>NC_136491.1:104250251-104265251 GCF_053919585.1 Euprymna scolopes
AAAAATATTTCACTTAATTTGATCAAGTAGTTTTCTTTTTTTTTTTTTTTTTACAGCATGAAAACACATTTTTATGACAGCGTGTTGAAGGTAGCCATCTTTGAATTCTGTTTAAAGCGCAGACATTCATTCCCCATCTTTAATAATGGCTTTTCTTCATAAAGATAAAGCCTTTTGCACGGTATCGTAAGAAATTGTTTTTTCATTGTAAAAAAAAAACAACTACTTGATGAAATTAAGTGACATTTTTTTTTGGGGGGGGGGAGAACTTCATTCTCCATTTCTTGTTCTCTTTCGGTGGAGGAGAAATCCTTCACGACTGAGACAATTTTTATTTTTGTACCTTTTCTCCATGTTAAAAAACGACCCTGGTGTCTAACTCTGTCCCATGGGGAGGCATAGTAAATAGGTACAATATAAACTTTTTTGATATTTTCATCTTTTTAATGCCTTGATTAAACTGTACAAGTAGCATATATATATATATATATATATATATATATATATATATATATATATATATATATATATATATATATATATATATGCTACTTGTACAGGTTCTTCTGTATACTGTATATATATATATATATATATATATATATGGGCGTGTGTGTAGTTACCAAATTGTTTTTGTAAGTGATTTTTTTTATGTAAGTGCTCAATACTCTGAAGAGTAGTTGAGAAAAAATATTAAGGCTTGTACTGGCATATCAACGTTTGGTTACATAACCACATAAGAGCCACCCTTATATATACCTTAATATTATTTTTTTTTTAATATATATATATATATATATATATATATAAAATATTATATACAATGAATGCTTTCAAAAATTCAAATTTGGAAATAAATAAAACAGAATATACATTCACATCTATATATATATATATATATATATATATATATATATATATATATATATATATATATATATATACACACACACACACACTCATTACTAGGGCTGTGATAACAGCATATTCTTTCGATTGTTTTGACTCTTGAGTATATATCTGTTAATATCTTATATGTTTTATATAGACGGATGTGTTTCTCAGTTGATAAACTGTGTTTAACTGTGTCGGATATATACTCAAGAGTCAAAAGAATGAAAAGAGTACTCTGTTATCACAGCCCTACTCAATTCATATATATGTGTATGTGTAAATCTTTATATGTGTGCACGTATTAATATGTATGCTTCTCTGCAAGACATGTATATATATATATATATATATATGTGAATGTTATGTACAATGAATAACAAGTCAAAAAATTTGTGATTTTAAAATTAATAATTTATTCTATTTTTTAAAACATGAATTATTTAAATAAATAAATAAATATGTGTATATATATATATATTTCTATATATCATATATATATACATATATAAAAATAAATTTCTCACAAAGAGAAATTTCAGAAAATATGAGATGGAGGAAAAAAAGGAAAGCTTGGGTATCTTGATGTCATGTTAAAAAAACATTGAATAAGATCCAGTGTTTTTTTTTTTGTTTTTTTTTTTCATTTTTTTGTACTTGATTAAAGCACCCAATTTATATTAAAAAAACAATTTTTACTATTTCCCTGAATATTTTAACATTAATCGTTTTTTTTTTTGTTTTTTTTTAATGTTAAGTGAACATGGCCCAATAAACGTTAAAAAATAATAAATAAATATTAAATTTCTTTCAGTTCTTGTACAGAATTTGACCTAATTAAAAAAAAAAAAAAAAAAAATACAAAAATATCTTTATGGTATATGTCCTCTTCAGAAGATGAAAATGTCATATCCCAAAAATCATGAAAATTGATCAAGTAGTTTTTTTTTTATTTTAAACTAAGAAAATCAAATTTTGATCCAGCAAATCAGCCTTGTAATGTCTACAATGTACGATGAACTGTTAAAATTTGCAAACACTAATATATATATATATATATATATATATATATATATATATATATATATATATAAATAATACTTGATCAATTTTATATGATTTTTGGAACATAACATTTTTGTTCTGTGATGGATATGTATATCATACAGATTTTTATGTATTTTTGTCGTTTTATTTTAATGAATATGAATGTTGTATAAGAACCTTTTTTTTTTTTTTGAAAGATATACCAAAACAAAATTGCACCTAAAATTAAATACTAACTTTCCAAAAAGAATAAAGTCGTTGCTTCAGCAATCAAAAAAGCTTTGACTGCAGACATCGAGTTATAAACTTCTAAAATTATGATTATGTTTTCTATCAGGACACTGGACATTTCCCGGTAGGTAATGAGAACCCAGTGATATTTTTTTAAATTTTATTCTTTAATGAAGATCTATATAATTAAAAAAAAAAAAAAAATTATAAAAAATAAAAAGTCTGCTCTTGGATTCTGTGTAAATATTTCACTTGAGAAAAATTGCATTTAATCTTGGTATAGATCTTTCTTTTCAATTGCATTTTCAATAAAAGATAATTGGAATCATTAATGGGACCCTAGTGATATCAGAATAGCTCAAAATAAAATTTGAAAAGTGTCATAAAATTCCTTCAAAAAAGTCTACCCATTTGAATATTTATGAAATATATCTATCTATCAATTAATATATATATATATATATATATATATATATATATAAATATTATGTATATATATATATTCTAAATGTTATGATCTATTGTTAAGTAAGAATAAAGTATTGAGGTACCTTAAAGTGTACTTGTAATTAAAATTAATGCGTGGATGAAAGCATTTTGTTTGTTTTAAATAAAATTGTACAAGTATAAAGCACCATCTTATGTTCAAAATGGTGGATATTTCATGCATTCTTATATGATTATTAAATATGGGAAATGGTGAATTGATAGATTTGAAAAATAAACTTTTTTATTTGATAAAGAAATTTTCTCAGTTGCCCCAGGGTTGCCAAAGCTAATCTATCTCAAAATGCATATATTTTACAATTCAATTTGCAATTTTACAATGATTTGCAATGATAACAATTTTATTTATGAATTTCTATTTTATTTTAACACGCACACACACATACTATTTATATATATATATATATATATATATATATATATATATATATATATATATGTGTGTGTGTGTGTGTGTGGGTGTGTTTTACGGCAGCATTTTTTAAAATATTGGTAAAAAATCATAGAAAACTCCTTAATTATACTCTTTTTTAATTTTTCAATTTCTATGAATATTTTTTGTGTTAAAAAACATGAAAAATATTATTATAAGAAAAAAAAAACGTATAATTAAGTAATAACTTTGTTAGTCTTAACGATGTTTGCTCAGCTTTCTCTCTTTCAAATGAGGATAACATTAGACAGAAGGTCAGTTTCTAATGTTGGAGAAAATTTGTTTAGGATAAAAATATAAATGATCTCAGTTATGAAAGATTTCTCCACCACTGGCCTAGAACTGAACATTTATGTTTAATTTATATCAAATAAAATGGATGAGCCATAGCCAAGGCGATCCAAACGCGCCCTTTTCATTGGCTACAATTTAGGGGAGGGCGCTACTCAAATTATAATTCTGAGTAAAATAAGGAAACATCAATTAAAATTCTTTTAGTTCTTGGTATGACTAAACTGAGAATTGAACCCCAATCTCCTGGCCTCTCAACAAAACCTACTATCATTAGGTCAATAAATCAAGGTTTGGTGCTTACATTAGAATTCGTAATAGTAAGTCATCAATAAAAATACTGAATTTTTTCAAGCAGAAAAATTTTTTTACTAATTCGTTTAACTTTAATTTTTTAATTAAATTTTTTTTTTTTTAACTAAAATTTTTAAGTTAATATTTTACTTAATAGTAAACTTGTCTGTAAAATATTTTCTGGTTTTTAGAAATAAAAAAGGCATGTTTTTATAATTTTAAAACAACTGAATTAATACAATTTGAGATATTATTTCGACAACCTGGGTAAGTGCAACCACGTCAGATCAAAGATAAACTTTACGAAGAGATGAATAATTAATCTCCTTTCATTATGGAATTCTGCTATAATTTTGGAGAGATCTTGCTAGAAAAATACCTTATCACAGAGATTTTATTAAAAAAAAAAACAGAAAATGAAACAATATAGTGGTCCATTTTGTTTTTATATTCAAAATATAAATATACTTTTATTTGAATTTAATTTAAACTAATTTTCACTAAGTTCACGCTCATTTTTTTTTTTTTTTAAATTTATTAAATATTTTCTATTTTTTTCACTTGGTATAATTATGAGATTTTTTTTAATTTAAAAATAAGTGAGAAGGAGGTGAGTATCCACTTCTGAGATACAATAAGGCACAAGACTTTCAAAATATTACTAGATCAAGCATAATCAGGAAAAAGATCATTTCTTACATGTGTGTGTGTGTATATATATATATATATATATATATATATATATATATATATATATATATATATATAATCAATTTAAAATTAATTCTACTGGATTTTAAAAGTTGAACCTAAATAGCATTTAAGCTGACAGACAAATAGCATTTAAGCTAACATAATTTTACTTGTCTAAAACTAATCAGACACATCATACATTAAGTCTTAAATCATAAATTACACTCAAATAATTTATATTTAAAATTAAAGACTATAATGGAAGTTATCTACCTTAAAATTAAAATTTCATTTTCATGTGCGTATTTTTAAATATGTAGAAAAAAAAAAATTAAAATTAAAAGCTAAAATGACTTTACTCTATTCCTAGCACAGTTAATATATATGTATATTTATGTAAACAAGATGAGTCAAAAGTAACCGGGCAGTGAACACATTTTTAGTCCAAATAAAATTTAGAAATTTTATCCTTGAATTAAATTTTTTTTTTTTTTTTTTACTTATATGATGAAAATATAGGTTTTCATATTAAAAAAAATAAGTAGAAAAAGGGATTTTTTTTTTTTTTCAGGAGAAAGGACTAAAAAAAAATTCATTCCAGACAAAAATGTTAGTTTTCCTTTCAACTCGATAACAATATGGATAATTATTCGACAAAATAAGTAAAATGGTGATAATTTTTTTTTTCAGGAATAAGGTCTTGTTTATCTTTAGTTAGCATCAATATTTTGATCTTTCTAAGCTGTATTTGAATGACATAGTTCTTTGCATGACACCTCAGAGTAGACATGATAATTTAATGTTCTTCATGTTTAACTGATTAGTAGGAGTCAGTGCAGTTCATCATTTCATCCCAAGGCAGCTCAGAATGGATCAAAATTTGGTTAAAAAGAATGAGTAAAACCTTCTTCCTGAAAATCGTGTCAATTTTTCACATATGTATATATTGCTGTGTATATTTTGTTTGCTACACAATTTCAGAAAATTGCTTGCAAACATAAAGTTTGTCTTTATTTTTGCGAACAAAAATGCCGACATTGTCAATCTGTTTCAATTTAACCATGAGCAGTCATTTTGATTCTTCATTTTGTTATATATAAATTCATGAATATGAATTTTATTTTGTGGTCCTTGAGTTGAAGATTAAAAAAAAAAATTCCCATTGCACCTTGAAAAGTTGAAGAGTTCCTTTTCAAATATTTCTAAATAAAAAAAACAAACAGAATAAAACATGTTGTTTTATCTTTAAACATTTGCTTTTTTCTGCCTCTATTAAAATTAAAAAAAAAAAAAAAATGTTCTTAATTTCCTTTTCTTCCGCCATTTCTTTTGTTTCAAATTTCTGGACCCACCCCGACGTGGGTTAACCTTTTATTGTAGAGATCTTCGGGGAGATTGGTTGGTGGGCATATATTGTACCCGAAACGGAACAAATCCTTTAGCCACAGCGGCATCGTCTTTGTCGGGATCGTCCGTCATATTGTTCTTCCGTGATTGGACAAAAAATTGCGGTAGCAAAAACTGAGCCAAATATTTGGGCTCATATCCATCACCGAATTTATTTTCTTGAAAAAATATTTTTTTCTTTAATCTGTAAAAACAAGAAAAAATAAGATTTTTTTTAGATTTTCAAAATTCCATGGTATATACAAGTGTAGATATAGCTTTAGCATTTAATAACCATAACATATTAACATGAGCTTTTTAATCTTTTATATTAGATTGGACCTGTTGTGACTTAGCATTTGTTATAGATATTTTTAACTAAATAATTTCTTAACTGACATTGGTTGACAATACAGCGTCAACCAACAGTTACCATTACTGTTGGGTTACTGGACAAATTAGGCTACTGCATAGAGCCATGGTTGTTTGGTCTGCATGAAGTTCTCATTGGCCATAGTTATTTGCAATACATGCATGATTGCAAGGATATTCAGCCTAATTCAAAAATCTTTATGCTGTAACAAATCCATCAATGGAACTAAATGTCATATTCCAAATATCACGTAAATTGATGAATTTTTTTTTTTATATAACTAAGAAAATCAAATTTTATGAGGAAGCAAGAACTGTGCCTTCAGCATATTTAAAATTCATTACTGGTTACCTCCCCTTCTTTTCAGAAATAGAGATTAAAAATAAGCTTTGTAAATGGCTACAATTTGCTTATTATCGCTAAAGATTTTCTGTCTGTCTGTCTGTCTGTCTGTCTGTCTGTCTCTCTCTCTCTCTCTATATATATATATATATATAGTACTTAATCAATTTATGTGACTTTTGGAATATGATATTTTCATTCAGTGGCGGGTATATACAAAGAAAGATGTTTTTGCATTTTATGATTTGGTTAAATTCTGGACTTGCAAGTTTTAAGCCCGACAACCAGCCAGAATAGTAAGGAAAAACGGTTGCATATGAGTCGGGAAAGATGAAAGGCTTTAGTTTTAAATTACCAAGTTACTATAAACAAAAAAAAAGTCAGCTCAAGTACTTTTTTTTTTTTTTAATATGAAAAATAATTTTAATTTGAAATTTAGCTTTATTAATTTCGAATTGTTTTGTTTGAACCTATATAGATATTTTATATTCATATTTTTTAAATATGACGCATAAAAGTCTTTATAATCATATATGCCACTGCCACGCATACGCATGAATAATTTTGAAGTAGACGTAAACATTACGAGTTCGACAAAATGGTTGCTCAAGGGAGAGAACCAAGCTTATTTTTCTTCGGCATCGGCGGATATTACCGATTATTAATTGGTTTATAATTTTATATTAAAAAATACATTTAATTAACAAGAAAACTTTTTCGAAATAAATGAAATGATAAAAATTTGAAAATTTAATTATTTCTCATAAAAATTAAAATTTTATTTACAAGTAAAAGCGCAATACGACGCCTAATCGTAAGTCGATTTGTTTAATTAAAAATAAAAACAATAAAATATTTATAAACTAATAGCTAGTTTAAAAAAATTATTCAATGAAAAAAGAAAACCATATTTACAAAATTTCAAGGATTTTTAATATCTTACTTGTAAAAAATAAAATAATTAAAAGAAAAAAAACTGTTGTAATCTCGCAACGACGAGAGGTTACAACGAGAAGGCAGAATAGAGTACACAAAGGCAATCGCACTTTAAAATCGACCTTGTTAATTTTTGTAGTGTTACAGATTTGGATTCTTTAAGTTGAAATATTCTAATTTGGATTTTTAATAGTTTTAACGACCGTATTAAAAAATAATATTTTTTTTATTATTTAATATTATAAAAGTATTTTGATTTTAGCATTTTTTATATATGAATATTTTTTAAAAAAACTTACCATAGTAAAAAAACTATGCTGTTCGCGAATGTTTTGCAGTAGGCTCTGATGCATTCTTCTGACTTTTCATAAATTCTGAAAATTAAATACAAAATAAGTTAATAAAATCTAACAAATATGACGAAATTTGGTCAAATACAATACTTGGACAAAGGTATTGTGGTTAACAAAAGGGGCGTGATAAATAACTGTTACCAAACGCAAGAAAATTTTAACCTGAAATTTTTGTAAAAAGTATTTTTTTCTATCAACACCTAACGAGTTTAAAGTTAATATATGTATGGGAAAATGAAGTTAAAATAAGAAAAATAAAGAAATAACTACATTCGTGCAGGTACTTTTTACTGTAACATTTTTTTGTTGTTGCATATTTGTTTTTCTTTTTCCACCTTAAAATAAAACAAAAAATAAACTAATAAACTATCTCTCGCTTAAAATAACCGGAATAGATAATATTTCAAAAGGTCTTTTTGCATCAAACATTTCTTAAATATAATTTTTGTTTTAAAAATATGAAAATTTGTGTTTGCAATGAAATGAATTTTGTAATTGACATGGAAATAGATTCCATTCCAAAATATTAGCATGAAAACCATTAAAAAATTAAATATTTCAGTTTTTTTTTCCTACAAATTTGCCTTTACAATAAAAGGATTTTGTTTCAATTCTAAACAATTTAAAAGATTATTTTTTTATATTAAACATTTTTTGTATTTTAATTTTAAATGCGAGAGTCCAAGGTTAATCACAAGTTTGTTTAAAATAGAGTTTAAACGTTTTATTTTATTATTTTATTTAAAAACAAGAATTGCCGAATCTAACGAAAACGGATAGAAGTGAATAATAATAATAATAATAATAATAATAATAATAATAATAATAATAATAATGATGATGATGATTAAAAAAAAAAGGTTTGATAAACAAAGAAAAGGGGAAAGAAGTAAGAAAATTAGGTAAGAATTTTTATGTTTATTGCCTTTTTTCTTCTTTTTTTTCTTGTCTTTATCCAATATTGGGCACTGTCTAATGACGTGGGGTCATGTTTCTTTTTTTATCCAAAGTAAAAAAAAGATATTAATACGCATGAATGGAAAGGGAAAATATTAAAATCCGGTGTTTAAATGTGCATTGCATTCGAAGTGAGTGCATAATCACTGTATACGCAAGTGTAATATTGCGTTTACAGCCGCCGCTAACTATCCCATAGCAAATGATATCAAAACCATCTCGAATTTTTATTAATATTATACTACTGCTTCTATACACCAAGCAACCACAACGGTACAACTCCAATTTGCTCGCCTCCCCACGAGGGCTAAATTATAGGCAAAGTTGTTTTTAAAGAGCGAAAACATCCAAATTTCTAAAATAGGAACACAGAGTTGGGACTTAAAAACAAAAAGTAATTTCCGAGATCTGGCCCAAGGAAAGACAGAACAGATCGGTATATATGGATCTACCTATGGCAACATGGACGTTCTAATGCGTTTCAAACGTGGTGGGAGTACCCTCTACTCGGGGCACTTTAACCACAAGCAATTATTCAAACGCAGAAACTTTCAAACTTAAGAGATATTAAAACCAAAGTGTCCACAGAACTTTGCAATCAACAAATATATTTAAAAGATAACATTTATTAACGGGTAAATTCAGAAAAAAAAAATGCCAAAAACGGTTTTAAGAAAACTGGATGAAGTTAATTTTCGACCGATTCGCCAATATTAATCACATAAGTATAGTACGTGTGTGTGTGTGTGTGTGTGTGTGTGTGTGTGCGTGCGAGTAAAACTATATATGACAAACCTACTTCTCGGGCAAGCCCGGGTACTTCGAAATCACGCTATACAAATAGAAGCGAATTCGAATGCATAAAAATATAGGGAGGGTGGGGAAGGAAGAAAAGAAATAGAGCGAGGGTGATGGGAGAAGAGAAGTAGACGAAGAAGGCCGAAAAGAGAGAGAGAGAGAGAGTAGTCGATGTAGAAACAGTGAGAGGGAGGGGGTAAAGCAAGTGAAGAGAGGAAGAAGGAGAGGAGATACATAGTTGGGGAATGAGTCAGAGTTTTATGACGCGAAAGAGAGTGAGAGTGAGTCTCGGTAAAGCAACGACTACGACACACACGCATTAGTAGGAAAGTCAACGTAAAAAAAAAAAGTTTAACATAAAGAAAAAATACAAAAAATGCAAGCAACAACAAACACAAATAAAACTCTAAACCTGAATCTAATAAAAATTGATTAAAAAAAAAAAAAGGCATAAGTAAATTTTAAAGAAACTGAATCGATTCTGTACGGAATATATTTATTTATATCACCCCCCCCCCTCAGAAAATTTTACTACTACTACTACTATACAAAACTTGTTTAGGTCAAGTTTTTTTTTCTTCAGAAATAAATTAAATTAGGAACAACAATTAAATTAGTTTCTTTTACAGAATAAAATTAAAAAAATTGAAATAAATACTTTTTTAACATTTACTCTTTTGTTTTTCAGTCAACATAAAATTGTTTAAAAGTATATTCGCTAATTAAATACTTTAAACAAATAATTATGTTTGATTGCGTTTGTGTTTCATTGTGTGCGTGTGTGCGTGTTTGATTGTGTGTGTATGTTTGTGTTTGATTGTGTGTGTATGTTTGTGTGCGTGTGTTTGTGTATGATTGTGTGTTTTTGTATTTAATTGTGTTTGATTGTGTGCGTATGTTTGTGTTTGATTGTGTGCGTATGTTTGTGTTTGGTTGTGTGCGTATGTTTGATTGTGTTTGTATTTGATTGTGTGCGTGTGTTTGTGCGCATATGGTTGTGTTTGATTGTGTGTGTGTGTGTGTGTGTGTGTGTATGTGTGTTTTTGATTGTTGGCTTGTGTTTGTGTTTGATTGTGTACGTGTGTTTGGGTTTTGTGTATGTGTGTGTGCCAGTAAACAGCTGATCACGCTAAATGAAGACAAACTAGATTAACTTAATTTTTTAACATAATTTGACTTAGAAAAACATCGAATCTATATTCTTCTTATGAGACAATAATGTCCAATAGACATGATTTTTTTATTTATTTTTATTTATTTTTTTGTTTGTTTTAGAAGTGAAGTCGATCCGATCACTCATAGGTTCCAAAACGACTCGACAGATTAAAATTTATTTTTATACGCAAGTTTTTTTCCTTGGAATTCAGGTTACGTACGTTTTCTGCCCGAATTCTTTTTTTCAAGAGAATTTATTTGATTATCTTGATTTTTTGGGGTGGGGAAGCTATTGTGAATACAACTGGCAATGCTTGCATTAAAGTTTAAAAGCAAAATAATTAAATAATATAATTCATTAGTGGCCTCTAATAAAAATTTTCTCACGCGCCCCTAAAAGAACATATTTATAAGCAGACACGTAACCATGCACAAAACGTCAATCATTTATGTTGTTTTCTGTAAAACGGTACGAAAGTTTCAAAGAAATCGTCCTCTCGATTGTGAATAAAAAGTCTCGAATTTCAACCACAACATTAACCCTAATTTTTTTTTCATTTAACGTGATCAGTTGTTTGTTGAAACACACACAAACATGCACGCACGCACAGAAACACACATGCAAACACACACACAAACATACACGCACGCACAGAAACACACATGCAAACACACACACAAACATACACGCACGCACGCACAGAAACACACATGCAAACACGCACACGACAAACACGCAAGCACAAACACGCACGCACGCACACAAACACGAAAACACACAAAAATACACGCACACAAACACGTAAACCCGCACACAAACACACACGCACGCATACAAACACTCAAACACAAACGCGCACACGATCATATTGGCAAACACGTAAAAGATTAAGAAAATGAATATAAAAAGCCACCTTTCAAATATGGCAGTTAAAGACCTAAAACAATAGCAAAACTTTTATGAAGCATTTAGTATTGAAAAATAACTGCTTATTTAGAATTACTTCTGATTGAAAAAAAGGACAGAAAAATCTTTATGATGTACGCACTCGTCACGAAACGAACATATCATATTCCAAAAATGACGTAAATTGATCAAGTAGTTTTTCTTAAGAAAATGAAAATTTACGATTTTTAGCGATTAAAGTTTTAATAATTTGAAATACAAACAAAATCTCAATTGTCGAACAGAATTGTCGCCCTTGAATTTTGACAAAATTTAAAATAATATGGCCCTCTCTCGCTTCCTTATTAAATGCGATGTTTGCTATTTTTTTTACGACCTGCCGTAGTGTAGTATGAACAGCCCCAACCTCCCCATGTTAAGAACGGCTTTCGACTTTCGAGGTAGGGAGTGCTTCTACATCATAAAGATTTGCATAGTACTGTTTCGCTGTATCACAGCTTATCAGTGCGGCTAGACAAGCAACTACCTCAAGCCAGGATCGAAACTCGATCGCCCAAACGATAGCAGGAGCTTCTAATCTATTCATCTGCTGCTATGCGGGTAGTGAATTAAAAATTAAAGTAAGTGTAATTTTAAATAAAGATCAAACAATACGATACACGGAAAATGAGAGAAAATGATGCTGATCAGTGACTCTTAATTTATTAATCAAGATGAAAATCTTAGAATGTTGGACTTCGCTGGATTATAAAGTAAAAATAAAAATACTCGACCATTTTCCGTAATTTTCAGTGTTCAGAAGTATGTAGCCTATTTCGTCAGCTGTGGGGGGGGGGTAATTTCGTAGAAACCGCGGGTCGTACAATGCATAAGCAACTAAATTTCATTTTATTCATTAAAATATAACCTTCTAATTTTTTTTTAATAGAAAAAAAGAAAAAAAAAAAAAAAAAGATACAGCCGGCACTTTAAACAAGCTGTCACAACTCTAATTAGGACCTTAAAAGTTCTAGGCACAAATTTGGGGGGGGGGGAGATAACAGGATAATTATGTTAGGTTTTGTTTGCTAATCGACATGTATATTTTTTTTACAAAAGGATTTTGAAAATAATTATCAAATTTATGTTGGCATGGAAACCACACACGCACACACACGCAATAATAGAATTTGACAGATGCAGAGAAATAGGTGACTCGAAGTCGGCAGCAAACAATGTTAGATAAAAAAATTCGCAGTCATTATACTTGATTATTTTCTACATAAAATAAAATGTTATTGTTTCATTGTTTTGAATGTGTTTTAATATTATACAAATATATTACTTAATGAAATATTTATTGATTTTTTTTAAGAAAAATAAAAAATTTTATCCGACACTGTTGCGGACTTCGTGTCACCTATTCTTCTGAACACACACAGAGACAGAGACAGACAGACACACACACACGTGACATACACATTAACATTGAGAAATAGATCGTTTCGGTTTTACTCTTGTTTACGTTAATATACAGCTAGTAGCAAGCTTGGAGATGATGTAAACAGTTTCTTCGAAAATTCGAATAAAATTAGTGTAAACGTTTATATTTTACAAGGTGCTGGTAAAGATCGCTCACGGCGGACAATAATTCCGAAGGAGATAATGCCTAGGAGCCTCAGAGAGGCATTTCCTTTCGTCGATTGGCTAAGGTTCTCCGATCGGGGAATAAGAGTCCAATTTACGGCAACTTGTGCATCCATCCAGCATATCCTCCTCCCCTTCTAAAGAAAGGAGGGTCCCACGGTAGAGGGATCTTGTGTCTAACCGCCTACTGTGAAAGACAGGTAAATAAATAATAACTAGAAAGAGATAGGAAAAGTAAGGATTCTACGATTTGCAAGAATGATCCAGATCCACACAAAAAACTTAAATAAGATCGCAAGCGAGGATCCAGTGGATCCACTATTCCGCAAAATAAAACTGAGTGATATCGACTAACGTTTACCTACAGTTGATTGCACTTTCCTGTAATGTAAACACCGTCATCGACCAGGTAACTTTTACTACCTAGGGCGTTTCTCCCACTACAAAAAATAATTTTAATGTGGGCTCCACCACCACCACCCCTCAGGGACTGATCTGGATGGCCCAATGGCCCATCCAGTGGATGGGAGCACAATTTGTAATAATCAAATAAATAAATAAAATAAACAGTCAATTTAGAATTTAGCATGGGCGATCAGTTTCGTATAGAAATTTAACATAAAATACCCCTCTTTTTCCAAATCATTCTAACATTTACGGCTCTTAACTTTTTTTTTTTTTTTTGAACACTAACCCTAAGTCTGACTGGGAAATCTGTAAAACCCACATGTAATCGCCTAAGTAGCCCCCCCCCCCACAAAATAAAAATGAAAGAAAAACGCAAAAAAAAAAAACCGCAACAAAAAAAAGTAAAGAAAAACATCGTCTGTCCTAAAAAAACACATTTTTCCATTAAATTTATATGCGAAACTGGCAGAATCGGTTATTCCCAACGCTAAAATAATTGTTTTATATCACGTTTTTCAATGAGTTCACACGTAATCGCTTAAAAAATGGAATCTTCTTTTATTGAAGGAGTAGTGGGGCTGGCGGTGTTAATCTATAACAATACCTAGATACGTTTTTGTTTTGATCAATTTGCTTCCGTAATACTTGACTGTTTTCTTAAACGTTGAAATAAATTCATGTAATTTATTTCCTTTTTTTTTTCTCTCTTAAAAAGAGAAATCAATTTAAAAATGATATTACGGACTTTATTCGTCCGTAATAAATAAATAACTAAATAAAAATGTATTTGTTCAAAATTAGAACCACAATTTTTATTTATAGCTAACATTTCAGATTTATTTCTTAAAACGTAGGCTATAAAAAAAATTGCATCATGTAACTGCGATGACTTTAATGATATTACCTTCCTCTTCAACGGTTGCTCGAACCATAAAAGGAATAACTACATACTACAGCAGCAGCTATCGAGCGTTTCTAGTTTTCTATTAGCGTGGCTGGAGCGCTACGTAGCTATGTACTTGAGTAGGTTTAACGCGGGTGTATATAAATTAGATCAAACGTGCTGCTGTTTATTTAAATTATATTTTTTGACATTTCCTATGGATGTAGAGTGGCTCGTAGGAAAAAAAAAATATTGACACAAAATGAGAGCTGTATTTTCTTGGCGTCACTCAGGTGTGGAGAGAAAAATGGCTCAAAATATAATGTTTATGTATTTTTTGATGAATCAGAAAAAAGCGGCGTCGACTCAAAATCCGCAACAAACGGTAATAGATAAAAAAATTATTCTATCTTTCAAAAATAACAAATATTTCATATATTTTTTATTTGTTTTGATTTTTAAAACAACCGATTGCATTAATGCATTTAG
>NC_136491.1:104270251-104275251 GCF_053919585.1 Euprymna scolopes
AACAAAGTCACTGTCCGACCGCTTGTCAAGGCCGTATCCCCGACTCAGTATCTGGACTTTAGTTTTAGTGACATGCAATCAATTGATTGACACCAGATATCATCGGACCTCTTGCATACTATTGTAGATGGATTTGTTTTCTAATCACAAAGAAAAACAAAGAAAAAAAACCCCCGCAGTATTCTACATTTCGAATGTAGAATATTAAATATTCTACGTTTATTAAACAAAATAAACACAATATCAATAATTTATAAAGAATAAAGGTTTTCAAATTTAGAAATATAATAGCACGTCGCCCGGCATTGCCCGGTCGTAAAATACGCTTATATATGATATTTTGATTAATGCAGATTTTCGTATTTATTATTATATTATATTGGACCCAATATATAGTAATTATTTAAAAAGTTTAAAAAATTGTTTTTCAGAAATAACTCGTGCGTCACGACCGAGAATCGAAACCAAAACGTTTAGCTTACGATTTACTTTTTCCGTTGACGTTAATGCTTGAGCTATGAAGACACGTTTGCTGCAAGGCTAAAAAGTAAAACATGAACCAATACCTATTACGTTACGCATGCACATTCGTAATGCCGTCGTTCGACCTTCACCTGGCAACTTCCATTAAAAAAAAAAAAAAATTACACATGGGTTTTCCTCAGCTAAAACCTAAATATTAAGTTTCGCATAGGTTTGAATAACCTATATATTAAGTTTCATGTCTGTAGACCAAAAACTGACAGAGGAGTTTGGTAGGAAATATTTTTGACAAATATATATATATATATATATATATATATATATATATATATATATATATATATAGAAAGAGGTTTGTGTTGACTATAATTTTTTTACGCAAATATTATGCAAGCATAAATCATGTAGAATATCTGCATGAATATAATTACACGTAATATTTAACTAAAGATGATCATCCCATGAGAAAATCGGAAAAAAAACTAATAGCGAATTAATTAAAATGAATGTTTAAAAGAATATGCAAATAAGCTAACTCTTTTGCAGATAAATGCGATTCCACGACCCACATATAACAAAGTTGAATTTTCTTTTTCAATAAATAGAAAAAAAGCATAATCACGTTGATACACCGGTTCCCGTTAGATCACCGAAGTTAAGCAACGTTGAGGCTGGTCAGTACTGAAATGGGTGGCCATTTCGGAATTCTAGGAGCTGTATGTGCTCTCCGTTTATCTTGGCATTGTTCGTTGCCACTGGACCCAAACAGTGCTAATTCAGGAGAGGTGTGATTAGAGATTGCGCAACCCTTGCCTCGTGATTACACAGGCAGAGCTACCCTTACAGAGGACATCGATTATCTTTCGAAACTGAACAGAAGCTTCTTTCAATTTTATTGTTAGACTTCATTTGGATTTGGAAACTGATTCCCGTAAACGTCGATTTGAAGTAATATAAAAGAATTGTTTTTTTAATGTATAATCACGTGATTTTAGAAACAGATCTATTCATTACAGGGTAGAACGATAAAATTGTCACCATAGAAAAGAAGACATGATTCCATATTTTTTTTTTTTGTTGCAAATTATCTACTAGTTGGCCAGTTGTGCACAAATCCCAAGAGCGATAGGAGCCTTCTATTATGTCTGAAAGTGATACAATGTTCAACGAGCGAGATCGGAGATGCGCCGCTGTACAACTCATGCTCTCTACCGATCAAAGTTATGACAACAGGACCATTGCCAGCACTCTCAAAATCCATCGCTGGATTGCCACGAATAACAGGGACGTGCCCAGCGTAACAAAAAAGAAAGAAACAGTTTCCGACCACGGTTATGGTCTTTGGTGTGGTTTCAAGTGAGGGCCACATCATGCCACCTCACATCTTCGAAGTCGGCCTGAAAGTCAACACCAAAGTGTACCTGGATGTGCTAAAGAGTGTGGGTATCCCCTCGAGGAATTAGGTGGCCACTGGCAGACACGGCCGCCACAGAATTTTTCAAAGTTACAATTTTTCATTGCAAATTAACTCTTTGGATCTCGAAAACCACGGGGAGATAACTGCTTTCAGGTCGGCCATCTTGCTTTTTCTCGATAAGCTTTTTTTTTCTGAAAATTTGCTTTAGCTCGTCTACTACTGGACGGTGTTTCGTCAATTTTGAAATTTATACTAATTTCAACAGGGCACGTAAGTACGTAATGTTTTTCCCTGAAATGACTTGGGTCGAAAATACACGATTGGGTTGGACGACACACTATAGTAAAGTTGCACCTCCATTTTTTAAATCGACTTTTTTTTTTCCGAATTTCCTTATTATGATGTGTAGTTATACCAATGGTGATACATCCCACATAAACTTTAAATAAATAAACCAACAACGTATAAGTTGCAATAAAAATAAAACGAAAACATAAAAGGAGGGAGAACTACACGAACCAAGTGAACTGAAACTGTAAGAAATTTCATAAACTCCGCCCAACACCCCCACACATACGCACACACACATACGCACACACACACACACACACACACACACACACACACACACACACACACACACACACACACATACACACACAGAGCATTAGGATTAGGACAGTATAACCCAAACCTTCATTGTAAACTTCATTGTAAACTTGTTGATAGAGTACTGGGAGGGGAGCCACCAAAATCCAAGAGAAACCAGCGAGAAATCAGTGGTACTGGTAAGCGATCATTGCAATAACGCATCATCGTTTGCAATTGTTATCGAGAGACCTGTCATTTAGACCTCAGTGACCACCAGTGAATAATTACTGCGATATTTTATTATTATTATTATTACTATTATTATTATTATTATTATTATTATTATTATTATTATTATTATTATTATTTTACGTGATAAATTTTTAAGGGATCAAGGGAGCTAACCCCGTCCCCCGGAGCTAGCACTTAATTTCATTACGATTTGGATTTATATCCGAGGGCTTTTTTTTTTTTAATTTTTTTTTTTTAGAATATATGTTGTTTGTTCCCTTTATGGCTGCCATCTGTATTTCATTACAGTTTGGTCTTCCAGGGATTGTTTACAGGTGCTTCTTAAGATTCTTTTTCACTAAGCCAGTTGCTCCTATCAAAACAGGTATATTGTTTATTTCTTTTAGAGACCATGTCATCTTTAAGTCATTCTTTAGGTCCTGATACTTGGTTATCTTTTCTCGTTCAGCTTTATTAAGGCCATAGTCATTTGGGACAGCGATATCAATAATGAGCGCAGTTTTTTCAAGCTTGTTCCATATTACAATGTCTAGCTTGATGGTCTTGTCTTTTACATATCTGCCTGCCTGTATGTTTTCGTCACAGAACACTGTAACCTTTCCATTTGATGTTATCGGTGGTGGTTCATGTTCCCAGATGTTCGTCTGTCTTTCGAGCTGCATCTCTCCACGGAGCTTCCAATGGAGACAACTTCTTCTTCTTCTTCTTCTTCTTATCATCATCATCATCATCATCATCATCATCATCATTTAACTTCAGCAAGTTTTAAGAGATCAAGGGAGCTAACTCCTCCTGGAGCTAACACTTGATTCTGTTATCATTTAAATTTGTAACCGGAAGCTCTTTTAAGGCTATATGATGTTCCCTTTATGGCTGCTATTTGTATTTCGTTGCAGCTTGATCTTCCAGGGATTGCTTCTAAGTATTTCTGAAGGTTCTTTTTTATTAGGCCAGTTGCTCCTGTCACAACTGGTATAATGTTTATTTCTTCCTGAGACAATGTCGTTTTTAGATCATTTTTTAGGTCCTGATATTTTGTTATCTTTTCTCGTTCAGCTCTGTTAAGGCCGAAATCATTTGGGATTGTGACATCGATAATGGACGCAGTTCTTTCGGGCTTGTTCCATAGTGTGGAACCCCCAGCGAACAAAGAAATAGCAACAAAAACAACAACAAAAGTATATCAAACTGCAATCGCTTTTCGATTTCCGATCTCGTAATTTAAATGTCCTGACCACGCGATCGCATTTTGTTGGCAAACTAATTATTTTGGCATTATCGTTAAAAAAAAAAAAAATCAAGTTTATAGCCGATAAAAATAACACGTATCGTTATCGAGGACCTCGTAGCGTAACGTTTAACGAACACGACCGTAGTACATATGGTTTGAAGTTTCAATCTCAGAACAGTCAAGCTACACTGATGAGCGATAAAACGTGTTTTGTCGATTACTGTTTTATAAGTAAATATTTATTTACGCCCAAACTCTATGCAATAAATTACGTTGTATTTCAGCAATAATATGTCGAATGTTGTCTTCCAAGTGGTCTATTGTGTCTGTTTTTTCAGCGTAGACATGGGTCTTTCTTTACATATCCCCAAAGAAAATAGTCTAATGTGATTAAATCGTACGAAAAAGGTTTATTTCGTGAAATTATTCGTTCATCAAATGTAAATAAAGTAAATTTGCACAATTTTCAAACGCTGCTCGGGTGTAAATCTTTTGATAAGGACTTGACAAACCATACGGAACTAAAAATAACGAATAGTTGCCAAATCTGCAGTTAAAGAAAATAATTGTTGATTTAAAGTGCGCCACTTCTTAAAAAGAAAAAAAAAAACTTTATTAGCTCCTTGTTAATGAAGCCAGGGATGGCTTCTGTCGCCGGGTTCCAATCTATCGATTGGTGTTAATCGTGACATCCTGCACTGATGATTCCGGAAAGGATGAAACACTGTGTAGGTATTTAATAATTATTATAGTATATATATATATATATATATATATATATATATATATATATATATATATATATATATATATATATATTTATATATATAATAGAAAATTCTTATTGAAAATTAATTCAAATTCTTCAAAATAACATTAAAAACCAGAAAAAAAAAGGTATTCAGAATTTCTAATTATCCAACAAGGAGTACAGATAAACTGGAATGGCCTAATTTCGCAGAGTTTCGAAAAATGCAGTTCTTCTCATCAGAGGGAAGAGGTTTGCAAAATATACAATAAATTTTG
>NC_136491.1:104277751-104475251 GCF_053919585.1 Euprymna scolopes
GGAAACAAGTAGTTTCCAAGATATGAAGACATGCACCCACTTTATAGCCACCTTTTTTTTTGGGGGGGGGGTATTTTTGTTCTTTTTTATTTTGAAAGGGGTATTCAATTATAGAACTTGTATAGGCATCAACAGGCACTTCTGCAGCTTAATTAACCCTTTTCCCGTAAGTAACACGCCAACATTAACCGAGAAGAAGAATCGTTTAACGGCCGCCACAACACCCCCGCCCCTCCACCAACTCCCATCAAATGTAAACAGACTTTTTGTGAAATATTAAACGATTCTTCTGCTCAGTTAACGTCGGCGTGTTACTTATGGAAGAACGGTTAATTAAACCGCAGAAGTGCCTGTTAAAAACTATACACCCCCTCGAAAAAAAAAAAAAGAGCGAAAAACTTAAACCGGCATCCCCACCTCCCGCCCAAAGCCAGTGGCCATAACGTGGGTGCTCATTTTACGTTAAACTGTCATAGAAAAGTACTCCCCCACTTTTTTTAAAACTAGCATTTCTTCATATCTTGGAAACTACTCATTTGCCTTAATTTTAAACGTTATTTTCGTTTTCAGCACCCCAAAAACCCATAAATGGTTATTTTAAAGGATTTTTCGAGGGTGGAAAGGTTCTTCATATTTACCAAATATATAAATCACGTCACTCTTGTAGACCCCGTTGCCTTTAAAATAAATTATTTCTTACATTTTACTTTTTAAAATCTATTTGTATTTCTATACTAAGTATGTTCTTTAGACGCTAGCCGTTAATCTATTTTTAAAGTATACGTAATATCCCCGACTTTGGCCTACGCCCTGCGTAATCTGTAACGCACGCGAGCGCGCGCACACACAAACACACACACACACACAAACACACACACACACACACACACACACACACACACACATATATATATATACACAGAGGGGAATGATAAAAATGTCACCCTAAAGAAAACAATACTACTGCTTTATTTTTAAAACTTTTATGAAAAACAATCAATTCAGGTAACTCGATTATGTAGTAGAGCTGACATCTATTCAATGTAGCCGCCATCAGCCTCAATCACCGCCTCGATACGGGTCTGGAACTGGAAGCATAATTTTTCCACAAGCGCCAGCAGGAGCCGATGAATATCTGGCGGATGGTGGCGATCAGGCTGCTTTTGGTGTTGTGAGAGGTCATGTTGGTGATGTTCTCGCCATATGACCAAACGAAGTAATCCAGCGGGTTCAGGATGGAGTAGGAGGGTGCCAGCGAGACAAAGATACAACGTCGTAGCACTCCTTCTGAAACCAAGCCTGAGTCTCTTTGGACTTGTGGGTTGGCACAGAGTTCTGCTGTCAAACCCAAGGTCTGCCGGGGTCACCGGATTGCACAAGGGAATCACCACACCCTTATCCAGGTACATTTTGATCTTGACTTTCAAGCTGATTTCGAAGATGTAAGGTGACATGATGTGGACCTTACTTGAAACCACACCAAAGACCATAACCGTGGCCAGAAACTTTGTTTTCATCACCCTGGGCACGTCTCTGTTATTCGTGGCAATCCAACAATGCATTTTGAGGGTGCAGACAATGGTCCTGTTGTCATAACTTGGATCTGTAGAGAGCATGAGTTGCACAGCGGCGCATCTTTGATCTCACTCGTTGAACATTGTGTCACTTTCAGACATGATAGGAGGCTCCTATCGCTCTTAGGATTTGTACACAATTGGCCAACTAGTAGATGATCTGCAACAAAAAAAGAAAACCGGTTTTCATCGAACGGAAATTGAATCATGTCATCTTTTCTATGGCGACAATTTTATTGTTCCATCCATATGAGGAATATCAATTCATCTCTGAAGAAGTGTTTAATGATCTTCGCTATTCAACGAAATACACGTAAGATATAATATAATCAAAATTCAATAATCTGCATAAAAATATAAATATTAAACAATTCCGTCTTTTGGTTTTAAGAAATGATAACTAATGGTAAATCTTTAACAAAGCAAAACTTATCAAGATAAAAGCTCAACACTATTAAGAGGAGCAAACGATATTATTAAATGAAAGATGAGGAATAAAAGTTATATATAATCTAATACATCATCAGAACAATAAGGAAAATTTAAGGGGAAAATTAAGAAAAAAAAAAGCTCCTTAGGCCATGATATTTCGAAGCTAACTGCTTCTCATCATTATCCTATTCATATTGAAATAAACAATTTTGTTTACTATTGTGTTTACTTTTATGGCCCCCACTTATTATATGTAATAAGGCATAATGGCGCTGACACACCGGTAAAGTTAAGCGACGTTGAGCCTGGCCAGATCCTAAATGGGTGATAATTTTGGGATTATCAGATGCTGTTTGTATCTCCGCCTATCTCAGAATTGCTTTTAGTTGTTCTAGACTTCTTCTTGCCACTGGAATCAAACATTTCCGGTTCAGGAGAGGTGTGGTTAGAGATTGCTCAAACCTTGCGTCACAATTGCAGAAAGTAGCAGTCAAGAATCTGTTCTTGACAACCAGCATGACAGGTGCGGGGCCAGGAACTGACCCAGTACCTGTACTGAGCTACTCTGCCTAGGAGTCCCACCCTCCAAGGTTTTTGGCACCGGTTTTCAGTTTAGAGGTTGTTGCTTGAGGCGTCTCTACCGGGGACTGCTGATGGGGATGCCCAAGCATTTTGTGCTAGGCCAGAGTGCCCCTCCTTTATGGGCGCTAGCTGGACATTCCCATTTTCCAACCTTGTGTCATATCTTGCTGAAGTGGGCATTAAGTCATATCTACACACACAGCTACCCGAACAGGTGCTTTCCATTCACTCTGAAATCTGATGATGTTATATATAGAACTGGTAATATAAGTTATGTTCATTACTTTTTATTGTTACGTGTCTGTGTATATAAACATATATAAATATATTACGTGTATGTGTGTGTATATATATATATATATATATATATATATATATATATATATATATAGTTATTTACTATAATTTGACAGTTATTGCATAGGGAAATGTACACAGACACACACAGACACGCGCGCACACACACAGAGGCACGTTCACTTTTATATATATATATATATATATATATATATATATATATATATATATATATATATATATATCTATATATATATATATATAGATATATAGATAGATAGATAGATGTTTTTTATTTGTTTTTGTTAGCGATACTCTTTTACAAATTTAATTATTTATACGAAAGTGCATTTTAACCTAAATGCAAGTTGGGAATAATTTTCCCTTTGACCAATCTCGTACCCCCTGAATAGGGAGCGGCATATATATATATTATCCTCCAAGCACAACCATCCATCGACACGTGCCTCGTCGCCTACGACCCCTCAGAGCGGCCGAATCCAGCGAGATATGTGTGTGTGTGTGTGTGTGTGTGTGTGCGCGCGCGCGCGCGTAACCAAGATGAGTCAAAAGTAATCGTGCAGTGAAAACATGTTTTAAGTACATACGTTAAGTATTATATGATATATGTACATTGTGTATATAAACACATGCACGTTTTATAATGGTAAGTGGCTATTAAGTTGCAATAAAATGGGTTAATTATTTTAAGTACTTTAGTAAAGTTTATGAAGAATGAAGACTCTTATATTTCGAATAGATTACACGTTGTAAAAAAATAATTCGTTGAAAAAACTGACAAAAACTTTTTCTTTTTTACAGTCAGATCGATACATCGATTTATCCAGTCAACTCGGAATTTTCCTTTTAGATAAACAAGTCAGTTTAAAACACAATAATTTTCAATGAAGACTGCTGCTGTGCTACTAACTACATAGAATTACGCGTGTTCGCACACATACACACACGCGCACACACACGCACACACATTAGTGACGGAACGATTCCAATATAGTTTCCGATTCCGATACTAACGATTGCACAAAAACAAACAACCGACGATAATTTCTTACTTACTTTCCACCTGAACAATCACCTTTAAAAATGGCGACTTTTATATGTTTTCAGGTATGCTGAAAACGAATATCGCCTTTGAAAGTTTTTTTGCACACAAATAGTTTTACGGATATTAAGCAATGTAATTACTTATGTTATAAGTGTTGGACAATGTTGCATCAAGATTTAAATGTGATATTCGTTTCCACCATACCCGAAAACCGATAAAAGTTGTCATTTTGAAAATGATTATTGAGGTGGAAAATAAGTAAAAATTTACCTAATCGTAGTCAATATATGATTGTCAGGGCCTTTCGTTCATGCATATAATGGGAAGACCATCAGACCAATTCAGGACGAGCTGAAGAGACTAATATATATATATATATGTATTACCCCTGATCTGAAATAGAACACGTACATCAAGTCTGTTGTCCAGGTTGCTGGGAAAATGGTGACATCCTTCTACTGCTCCAGAAGATATCTCCCTACTGATGCAATTCTCTATCTGTATAAAAGCCAAGTGCGTCCAAGGATGGAGTACTGCTGCCACATATGGGCTGGAGCTGCTAAAAACAGCCTATCCTGCCTTGACAGAGTACAAAATAGACTTTGTGACATAGTGGGGAATGCCCTTTTCTCTTCCCTGCAACCTCTCTCCCACAGAAGAAACGTTGCGAGTCTGTCTTTGTTTTATCGTTATTTCCATAGCAAGTGCTCGTCCGAGCTCCAATCTCTGCCCCCCCTCGCCAATGTTTCACGAAAAACACCCGTCTAGCTGAAACCACTGTCAGTAATTTTCCTCACTCTTTATCTGTGTGTAAATCAAAATGTAGATTCCATGAACAAAGCTTCTTTCTTAGATGTGCACGCCTGTGGAATTCTCTTCCATTTGCCTGTTTCCCACCTGACTACAACTTGGATGTCTTCAAGTCTAACATAAACAAATTCCTGATGAATCGTCCCCTTAAGTAAAACACTTTATCAAATCTCCAATACTAACGATTACTACGATACTATCCCATTGATTACTGTACACGCAATAACCCTTATCCCCGAGTGGCTTCCGGGTCTTGATAAGTGGTGACCCTCATGTAATATATATATATATATATATATATATATATATATATATATATATATATATATATATATATATATATATATATATAGACTGTTGGGAAAATTAATTGGAATCCAAATCGTAAATCGAAAAATTTGTAACTCTCTGAGGTATCGGAATCGGAAATTTTTCTGCCTATTTTCTGATGCCAAAAACGATTCCTTTCATTATACCTTTTTTATTTGATTTTGTTTAAAATTAAATCTTCAACTGCTAGGAGAAAAATAAATATTTATTGATTTAAAACTACCAGTAAAACTAAAGTCTATAGATCACCCCCTCCCACAAGTGTGTTTTTACGTTTGCAAAAATATATGCAAAATTAACATGTTTTTACGGTAATGGGAAGAAATAACAATTTTATAGTTAAACTAGCAGGGGTGCCCGGCGTTGCTCGGGTGTTTGGAGGTGTATGCTGTGCAAAAAAAGCAAAAAAACAAAAAAAATGGTTAATTTTTTAAAACTTTGACCCCTATTATGACCCCTTAAAATTTATTGTTTCGGGCTTAAATCACTTTATTAAGTTAGATCCAGGTTCAAGGAACCTATATCTAAAATTTCAAGTGTCTAGACCCAAAATTGTCGGAGGAGTTTGGTAGAGTTCTTAAAGGTCAAATTGTTGAAATTTGACCCCTTAACAACCAAATTTCTGGCTGACACTCGTCACATCGATTTTCCCAAATCTCAGTACCCGGTATTTCAAATTTCGAGTCTATAGACTAAAAATTGACAGAGTTATTGCGTAGGGAAATGTACACAGACAGACAGACAGACACGTTCACTTTTATAGCTATATAGATAGTTAAACTAGCAGGCCGTCCGGCGTTGCCCGGTCGTAAAATTTGCATAAATATTATCTTTTAATTCATGCAGAAAATGAAACCGGTCCATGCAAGTATAATGGTTTTCGAAACAGTTCACTTCTTATGATTAAAAAAAAAAACAAAAAAAAAAAAACTTGAGCTGAGATCGAGCACAAAACCTAAAGACTTTGAATCAAGTACTATAACCATTTAGCCAGATTGATAGGATATCTAAAAAGCGTTTTCAAAACTATTTATTCTTAGCATAAGGAAGCTGTCATGGGAACGATTCACGCATGCACATTCGTGAAACAGTTGACAAACAGATAAAAATTCGATCAACCCCATGTATCAATTTTTCAATTTTGAGCCCTTAGCAACCCCTTTTCCGGATTAAAACAGATGAAAAAGTTTTCCACATGTCTGAATATCCTGTATACCAAATTTCAAGTCTGTAGATTAAACATGCGTTAAATATAGAGGCTTAGAAAGGTACTCTCTCTCTCTCTCTCTCTCTCTCTCTCACACACTCACACACACACACACACACACACACACACACACACACACACACACACACACACACACACACACACACACAAACAGTCTCACTTTTATGGATATATATATTTTACCAAAACTTCTGGTCTTGATAAAGGAGAGATTAAAACTTGCTGCTATGGTTTCAAATGATCTGAAATAACAACAAGGGAATACTTGATTGCAAATATTTCTCATATGTTATATCTCCCTTTCTTCTTTTTTTTTTTTTTTTGTAAATAGGGTACGATTATGAATATCTCCAGTATCAAATAAAGCTCATACACTATGAAATTTACTTTATGGAAGAAAACCAAAGAGGGGAGATATAACATATGAGAAACATTTGGAATCAAGTCTTCTCTTGCTGTTATTTCAGATCATTTGAAACCATAGCAGCAAGTTTTAGTCTCCTCTCCGTCAAGGCCAGAGATTTGGGGAAAATATCAGATATTTTGTAATTCATATGAAAAATTAGGAAAACAAATGAATATGATTGAAACATTTTATGGCTGTAAAAATGTGCCAATAATAGGCACTGGATGATTGATGAGCTTCTTAATGTGCAACCTTACGGGCAAGTGTTGTATAGCCTTCTACACAATTCAGGTGATTACCTTTCCAACGAGCCTTCATTTGCTAAATTCTGATCAATAGACACTGAGATTTGGAACTTATAAAATTGCCAAATGTGATCTATCTATCTATCTATCTATCTATCTATCTATCTATCTATCTATCTATCTACACACACACACACACACACACACACACACACACACACACACACACACACACACACACTGGTAGCCAAATTGAATATTGAAATGGTCATATCTTTGGTTCTATGGGACGAATCTATACGAAAATTTGCAGGCTTTTTGAAGATCATAATACTATTATAATACTCTTCTATTAAAATTTTATGACAACTGGTGAAATAAAACCCCTCTATTTTTAAACTTGCCTACATTTTTATATATAGTGTCCTGGCAGACCAGCTTTAGTTTTGCTGCTTTGGGATGAATTTTGCTTAAAGTTTTTTTTTTTTTTTTTTATTTGATTGTCTCCCCTGTGGCCTTGCCAGGCCATTGATATACTAACTTGTGCCCTCAAAGTTTTAATGCTCAAATGCTCAAAATTCTTCAGGTTTAGTTTTTTTTACATACATTTAATTCAAACAAGAAATTAACATAACAAAAACAATTATTTAAAAGAAAAACAACTTAATTTTCGTTTAATGCTTATTTACACGCGCTACTATATTTTAATACCTATTTGCCATTCTCTCCCTCACCCTCTGTCTTTTTCTTTTTTTTTTTTTTCGCCATTTTTATTTTTCTTCCTTTCTACGCTTCCTTGCTCTTAATAATGTACATCCCCTGTGTGCGTGTGTGCGCGTCGACAAAACAGGCTGCACACACCCTCTCTTTAAAAACCCTTATTTACTCTCCTCTACCCACTTCCCTTATTTTCCACCTCGTTATTTCCCCATTGCCTCTCTCCGCCACCCATCTGTCTCCTATCTCTCTCTCTCTATCTGTCTGTCGCTCTCTCTATCTGTCTTTCTCCTGCATTACGAAACTTCTATTTTTGTATTAAGATAGACAGACTACTATATAAATAAAAAGCGCAAAATAAATGAAATTAGGAAATTAATTCTTTATTTCTCTTTTCATTTTTCTTTCTTTATACTTTCTTTTTATTTCCACCTCTTCTCGTCTCCAATTTGTGATGTGAAAGGGTTCTACCTATATACACACACACAACACTGTTGTGTGTGTGTATATAGGTAGAACCCTTTATATATATATATATATATATATATATATATATATATATATATATATATATATATACTAGCGGGGGGGGGGTACCCGGCGTTGCCCGGGTGTTTAGAGGTGTGTGTGCTCGGGCGGGGGGGGGGCGTGTTAATCAAAACATAAGAATAAGCGAAGTAAATATTTTAAAAAAATCGAAAAAAAAACCAAAAAAAAAACACTGGCTTAAATATTAAAATGTAAAAAAAGACACCTCACACCACGATTCGAACCCAAAACCTTTACATAATGAGGCTGCGCTCTAAGCAACTGAGCTAAGACGACATCGACGAACTTGGATCGTTTTTGTTATTTTTAAATTAAAACTAAATCAGGTTCCGACGTCGTATGATGCATGCATAGAAGTAAACTTGATCTGAGAGGACGGTTTTTGCTGACCCCCTCCTTATAGAAAACTGATGATTTTAGGGTGAAGAAATTAATGTTTTTGACCAATTTTTCGATATTTGTAAAATGATACCAATCTCGTGAAAATCAGTAACCTGTTTCGAAAGTTTTTGCGAGACATACAAACACACATACATACATACAAACACACATACACACATTTTCGCTTTTATATATATACTAGCGAGGGGTACCCGGCGTTGCCTGGGTGTTTAGAGGTGTGTGTGGAAACTCTGGGTGGGGGGGGTAAAAAAAGTAAGTATGAGGATCGAACCCGAACCCTTGAGGTAAAGTTTTAAATTAAAGTGTGAAAAAAAAAACCATTAACCATTGCCCCACCGCGAGATGCTAACGGAAACACGTTTGAATTTATTTAATTACTTGGATTTGGCAGGTGCTCGTTTTAATGAGTTAATGAGGTCAAGTTTGACTGCGGGATTTTTATTTTCCCAAGATGTTATAGGAAAAAGACTAACCCACATGCGGCGAGCGACAAATGTTGAATATTTATCTTCCCGAAATCGAGCAAATTAAATAGACAGGCGAGATTCCTTGTTAATTGTGAGATATTACGATTTATATGTGATATAAAAAGTTTTAAAAAGTTGTTAGGCGAGCGACCGCTTCTCTGAAAGAAGCCTTTTGTAGACATACAGAAAAAGCGAACACACATACATACATACATACATACATACATACATTTTCGCTTTTATATTTATAGACTAGCGGGGGTACCCGGCATTGCCCGGGTGTTTGGAGGTGTGTGTGGGGTTTAAATAAAAAAAGAAACCGGGGGGGGTAAAAGTTGGTAGGATCGTACCCGAAGCCCTGAGGCGAAGTTTTAAAATAAGATCAGCCAGCCAGAATGAGTTACTGAAAGATGTTTGAATTTATTTAAGTAAGAACCAAATTGACAGGTGCGCGCACGGAAGTCGTCAAGCGTTACGACGACGATGACGAGGACGACGGAAGCTATTCAGCAAATGAGGTCAATGACCAGGTTTGTCTATTATAAGCGAAGTAAAAAAAGAAAACAACGTTAAAACTTAAGCGGGGGGGGGGTAATCAAAACATCGAAAAAAAACACAAAGAAAACTAACATAAGGCAAACGAACGATGTTGAAAACAGAAAAACAAATATGTGAAAAATTGCTTAAATAAGCCTGTTTCGATATTAAAATTTAAAAAATCGGTGGGTACCCGGGTGTTTTTGGGTGTGTGGTCGGGGGTGGATAAGCGAAGTAAAAAAGAACAGAAAAACGAACGTTACTTGAAAAATGGCTTAAATAACACTGGTTCAATATTTAAATTTTAAAAATCAAAAAAAAAAAAAAAAAAAAGAAGACATCTCACAGCACGATTCGAACCCAAAACGTTTAGATAATGAACCAACACGTTAACCAACTGAGCTATCACGACGTACATGAAATGTGTTCAGTTTTTCAACTATTTAAAATAAATCAGGTCATGACGTCATCTGACGCATGCGTAGAACCGGTCATTGTCACGAGAGAACGGTTTTTGTTGACCCCCTCCTGTCGAAAATTGTCGATTTCGGGGTGAAAAAGTTAACGTTTTTGGCCAATTTTTCGAGCAAAGGACGGAGCTTCGGTGTAATTCCGAGTTTGTGAATTTTCGTCGCGTCTGTCGGAAGTTTTTAGCAGACATCTAAACATACACACATACATACATACATACATACATTTTCGTTTACATTGTTTTAATTTAATATTCCTATTTGTCTCTGCTAAAAGATTAGGATTTACTCAGATATGTTGACAATTCCTTGGGCTTCTAGTGAATGTGGAGGGGAGGAAGGGGATGAGAGGTGTAAGAAAGAAAGGAAAGTAGAGATTGGGGGAGATGGAATGGGGAAGAAGAAAAGAGGGTGAAGAAAAGAAGGAAGAGAGAAGAAAAGGGAGAAGGGGAGAGAGGGGGTGGCATCATTTGTTTGGTAGTGGTAGATTTGTTTTCTCTCACTTACACAAAATCGGGTTTTTATGCTTTATTTTTTATTTTTATTTTATTTAACCAAATATTTGTTCCTATTTACTTAGTTTATTTAATGTTGGTTTATTAATTGGTGTATTTGTAAATTTGTTATTGAAACTTTTCATAATGATAGCAATTGCAAAACTCAGAATATATGTAATTATTAAATTTATGATGATTAAATGCAGTTATTTTCATTTTTATTTATTTATTTATTTAATTTTTTCTTCTTTTTTATTTTATATAATGTGTGTGTGTGTGTGTGTGTGTGTGTGTGTGTGTGTGTGTGTGTGTGTGTGTGTGTGTGTGTGTGTAAAGGTACTGCATATACTTTTACTCATTGTCCGGTGGTAAAATACGCTTAAATATGATATTTTGTTTAATGCAGATTTCGTGTTTATTCTTATATTTTTTTTATATTGAACCCAATAAAGAGTATTTAAAAAATTAAAATTAAAAATTAAAAAATATCTCGTGCGCCACCACCAGCTAGAGTTGAAAACAAAATTTTTAGCTTACGATTAACTTTTTCCTATGACGTAAATGCCTGAGCTATGCAGACACGTTTAAAAACCTTCACCTGGCAAATTTCATTTTTTAAAATTTTCAAACTTTTGCACCGATTTTCCCCGGCTAAAACCCAAATTTAAAGTTTCACGTGGATCCGAATACCCTATATATTAAGTTTCATGTCTGTAGACAAAAAACTGACAGAGGAGTTTGGTAGGCAATTCTTTTAACAAATTTATATACGCATACATAAATATATAAAGAAAAAGATTTGTGTTTACTAAAACCATTTTATGCAAATATTATGCAAGTATAAATCATGTAGAATATCTGCATAAATATAATTACACGTATTAGTTAACTAAAGATGATCACTTCATAAGAAAACCGAACAACTAATAGGGAATTGATTAAAATGAATGAATTGCAAATAAGATGCATGCACTTTCACAACCCATATACACTGCGCGTCAAATTAATAACGAGATAACATTTTTTTTACCAGTTTCAGAATCTTACCGGTTTTTTCGTATCAAAAGCTTCAGAAACGTTGGCAATGCTGAGCTGCGCGTACTGTGAAATTTTCGTACTGTGCCGCGCGATATAATCAACTTACCATCGTAATTGCTGAATCTACGGTATTTGAGGTGTGTCAAATTATTAACAAGGTAGTTTGTTTTGTCAATAAAATGGGTCGTAAAGGTGGTTTGAGTAGTCCTGAAAAGAGTCCTATTACAGAACACCTAGCAAAAGTTAAAACTACCCTCAAAATATCGAAAATGTTAGAAAGATACCATCAGACTCTGAAGAACCTTATCAAGGACTCTACAAAGGTAAGTAAGAGAGCTGATAAAGGTAAATCTACAGTTGTCTCACGCCGTTCTCTACTCCAAATTAAACGTGAAGTTGTTAAGAACCCTGGGCAGACAAATCGAGAAGTCTTTGATCAAGCCGGATTAAAGAATATATCAAAAAGTACTCGATGTCGTCTTCTGAAATAAGTGGCAAAGTCTGTTAAACCTTTAACAAAGCCTCTATTAAAGCAACATCATATACAAAACCGATTGAAATGGGCAGAGGACAACGTGAAAATGAATTTTTCCAAAGTTTTGTTCACGGATGAAGTGCGTGTCACTCTTGATGGCCCAGATGGTCGGAGCAAAGGATGGGTCCTAGATGGACGACATCGTCATCAGCGTTTAAGGCGCCAACAAGGTGGTGGTGGGATAATGATTAGGGTTGGGATTACCGGAGGTATTTTAGTTGGCCCATGGAGAGTCCCAGAAGGCGTAAAAATGACGTCAAATGCTTTCAGAGCTTTTCTGAAGGAGCTCTTTGAACCATGGCTGGAGAAGCAAAGGTTGACGTTCAGAAGAACCATTATTTTCATGCAGGATAATGCTCCCTTTCATGCAGCAAAGAAAAAGCAAAGAGTATTTGCAACAACTAGGGTTCTATGGGCGACGGAAAATTGAGTGTCCTGCAAATTCACCAGATTTTAACCCAACTGAGAACCTTTGGAGTATCATGAAGCGACGCCTCTATGCAAGTGGACGCCAATTTAAGAGCAAAGATGGTTTGTGGGATGCTCTCCAAGAGGTATTGCGAGGAATAACTGTTGACGAAATCACAAATTTGACTAATTCTGTGGATCAAAGTCTTTTACAAGTCATTCATAAAAGAGGATCGCATATCCTCTACTAATTATGTCAACGTAGAAATTGCTATGTAGTTATTGTGTTCTAGGGATATTTCCTAGTTCATTTAATGTTTGAAAATTATTTCAGTAAACAAGTTATAGGTATATTGTTTTTTTTTTCTCAACCTCAATAACTTGGCACACTGAAATCAACAGATATTCCTATCTTTTGCCATAGTTTCGCTAATACTGCTTTAAATACTTTTATTTTCTGACTGGAGTAGCAGAATAGTATCGTAAGCACTTTTTCAAAGTTTCATGGAGTTTTATTCACTCGTTCTTTAAATATTTTATAAAAAAATGTAAACTCGTTAATAATTTTATACGCAGTGTATAACAAAGTTGTATTTTCTTTTTAAACAAATAGAAAATTTGTTTTATAATATGAATATGAAAACACACAAAAATACATATATATATATATATATATATATACTAGCAAGGAGGCTCGACGTTACCCGGGATTGAATGATGATCAACTAATAATTCACAATCCTATATTTTTATTGTTATCGAAATACGTGAAATTGCCGGGAGGAAGCTTCACGTGCCTCCATGCAGTAACTTAGTCCAAAATATATGTTATTCTACATTGCACTCTGGTACGGGGTTTGAACTTTCAGACCACATCATGTAAAAAAAAAAAAACAAACAACAAAAAACAAACGTAAATTTTCAAGTTTATAAAATTCTTTGTAGTTAATAAGAGAGAGAAAAAAAAAGAAATTTACGTGCGGAGTTTGAACCTACAAACAACGTTATATATAAAAAAAAAAACAAAAAAAACGCTATCAACTTACCCACAGTAGAATTTTAACGGCGCGTTGTTCAGTCATTGTTGCTAAGCGATGACATGGAACAAATGACTTTACCGATGAAAGATAAATTAAAATAACCGTGTCGATTATCGGTAATTATCGGGGATATTCTGAAATCAAGCTTAACTAAGATCACTCCCAAACGTATGCACTAAAGTTTAAAGAAAATCTGTTCAGCCGTTTCGGAGTCTATAAGGACTGAACTCACACACACGCAGACCAAATTATGTTTTTTAATTTATTCTTTTATGCTTATGACTTTTGAAGCAAAATATTTCCTTTTCCACTTTTTATTTTTTCAATAAAAAAAACTTGCTTGTGAACTTATATGCGTCTCTGACAAGTTCTTAGGTTAATTTATACCATTCAAGGAAACATGTGTAAGACATACCATACAGTAAATACAATCATGTGAATGGTACATATATATAATTCTTCAAGTTACAAATTCCATGTTTTCACAGTTTGTTATATTATGTTTCAAAAGGTATCCGTTACAATATTGATTCTTATTGCGACTAATAAGTCTCCAAAATTATGTTATTGCTGCATATTTAGTCATGTACTTGACTTGAAACGTAATAAATAACCAATGGGGAAACTTGATATTTGTAATTTGGAGAATTATCATACTACGCTATGTATGCTCTGGAAGCCAATAAATAAGCATTCATTGAGTTTGGACTTTTTTTTTTTCTAAATTTACAAAATTAATATAAAAGAGATGTTTTTCCTTTGAAAAAAAACTTTATTTATGAGAAAGATTTTTAGCGCATTACGATTGGCATATGCAAGCCGAGTACGTTTCAAGTAAATGATTAATATATATATATATATATATATATATATATATATATATATATATATATATATATATAGTGTGTGTGTGTGTGTGAGAGAGAGAGAGAGAGAGAGAGAGAGAGTGACACAGAGAGAGATTTCTTAAAAATAAAACGCCCTAGCTGCAGGGGTTCTCCATTCCAAGCATCACCTCCTGATTATGCTAAATGTCGCGACGGAGTTGATCGTTGCTGCCAGAGGCGCACCACAAAAAAGGAAAATAGAGGGAGATAATGTTATCACCGAATTCAACGTTTACGAAAATGTCCGTGTGCCAAGAGAGGAAAGTCGCTGAAGACTCATCTATTTGTTTACCTTTTATCAGCGTGTGTATGACGTAGAAGATGCATCTTTTGTACAAGAGCCCCGCCACAAATGAAAAACTAGTTTTGGAATTAAAAATAAAATAAAACAATGGCACTTGTGCACTTTTGATTGCCACTGGTAAGATTTAGAAGAGTTCAGCGCCGGAAAAGGGGAGATAAGCTAAATATTTCATGTCTTTCAGCGAAAGTTTTTCATTGTAAAATTAATGAACTAACACAACGGAAAACAGTACTTACCAGCTAGCCTTTTGACTAGTAACAAAGTGTAGTATCTGTTCTGATACTGCACTGCACCTTTTCTGACCTCGATCAGTGGAGGAGAAATCTTTCTAAACTGAGACAATTTTCATTTTTGTTAAGAGTGCCCCTTTGGGGAAGATGTATTTTGCCCACATTAAAAACCGACATTGTGTCTAAGTCTGCCCTCGTGGAGAGGCAAGTAAATAGGAACATTAATTACCAGAACATTTACAGAATTGAATTTTTTACAGGGCGCTACAAAAATCCTTCCCACATTTTAAACTTTCAACTATATGTTTCTAATAAACTTATGCACGTGCCAATGATGTTTTAACTTGGCTTTTTTTTCTTTCTTTTTTTTTTTTTTTTTTTTTTTTTTTTTCAGGTGCTTTCATGAAGCGATATGCGTTGGGCTGGTGTACATCGTATTCTTTTGTAGAAATATTTTTGAAGAACGATGAATCTGTCCCTGCAAAACAGAGATTTTCCGAGTTCATTACAAGTTAGAACGACATGATGCTGTTCCAGATAGAAAATCAATACAGCTACAGGTTGGAAATTTCAGAGCGACAGGGTTGGTATTTAAAAGTAAGCCACCTTGAAGACTCCTAAGCGCTCGAACGCCATTATTCGAGCTGTGAGACTTTTTGTGTTACACATTCAGCTCGCAAACATGCTTTCGCCTTGGAATTATCTGATCGAACAGTCAGAAGGTTTTTTTTTTTTTTTTTTTTTTTACATAGGCATCACCACTTATCAAAGCCAAGAGACCACTCGAGGATAGTGTACAGTAGAAATTGAGCAATATAGTAATCGTTAGTAATGGAAATTCGGTAAATTTGTTAACTTATCTATCTATCTTCTATCTATTCTTTCTATACTCCTATAAATTCGTTTCTCTTTTGTATGTATTGATATTCATATTAAAACCCCTCTTTTCTATTTATTTAAAAAGAAAATACATGTTTCTTATACATGGGTTGTGGAAATGCATTCACTAGCAAAAGATCAAGCTAATTTGCATATTCTTTTTAGACATTAATTTTAATTAATTCCCTATTAGTTTTTTTCGGTTTTCTTTTGGGATGATCATCTAGAGTTAACTATTACGTGTAATTATATTCATGCAGATATTCTACATGATTTATACTTGCATAATATTTGCGTAAAATCTTTGCATTAAACAAAACATTGTTTCCATATATATTTATGCATACGTATATATTTTTGTTTAATATATTAGTCTATCTATATATCTATAAAAGTGAAAGTGGCTGTCTGTGTGTGTGTCTGTGTACATTTCCTTACGCAATAACTCTGTCAATTTTCAGTCTACAGACTCAAGATTTGATATACAGGGTACTGAGATTTGGGTAAATCGATGTGATCGGGTTTTGGCCAGAAATTTGGCAATTAAGGGGTCAAAGTTCAACGATTTGACCTTTGAGAAGTCTACCAAACTCCTCCGGCATTTTTTGGTCTACACACTTGAAATTTTAGATATAGGTTCCTTGAACATGGATCTAACTTAATAATTTGATTTGAGCCCCCCCCCCCAAAAAAAAAAATTAAGAGGTCATAATAGGGGTTAAGTAAAAAAAAATTGACCGTTTTTTTCTTTTTCTTTTTTTTTTTTTTTGCTCAGCATACACCTCCAAACACCCGGGCAAATCCGGGCTGAATGCTAGTATATCTATAAAAGTGTGTGTGTGTGTGCGTGTGTGTACATTTCCTTACGCAATAACTCTGTCAATTTTAAGTCTACAGACTCGAAATTTGATATACAGAGTACTGAGATTGAGGAAAATCGATGTAATCGGTATTCAGAGATAGGGCAAGCTTTTTCATCAGTTTGGCTCGAAAATTTTTAGTTACCAATATATAAATGTATGTATGTATGTATGTATGTATGTTTGCATGTCTGCTTTAAACTTTCAATAGAGGTGACGGATTTTACCAAGATCAGTATCGTTTTAAAGTTCGTCCTTTCATACGACAAATATCGAAAAATTGTCTAAAAACATTAATATTTCCCGCTTCAACTAGGCACTTTTCTACAGGGGGGGGGTCACTTTTTTCGCCGATACTTTTGAAAGTTATCCTCTCCTTTAGATTGTCTAGCCTTAATTTAAAAAAAAATGTCTCTTCCGGTTTGGCGGTGGTCGTAACAAGATACACATTAGGTTTTACCTCGTTCTTTTCCTCCTTTGCGTGACGGGTTCGAGCCTGCCATCCTAATACCACAATTTTTTTTTTTTTTTTGCTCAACATACACATCCAAACACCCGGGCAAGGCCGGGCTGAAATGCTAGTATATCTATAAAACTGAACGCGCGCGCGCGTGTGTGTGTCTGTGTCTGTGTCAGTGTATATTTCCCTACGCAATAACTCTGTCAATTTTAAGTTTACAAACTCGAAATTTGATATACAGGGTACTGAAATTGGGGAAAATCGATGTGATCGGTTTTCGGCCAGAAATTTTGCTGTTAAGGTGTCAAAGTTCAACGATTTGACTTTTGAGAACTCTACAAAACTCCTCCGACAATTAAGGTCTAAATACTTGAAATTTTAGATATATGTTCCTTGGACATTGATCTAACTTAATAACTGGAATTTAGCCGAAAACAATAAATTTTAAGGGTCATAATATGGATCAAAGTTTAAAAAATTGACCGCTTTTTTTTTTTCTTTTTTTTTGCTCAACATACACCTCCAAACACCCGGGCAAAGCCGAGCTGAAATGGTAGTATCATTGACTTATATGTATTTCCATCAACACAAATTAATTATTGTCCAGAAACTGCACGAGGTCTATTGAGAAGATCGCATGTCAAAATGTGGTGATATTTCTGCCGCACCATGTATTTTAAATTAAAAATGTTTTCTTTTCTTTTTCTATGTAATATAGGTAAAACGGGCACTTTATTTTATTAACCCTTTCCGACCTGAATTATTATGTTGATGATTAAAACAATATTTATTGTTAATTTTAGTTAGTTTAAATGGTAATGATACTATAATTGTCTTCAAACTGAAAAAGTTATGAAGTTCAATAGTTAAACTACCACTGAGAATGTTTTCATTTTGTAAACTTTTCTTTATCCATAGTGCTTTATTATCCATAGTGCTTTATTATCTATAGTGCTTTATTATCCATAGTGCTTTATTATCCATAGTGCTTTATTATCCATAGTGCTTTATTATCTATAGTGCTTTATTATCCATAGTGCTTTATTATCTATAGTGCTTTATTATCTATAGTGCTTTATTATCTATAGTGCTTTATTATCCATAGTGCTTTATTATCCATAGTGCTTTATTATCTATAGTGCTTTATTATCCATAGTGCTTTATTATCTATAGTGCTTTATTATCCATAGTGCTTTATTATCCATAGTGTTTTATTATCCATAGTGTTTTATTATCTATAGTGCTTTATTATCCATAGTGCTTTATTATCCATAGTGCTTTATTATCTATAGTGCTTTATTATCTATAGTGCTTTATTATCCATAGTGTTTTATTATCCATAGTGCTTTATTATCCATAGTGCTTTATTATCTATAGTGCTTTATTATCCATAGTGCTTTATTATCCATAGTGCTTTATTATCCATAGTGCTTTATTATCCATAGTGTTTTATTATCTATAGTGCTTTATTATCCATAGTGCTTTATTATCCATAGTGCTTTATTATCTATAGTGCTTTATTATCCATAGTGCTTTATTATCCATAGTGCTTTATTATCCATAGTGCTTTATTATCAATAGTGCTTTATTATCTATAGTGCTTTATTATCCATAGTGCTTTATTATCCATAGTGCTTTATTATCCATAGTGCTTTATTATCCATAGTTCTTCATTATCTATAGTGCTTTATTATTCATAGTGCTTTATTATCCATAGTGCTTTATTATCTATAGTGCTTTATTATCCATAGTGCTTTATTATCTATAGTGCTTTATTATCCATAGTGCTTTATTATCCATAGTGCTTTATTATCTATAGTGCTTTATTATACATAGTGCTTTATTATCTATAGTGCTTTATTATCAATAGTGCCTTATTATCCATAGTGCCTTATTATCCATAGTGCTTTATTATCCATAGTGCTTTATTATCCATAGTGCTTTATTATCTATAGTGCTTTATTATCCATAGTGCTTTATTATCCATAGTGCTTTATTATCTATAGTGCTTTATTATCCATAGTGCTTTATTATCCATAGTGCTTTATTATCCATAGTTTTTTATTATCTATAGTGCTTTATTATCTATAGTGCTTTATTATCCATAGTGCTTTATTATCCATAGTGCTTTATTATCCATAGTGCTTTATTATCCATAGTGCTTTATTATCCATAGTGTTTTATTATCTATAGTGCTTTATTATCCATAGTGCTTTATTATCCATAGTGCTTTATTATCTATAGTGCTTTATTATCCATAGTGCTTTATTATCCATAGTGCTTTATTATCCATAGTGCTTTATTATCAATAGTGCTTTATTATCTATAGTGCTTTATTATCCATAGTGCTTTATTATCCATAGTGCTTTATTATCCATAGTGCTTTATTATCCATAGTTCTTTATTATCTATAGTGCTTTATTATCCATAGTGCTTTATTATCCATAGTGCTTTATTATCTATAGTGCTTTATTATCCATAGTGCTTTATTATCTATAGTGCTTTATTATCCATAGTGCTTTATTATCCATAGTGCGTTATTATCTATAGTGCTTTATTATACATAGTGCTTTATTATCTATAGTGCTTTATTATCCATAGTGCTTTATTATCCATAGTGCCTTATTATCTATAGTGCTTTATTATCCATAGTGCTTTATTATCCATAGTGCTTTATTATCTATAGTGCTTTATTATCCATAGTGCTTTATTATCCATAGTGCTTTATTATCTATAGTGCTTTATTATCCATAGTGCTTTATTATCCATAGTGCTTTATTATCCATAGTGCTTTATTATCTATAGTGCTTTATTATCCATAGTGCTTTATTATCCATAGTGCTTTATTATCTATAGTGCTTTATTATCCATAGTGCTTTATTATCTATAGTGCTTTATTATCCATAGTGCTTTATTATCCATAGTGCTTTATTATCCATAGTGCTTTATTATCTATAGTGCTTTATTATCCATAGTGCTTTATTATCCATAGTGCTTTATTATCCATAGTGCTTTATTATCCATAGTGTTTTATTATCTATAGTGCTTTATTATCCATAGTGCTTTATTATCCATAGTGCTTTATTATCCATAGTGCTTTATTATCTATAGTGCTTTATTATCCATAGTGCTTTATTATCTATAGTGCTTTATCCATTATTTATTATATTTTATTATTTATTATTCATTATTTATTATTTATTATATTTTATTATTTATTATTTGTTATTTATTATTTATTATATTTTATCCATTAACTATTATAGTGCTTTATTATCCATAGTGCTTTATTATCCATAGTGCTTTATTATCCATAGTGCTTTATTATCTATAGTGCTTTATTATCCATAGTGCTTTATTATCCATAGTGCTTTATTATCCATAGTGCTTTATTATCCATAGTGCTTTATTATCTATAGTGCTTTATTATCCATAGTGCTTTATTATCCATAGTGCTTTATTATCCATAGTGCTTTATTATCCATAGTGCTTTATTATCTATAGTGCTTTATTATCTATAGTGCTTTAATTTCTATAGTGCTTTATTATCCATAGTGCTTTATTATCCATAGTGCTTTATTATCTATAGTGCTTTATTATCTATAGTGCTTTATTATCTATAGTGCTTTATTATCCATAGTGCTTTATTATCCATAGTGCTTTATTATCTATAGTGCTTTATTATCCATAGTGCTTTATTATCTATAGTGCTTTATTATCTATAGTGCTTGAAAAAAATCTGTTTACGAGTATGATGACAAACGAAATCCTCCGCTCTCTGAGACAGTTGGCGGAATACTGACTGTTAAGCTATTGCTTAACAGTTTCAATCTGGAGGCATCTGGCATCTACCCAGATACTGAACTAATACGTACAAGGCGTGTTTGGATTAATTCCTACTTTATTTTTGCCGTTATAATCATTTATTTACGACTGAACGAGTTAGTTCAACCACGTCATAAAGGTTTAATTAATATTTTCAAATAAATGAAAACAGTCAGGATGGGTTTTTTTTTTTTTCAAATTTTAAAATCAAATATACTAAACTCCAATTAAACATTTAACAAAAAAAAAAAAAAAATTAAACGCACAATTTCATTTATTTATTTCTATTTTTGAAAACGATAAATTTCTTTCAAAAATAAACTTATTTAGACATGAAAGATAAGAGCCAATTCAGTATATTTGGAAACGAATCAGTTTTAGTTTTTTTTTTTTTTTTTTTAATATTTGAGCGATAAGTTTCAATTAAGTCAATAAAGCAATTTCCACAGACGTGCGCCAAAGACTTACTTTTGTGAACTCTGTCTAAATATGCGCCGGATTAGGTTTACTATTAGGTTCTGGTTAAAGTTAAACTTAGGCTGTATAAAATAATTGAATAAACGCCACCGTTGAGCGCATCGTGGAATAGTGGACGCCTATCTGAGTGAGTTTATGATGCGGCAGAAATATAAAGGAAAACAAACTTTTTATACAAACGCCTAATGATATAACTGAAGTAAAAATACTCTAATAAGATCATAAGTGGTGGGAAGAGAGTAATAAGGAAGGAGATATAGTAGCAGCAGGAGTAGGCCTCACACTCCCCACACACACCCACGTCCATGAAATCTAATACCTTGTCAAAATTGTAGAGGAGGGTGACATGACAGTATAAGTGGTACAAAGGTAACAGAGCTCTAATGATGAGAATTCAGGAAGAATCAGCACCAGGATCCATCGTCCTTCGGTCATGTCTGCATTTACAAGGACAAGTCAAGTACGGAAGAGAAAATTCATCAAATGATGGCAAATATGCTTCTGCGCATATGTAGATGCAGTACTTTGTGCCTTCTGGGGCAAACCTTCCCCGACTTTGTATGCAACCACTAGACTTTTCGTTTCTTGGTGTTGTGCGTCTAAACCTGTAATGTTGTAGATCAAGAAATGGCTACAACCAACGAGAAAGATTTTATTCTAACCAGAGGCATAACCAACGTGAAATCTATTCAGAAGTACGACTCGTTTTAGAGCAACAGCAATATGACCACCACGAACAACAGCAACATGATAGGGGTGACGGTTATCGTAGCTAAGTGCTTAAAAACATGAATCGACAACCTAGGCGTATAAAGTTCGAACCTAGTTCGTTCCGTAGAAATACTTTCACTCATGGATGTTGGCGACCTCCACGTAGTCTCTCTTGTAAGAAACCAATGTCTTTGTCGGAGAAAATTCTAACTAGAAAGATATCTAAAAAATGAATACCAACAACAAAAAAAAAATCATCAAATTCATATGAAAATGTATGAATGATGCTGAACAAAAAACAAAAAAATACATATAAAAAAAAAGTTTTATTTATTATTGAGAACTCTTATATAAGCACAGAAAGAATTATTTTGGGGGAGGGATTTGAAACGGAGCTCTCTCTCTCTCTCTCTCTCTCTCTCTCTCTCTATATATATATATATATATATATATATATATATATATATATATATATATATATAAGGCAAAACGGCTGCACGCGTTTTTGTATGTACAAGAAAGGATTTTTCGGGGGGGGGGGCTCGAGAGAGTTATTATTTTTTTAGAACTTTTTATATACTTCCTAGATCATAACATCTACGATTTGCGAACGGACGTCGTCTCTACATTTATTTTGATCGACTTTTATAAAATTCCCTCTGTTCTTGCCTTTCGTGTGTTTGTTGGTCTTTTTCATATAAATAAAGCGAAACTCATTGAAGCAAAGCCGTCAGCAGCCTTTTGTGCCGGACGCCTTGAAACCAATTAGCTTTGATTAATGTGGGGGGAAAACATCAGACAATTGCTATTCATTTGAGAATTTCCCCTTTTTCGGGGGGAGCTTGGTTTCCCCAACATCGTGGGGAAACAAATAAATAAAACGGCAGAGAGCTGAACTGGCCTTCAGCCAACGTTCATTTCTGCGCCTGCGTGAACTCATTCACTTAGCAAGTCAATGTTTTGATTGAGATCGTTAAATTTGAATGCTCTACAGGTCCTATGGCTTCACAGCGTAGCGGTAAGATGTCACGTTTTCTTTCATTTCTTTTACGCCTTCGCAACAAGGGTCTGTCTATTAACATTTTTTTAATTTCTTTTACAACTCCAAAACACCCGGGCAACGCCGGGCAACGCCGGGCAACGCAGGGCAACGCAGGGCAACGCTGCTAGTAAATAATAAGAAAACAAAACAACATCTCGCGCACTCGCATGTCATCAGGTTTATAAGAGTAGGAGAGGAAAGCACGCACATAATATCACGCTGATCCCTTCTTTTCTCTGTCTTTCTTAGTCTCACTTAGCAAAGAAAGAAGAGGAGAGACAGTGGCAAGTGTTGGCTATGTCTTTTGGATCGATTGCTGGATTTCATTACATTTTTTTCTCTTCTCATTTACCGTTGTTTAAATAAAAAAAAAGAATGTCAGTAAGAGAGGAAGGGAGCGATTTTCTGAGAAGAGAGAAATAAATAAATAGATAAAAGAGAAGCAAACGACCCTGTGAGTGACAGGTAAGAAACAATTCAGTTTGGAGCTTGATACAGACAGGATTGTGGAAAAACTGATTGGAGAATGAAAACTCATTTAAGGCGAGAAAGTAAAAAAAACGGTTAAAAAAACAAGATTAAGAAATTTATGACGCTCCGTCAATAGATAATTGAACCTTGAACCGTTGACAAATATAAATACACTAGCAGGCCGCCCGGCGTTGCCCGGTCGTGAAATACGCATAATATTATATTTTAATTAATGCAGAATTCATATTAATTATAAACAAAAATATCGTAGATATTAACGTAACGTTAAATTCCTTTAAAAATAAAAATTGAAATAAAACAAAAAAAAAATGAAAGAAACTAAGACATATGCATGCGGGTTTTTTTTTAAACAGTTCGCTTCTTGTAAGTAAAAAAAAAAAAGTAATACTCAAGCTGAGATCGAAACCAAAACCTAAAGACGGTGATTCGATTACGATAACCATTAGACCAACTTGACATGATCATTAAAAGTCTGTTTTCAAATCAATTTATACTTGACATAAGGAAGCTGTCATGTTTCACGACTGCGCATGCGTAGTCGTGAAACAGTTGAAAACAGATAAAAATCCGATACCCCCCCCCGTCCCAAGTACTAATTTTTCAATTTTGACCCCCTTAGCAGCTGTTTTTTCCGAATGAAAACAGATTAAAAAGTTATCCACGTGTCTAAATACTCTATATACATCAAATTTCAAGTTTGTAGATCAAAAATTCGTTGAATATATAGTTTGAGAATTGTCCTCACACACACACACATTCTCTCTTTATAGATAGATATATAGATATATTTTTTTACAGAGTTACCACTTATCAAGACCCGAAGACCATTCGAGGATGGACGACATGCACATTTCGAGTAAAGTAATACTTTTCTATATTAAAAAAAAATTAGCAGGAAATAGTAATCATTCACCAAGGATGGTTTATAAACGAGTAATATCTTTGTTTATATGGATGAATAACGCGTACAGAAGTTGAAATGCAAAATGTTTATTTCAACTTGTCGACATATTTCTATTAGTTTTACGCATGTACTAATATAATCATAGTTAGTATGCCTTTTTAACCTACCTGTGGGATTAGCTCAGACGGTAGGGAAAACGACTGGAATGCTAAATGAGGGAATACGGCTGATTACTAAATGTCTGGTTTCGATTTTAACTGATGAGACCCAAATCATTTTTTTCTTTTAACTTTTGAAATAAGTACTATATATATTTTGAAAACTTTCACTCAGAACAGGGGAGACAATTCAAGAGGTTTTTAAAGTTTTCGGCACTTGTACAGTTTAATCAAGAGATTAAAAAATGAAAATATCGAAAAAAGTTTAAATTGTACGTATCCATTATGGAATGAAGTTCTCCGAAAAAAAATTACACTTAATTTCATCAAGTAGTTTTTATTTTACAGCGAAAAAAAACAATTTGTTATGATACCGAGCAAAAGGTTTGATTTTTTGGAGGAAAAGCTAGTGTTAAAGATGGGGAGGGAGTGTCGGCGCTTTAACTGGGGGTATCTCCCATGAGGTTTCTAAACTCCAAACAAAAATTAAGAAAAATTCCAAGATGTCTGCCTTCAACGCGTATGAGAAATTCCATAACCAACGCCATTTTGTTTGCCCGCCTAACATGATTTGCTAGACGGTCTTTGATTCGTTCAATTTGAATGCGCCAGTTTGGCGCCAATTTTGTATTACATGTACGTTATCTTTCAGTCTGACAAATGAACACGGAACGGTAAAGACTCACACAGCGGTGCTCTGTTATAGAGTGCCAGGATTTTACCTTCATTGGACACCATGCAGTGGGTGAACGAAGGACATTTCTCTAAATACAGAGACAACACAATTGCTGAACTCATTTTACCCAATAAGGATATTCTACAGTGTTCGGCTTGATATATTTGATTATGGGAAAGTATTCCTATTTCTTCCAGAGACGACGAGATCCTAAAATATGCATATTGGGCGACAACATTCCCGCTGTGTTCAACCATGTACAACATGGATCCTTCTAAAAGGAAACCCCGAACTAACATTCCCACAGAGTAATCAAACTTAATGCTCCATGCGTATGGATAGCAAATTCAGCCACTGTTTTGCAACGACTTACCGTGAACCAAAGAACTTTCATTTCTGATACATCTTGAATAAAATTTGAGTTTTAAAGATATGGCTTTGTTTGTGGAGTTTCATTTGCTATCTGCAGGGAGGAAATTGGGTGTGTATGGAAGAAATTTCTTACACGAGCTCTCATTGTTTCCGTTGTAAAAAAAAAAAAAAAAAAAAATTACTCGATCAAATTAAGTGAAATTTTTTTTCGGAGATCTTCAGTTCAAAATGGATAACCCTTTTTTTTTTTTTCGATATTTTCATTTGTTTAAACTGTACAAGTACCAAGTTTTTCAATGATTGCTGTTCAAGATTATTCTTAAATTTCAAGGATGGTTTTTATTATTTATGAAAGTATAAATTTTGTAAAAAAAAATAGTTTTCAAAAACAAAAAAAGTCATATTTTTCAATGATGAGTGTTGAAAACTATAGTTTAACGATTACTTATATCTATTATGAAAGTTAGATAAAAAAAAGTTCCCCTTGAAAAACTTTTTTGAACAACTACTTGAATTGCTTTTCCTTGTTCAGAGATGAAGTTTTCAAAAGTAAAAAATAAAAATAAAAATAAAATAAAAAATAACCTCATTAACTAAAATGCACAAGTGCCACGAATTGTCAAAAAATGATGCTGTATCTATTCCTAGAAATGTTCGTTTTACTAAACCATTGTCTATTATGTTAAATAATTCTCATCACATAAAAAAAGAAAACAAAAGGCGAGGAGGCGCTTCTTCTACACTATTAGGACGAAATTTTGGAAATCGTAATACTGAATATCACATGAAAACATTAGTATCTACGTATTCCACGTATTTTTAAGATGATTATATAAAAAAATTGCGAAAATCGATTAGGTAGACAAATATTTATTACAGAAAATAAAGTAATTTTTTTCATAATTCAGTCATATTCAGGTAATTTCGACTGCATAATTTTGAAGCTACTATTGTAATTAATTAGAATGGACACAAAATCAGTATAACCCATTGCTTGTTTGTTTTTTTATCCGAGAACTCCATTTATCGACTAGAAAATTTCGTCCTAATAGTGTAAAAGCGTCAAAGACGGTCCTACGAAGTTCGACAACTAAACTAGTACTACTATAACATATTTCAGCTCTACTACGACCACTACTACATTGTACGTTTAACAGCGCCCGAATTTTACTTTCACTGTTATTCAAAAAAATAACGACGACGGGGAGAATGGCTACTACTACTACTACAAGTTCTAATAATAATACGACTCACCGATTTGACTTTAGCAACCACTCCTAAACTATACTACTACTGCTACTACTACTACTACTACTAGTTGTAGTTTTAGTAGCAGTACTAATCGTCGACTAACTTAACAGTTCCGACATGTCGCAACATGTTTTTGTTTTTCAGGGAAACGCCCGTCATATTACAATAACACACACACACACACACACACACACTAGTTTGTATTACCTAATCTTTTGTTACCTATTTGCGCCAAATAATGTAATATTTAATAAAGGTTATACGTCCGATCCTAAGCAAATTAAACATATTTGTTTAGTTAGTCAGTAACCTCAAGATGGTTACTTTGCTCAGAACCGATAAAGGATTTAAAATGCTTATAAATACTGTTAAATGTTTTTTTTGTTTTTTGTTTTTTAATCACGTTCAAACGTAACAAGACATATCACCACTTGGACGTAAGGGGCTACTATTTGGGACTATGCCTAGAAAAGATTAACAAGATGTTGGTTTACGTTACGTTTAAACTTCTGCATATCAGTAGAGCCAGGGAAGCAGGCAGCAGGAAAGGAATTCCAAAGTCGAGCTGTTCGAAGGAAGAAACTATTAGAATAGAAAGCTTTCTGGCATTTAGGGACCTCAACAGTGAAGAGGTGAGCTTTTGTTGTTAAGCGGGTTTGTCAGAGATATGTACATGGGGGGGCACAAATGTAACGAGTTCATCAGAGAGCACATTCCATTAAAATATTTGTAAAACAGGCACAGAGATGCAACATTGCGGCGATGGGACAGTGTTTGGGGCTTAGTTGAAAATAAAAGTTGAATATATATATATAATATATATATATATATATTGGCCGCACCTTGTAGAAGCCTGCATCCAACATCACCAAGCAGGCCCTTGAATGGAACCCGCAAGGCAAGCGTAAAATCGGTCGCCTGGGGCAGACATGGAAAAGAAGCATTGAGGCTGAGATCAGGGTTCCCGGAATGACATGGACCGAACTGAAGAGGACCAGCCAGAACCAAGTCTGTTGGAGGAGGATCGTTGTGGCCCTATGTTCCCCAAGGAATCAAGAGGCTTAAACTAAACTAAGAATCACAATTTGAAGAAATTACTTTTTAAAATGTTAAGAAAGATTACCACCAGTTGTGAAAAGATATTTCAAAGATTAAAAATTAAAAATTCAAGTCTTTGGATACTGAATTAAAACGAAATGCAACTAATTTCGTTTATTTATAATAATTGCATCAACTATACAAAATAAATGAGAGATGTAAGTAAAATACGTTTTTGTGTAAAAATAAGACTGACTATTGATATGCATAATTGTATGGATGACTATAATTGCAAGAATATTTCGTTTTATTACTGTTAGGCTTTATTATTTTGTTATTATAAAAGAATGGTTTTGAAACAGTTTATGGAAATCCAAAACAAACAAACAAACAATTATTTTCCTGTTTTCTCATTGCATTACTGAGCATCCATGCATCTTGGTGATTAATTCAAATTAAATCGAGAAATTAATTTTTCTTGGAGTTATATTAATTTTAGTGAGAATAAATAAAGTTTTTTTTCTATATATATCATAAGTAAATAAAGATTTGGAAAATCGTGTCATGCAAATAGATCACTAATCATTAGTCAATAATGATAGAAGAGATGATGATTGACGTTTCCACGGTATACACCTGTAAGACTTGGCAAGACATCTGCTAAACAGAAAGCGGAAATATTTTGAACATGTTTCTTTTATGCTTTACATAATTATAGCTCTATATTTTTATGCTCTACATAGTTATAGCTACCAGTAGAGAGAGAATAATAAAAACTCCAGATGCCACGTCGAATTCCAACTTAAATGTCTACTAGAGAAAACTTGAATGCTTACTAGACATTGTTTATGCCTCTCTGTACTGAGGTTTATGAGGGCAATCTCGTATGAGAATACTTCTACCTACGAGTAAACTCTGAATAAATATTTAAAAGAACATAGCATTCGAATCCCAAATAAAATTCCTCACACCTTCTTTTAAGTCCTGGTCCCTGTAATAAGAACACTAAGTCCGGTACTCCACCAGGCCAGATGACTTTTATATGAAAAAAAAAAAAACAATATATATATATAAGCGAGATAAGACACAGATTAAAAAAATCATCTCTCGGAATATTTTGCTACCAAGACCATTGAGTTTCGAGTTCCATTGCACCATAGACATGCATATATAATTCCATCACCCATGGGAATATATGCAATGGATTGGTATATCCATCCAATATCTGATATACTGGTGCCAACTCCAAAAAAGAATCTGGATTACATTCGGGACAAGATCAACGTGTAGTATCTGTTTTTCAGATGCTGCACTTCTATTTCTTGTTCTCTTTCGGTGGAGGAGAAATCCTTCATGACTGAGACAATTTTTATTTTTGTACCTTTTCTCCACGTTAAAAAACGACCCTGGTGTCTAACTCTGTCTCGTGGGGAGGCATAGTAAATAGGTACATATGCCAAAACGCATTCAAAACACCAACGAATACAGCCACCCCGTATACCTTTCGGAATATCAATAAGGAGCAACCACGTATTTTGTTATATGGGATTACTGCCTTTTCCCCTGGACCAATATTCTGCCTACTTGGAAATTACCCCGGAGGACATTATACTCCTTCCGATAATGGACTGCCCAGGTTGTATGAAATTCCCTCTTCCAATAATTATTTTCATATAACAATCATTCACCACCAAAAAAACTATTTTCAATATGTGTGCTGAAAAGCAAAATAAATGCCTTTTCACAGCTGAAAATTTTGCTAACCGCATTTCATTTCCTCTGATGATATGGGCCATTATTGAAAATTCATAGATTAAGAAAATTAATATAACCCCTTCTATATATTCCTTTTGTCAAACAATAAATTCTTAACTCGAATATATGTGTCTATATTTTGATTTCAGTATTTAAATTTAACAACTAAATTTATATATATATATATATATATATATATATATAGAGAGAGAGAGAGAGAGAGAGAGAGAGAAAGAGAGAGAGAAAGAGATAGATAGATAGATAGATAGATAGATAGATAGATAGATCCCTTGATTTTCAACTCTAAAGAAGTCCAAAGATCGATTCCGGGAACAGCCAGAAGAAAAAACAAAACAAAACAAAAAAAAAACATACACTCACATTGAACTAGAATGCATAAATTATCGTTCCATCGTTTATATGGATCTTTTGAATTAAAAAAAAAATACACATTGGCAGTTAGCTTGCTATTGTTTATGCTCTGTCGTTAAAAATGAATATTTCTTGAGCTTTCTCTTTGAAAGTTTATTTATTTCATATACATATGTATAATATGTTTTTGGTCCAACGACTTAGTAGGATTTGGACCTTAAAATTCACCCGCGTCCGTTCGTTCCCAAAATTCTCAACAACTACTCAATCCATTTTTCTGAAATTTTGCATGAAATTACAACTACCCCAGGAAGGAAATGTAAAATTCTCATATTTTTTATAAAAATCTGGTTACGTCACAACGGGGTCAAAAGGGGTTAAAATGGGTCAAAATAGCCCAAAATAGTACTTTTCAGGATATAGAATCTTTTCCGACCATTAGATTTTGCTGAAAATTACCCAAAAGCAAGATCACATGACCATACATCTGGAAACGTAATATTTGATCCTGGGAAAATTCTGGTTGCGTCCCCAGGGAGACAAAAGAGGTAAAATTGGCCCAAAATAGTACTTTTCGGGACATAGAATCTTATCCGACTATTAGATTTTACTGAAAATTAACGAAAAGCAAGATCACAGGGTCATACATCTAGAAGAGTAATATTCGATCCTGGGAAAATTCTGAGGCTTGAGCCCCAGGTTGTTTTAGAGGGTGGAATACACACCTTTTTGGGCTAATTTTTATTTTTCTCCTAAAATTCAAGGCATCAGTCGGGGGACCATATAGTTTTAGGCTTGTTATACATTTTCTTATAGGCGAAGTGGCGTCTTTGCATTGAAGAACCATGAATTTAACTGCTGTCCTGTTTTTGAATCTTTGAAACAGCTACGTGGTAAACAGCTGATGCTCTCCATTTTTTATGTCACGTAAGTTAAATCTTGTTTTTCACTAGATGGTTGAATCCTATTTTGTAATTGCGATTTTTTTTTCAGCCGTAATTCAGGTTATACACGTGTTCAACTTGTGATATGTTTAACTTGATGTAGTTAGGATTTTAAACTGAATTTTAAAATTCTGAAAGCATTCAAAGATATTCAAGAGCTCTCACATATATATATATAATCTGTGTGTGTGTGTGTGTGAGCGCGCGCATGCGTGTGTGTGTGGAAATCGAACGTGCCACATATCAATAGCACTTCAATAGCTGCATCTACTGGTGACCGACATTTGAAATAAGGTTTTAAAAAATCGAACTGGCCGCATTGGACATTGGACGGAGTTTCATTTCCCTCGACCGCTTTTCCGTTGAGTTGCGAATTCGCCACGCCCACTTTCCATATGTTTATTTCGTTACTTATATCGATCTAACAGCAACCCTGATCGTCCCACCAGCCGGGGTCCATGCAGCGAAATTCGATTAAAAAAAAAAAAATGAAAAGAAGAAGAAAACTAAAGAGTATTTGTCGTCAGCTGTTTCTAATATTAACACCTGAATACCGCTTTGATAAGTCGATTGCTTCTGTCATATAGCATTTGAAAATAGGCTACACGCCCTATTTTTAATTTTTGTTTTTTAATTAGTGGTTGTTTGTTAATTTTACGGCATATCGAACATCGTGGGATCATTTTTGCCACATTTCTTGGTATGCGACTGTTTGAGAGATTAATTTGTTTTGAAATCGTATCTTTTTTTTGTAAACAAACGCTCAGTCTTTCCGCACCATGCCACTAAAGAAAGACAGGCAGAAAGTCTGTTTTTAATGTGGAGAAAATTATTGTACGTAAACACTTTCACAAGCGCCGGCAAAAAAATGTGATTCTATTTTTTTTGGTGATTACATGTGAACATCTTGGAGAAAATGGACAAGTTCTTTTTGGTTTATATAAATTAGTTTAGCGTTTTGAGTTGTGGATCAGGTTTCACATATAAATCTAACATAAAATGATCCCTCGTTTCCGGTTCAATCCAGTGTTTTTAGCTGTTAACGTTTTTTGCTGTGAGAATTAGATTCCATGCATTTTTTTTTTTTTTTTTTTTTTTTGCGGGGCGGGGACTCAACCATATTCAGGCTGTTACGAGTGATTTTAAGACCTCGATAGTTGAACTTAAGAGTTAGTGATGAAAAAATTTAGTTAACTGTCCTCAAAAGTTAGAATAGTTCGAAACTGAAGGAGGTGTATCAGAATTTTTGTACGAATTTTTGACACCCCTAACACGAAACTGCGAATAAAATATAACAAACTCGTAATTTCTCTTTTAACAGTGGGTTGTTTATTTTCTTTATGGAGTATACTTCCAAAATAAACTATTAAAGTTGTATAAAAAGTAATAGAAATATTTTTTTTATGTTTTAAAAAACAGTAATGAAATCAATTGAATTTTACGAGTAAAATATTTTTCAATTTTTAAACTTTAAAAATCTATCAAAATTTTTCTATTGATTGTATTTTTACGATATTTTCCGGGTCAATGTGAAATTTCATGCTCTTTCCAATAAACCGAATATAATATTTTAGACAAACGTTTTTTTTTTTTAAATTCACGCCCCCCTCCATTTTGAAATGTCTATTAAAAAGTAAATAATTAATTTACTCACCAACGTGTTATATATCACAAATTGAAGATAAAAGATCAATAAATAATATATTCAAATTTAAAACAAAAAAGCAGTGTTTTTTTAGAAATTTACTTGTAAATCCGAAGTTTAAAACTTTTTTTTTTTAAACCAAGTTTTTTTTTTTTGTTGTTGTTCTTTTTAATGAAACCCTGATCCTTGCTCATTTAACTGAAAAAAAAATTAGGGTTTGAATTACATTTTTCGAGTAGTTATAAGCTTGGAAAGACAGGGGGTGGAATTATTCAATATTTTTCACGCAGTTTCTGACACACCTACAAGGATCATTCTCCGTGAATTTTTTATGCGATCCAATTATTTGTTTTATTATTTTCGTCACGTTTCCTTTTTTTTTTCAGAGTGTTCACAATTGCCTACAAGAGATTACATTTTTTTTGTTGGGTGGGTAGCTGAGGATGTTTATTTACAAATTTAAGAAAATCGTATTCTCGCTTTCCTTATTTTGTCCTTTAGTCCTCACGATCCAGGAACGCTGTTTCTGAGAAAGAGGAAAGAATTACTGTTTTCTGGGTCATAATCTATTCCATTTAACATCTATCTTTGGCAAGTTTTTGACCTTAAAAGACTATTTTTAGCTCCTTACCTCAAGGGGCTTTATGTTTTGTCTGCAGTGATTTATATTTAAAAAAAAAATCCAACTCTCTCTAAAAGCGCACTCAGGATTGGAAGAAATCTAAAAGGATTTCTCCTTCGCTGACTGAACAGAAAACACAAATTGTAATATATATATATTATACCTTAATTAGAATTTTTTATTTTGAGATGAGCATTTTTATGTTAATTTTATTTTTATTTCGGACTATTAGTCTCATCTTGATCCAACATTGATCGCCCTTCGGGGCCCGTGGCACAGTTGATAGAGACGTTGAATCTCTACGGTTCCAGATGAACATTGTCTGAAGATAGCGGTTTCAATCCCACCCAAAGCGTGCCAGAGGTAATTGGTCAAAAATGTGACGACAACTACGGATGGCAGTGATGGCTGAGAATGCAGTTAGGAGATTCGAAGTTCCTATCCGTCGCGGTTACCACCTGACGAAGGCCAGAGGAAGTTGGCCAAAACGTTGTGAACCAATAAAAACAAACAAACAACAACTAATAAAGATGAGACTAATAGTCCGAAATAAAAATAAAATTAACACAAATTGTAATATCGGAATAGATACAATTTATGAATTATTTATTTGCAAAAAAAAAAAAAAAAAATCAAATATACATTTTGACAAATTAAGCACAATATAACATTGTTGTTTTCAGACTTTTTTTCGTATGGGCACTTTTATTCTAGTACACACATGAAACTCTCGTCTGCTTCGAAGTAATCTCCTCCGACTGCAATGCACTTGATATACCGTTCCAAAATCTTCTGGAAGGCCCAATGGAAGTCTTCCTGTGTGAGCGTGTCAATGATCTCGCCACAGCCTCATTCATACCCTTAATTGTCTCATAAGGACAGCCTCTAAGGTTTTCCTTGAGCTTAGGTAATAACCAAAAGTCACAGGTAGCAAGGTCTGGACTAAAAGAAGAGTGAAGAACTGTCCTGATGACCATCTTAGTCAAATAGTCTATGACAAGGATGGAGTTTTGGACTGGTGCATTGTCCCGGTGGAAATGCCACTGACTAGATTTGAAGAGTGCTGTCCTCTTCCAATGGAATCTTTTCCTGAACTCCCTTATAACCTCAACATAGTATTCCTTGTTGAGTGTCTGTCCAGTGGAACCCAGTGCATGTAGATCATTGTCAAAAAAAAAAAAAAAAAAAAAAGAAGGATAATCATAAATTTCTCGGTGGATTTGCTCTCTCTGATCTTCTTGGGTCTGGGAGTGTCAGCATGCTTCCACGAGGAACTCTGTCTCTTTGTCTCTAGTTCATGACAGTGCATAAAAAACCGAAAGATATTAATTGATCAACGCGAGCATCTCCTAGCTATCATGACAACATCTTTCTTTCTGATCTTCTCTGATCACTCTTGGGACAACAAATAATGACGAATTTAAAACAATTTTTAGCAAATTATTCTTTTTAACCTTTTTAAAGCTAAAAAGAATTGATTGAAAAAAAATTAATTGAAAATTCAGCACAAGAGATTGTTCTTTTTTTCTGAATAATTTTTAATATAAATCATAAAGAAACAGATGATAATTCACTTGCACATTTTTTTGTTTAATTTTTAAAAGAAACTACAATAAACAAAATTACAGTCTCCTCTCAACGTGATTTTTTAAATTATAAAATAAAATAGTCAATTTGAAACCATAAACAGACAGCCATGTTTTTTTTTTTTTTTTTTAATTTTGGAGAGGAAATGGTTTTAATTATTTTTAACTGATAAAAAAGCGACTATAAAGGGAGGTAATTCTTTTGTTATTAATTAATGTTTGCGATGATGATGGGTTTTGTGATATTGAACGTAGGACAAGTAAATTATTAATGACTACACACACACACACACACACACACACGCACACACACACACACACACACACACACACACACACACACACACACACACACACACACACACACACACACAACTAGAACATTATCTGATTGAAATAAAAAGTTAAATATTTATCTATATAAATAGAACACTCAGAATTGGGAATCCGAAAAATCGGAACTTTTGGGGGTTTCAGAATCGGAAAAATATTTAACCGATAAACTCTTAAACTACTAATCACATAACACTGAAATTAACATGAAATAATAATCATGCACAAAGAATGGTTCATAGCAAGCAAAATCTTTGTTTGGATGGATGAATAACGCGTAAAGTAATGGCGGCAAGCTGAAAAGCAAAATGTTCAACTTACCGACATATTTCTATTACTTTTGTGCATGCACAAATTCAATCATAACTTTAAGTAGTTTAATTTTAAGTCTATCTATCGAGCTATCTATCAATAACTCAAATGATAGGGACAGTGGCTGGAGCGCTAAATGTTTTGTTTATGACTCTGGCTGATTAGAACTTAGTCATTTTTTTTAAACTTTTGAAATCAGTACAATATATTAGTTACAATATTTAGGTGCAATACATCATTTAATTGACTATTCGCTCTATAATAATAAATAATAAATCTACATGAATTAAAATATGTTTAAGCGTATTTTGAGTCTGCGCAATGCCTTTTTTTTTTCAGAGTGTTCACAATTGCCTACAAGAGATTACATTTTTTTTGTTGGGTGGGTAGCTGAGGATGTTTATTTACAAATTTAAGAAAATCGTATTCTCGCTTTCCTTATTTTGTCCTTTAGTCCTCACGATCCAGGAACGCTGTTTCTGAGAAAGAGGAAAGAATTACTGTTTTCTGGGTCATAATCTATTCCATTTAACATCTATCTACGAGTAAAGTAATTATATGAATCTTAATATAAAATACTTATTTTATTTAAAAAGATTTTTTTTTTGTTCAGTTAAGTGACTTTAATTCTCTTTATTTCTAATCATAGTAAAAAAACTCGGTGACCCTCTTTATCAAGAAATAATACCCTAAGGTGACATTGTAAGGAAATTTTTCTGTGTTAAATCAGTTTTATTCAGTAAAATACTACTACTACTAATACTACTACTACTAATGATAATAATAATAATAATAATAATAATAATAATAATAATAATAATAATAATAATAATAATAATAATAATTGTACAAAAGGGGATTTAGGAGAAAAGCCAACAAACGACTACGCGAAAAAAATAAACATGCAATAAACAAATGTTACCGTATTCAATAAAAGTTCATTTTGTACCTACCTGACTCATTTTTTTTAAGTAGTCTTTAATGATAAAAAAAATTCAGTTTTTACAAGCTAATTTGAATCAAGATGTCGACAGGTTCTTAATAAGAAGGAAGCCTTGTAGTGAAAAGTTTTTTTTTCTTTTTGTGTGCACACTTCAGAAACTTGTGCGTTTTTCTCGTGCATGTTAAAGTGCAAAACAATTCTGGGTAAATGTGTAGTTTAGCGGCGTAAATTATTTGACAGACAAAAAAGTATAAAAACAATTTATTTTTTTTAATATATAAAACATTATTATACCGAAAGGTTGCAATAAAACTCGAACAATATTCAGTTTTATTATTTTTTCATCATTTTTATTAGACTAAACGTACAACATTAGAGGCCGCCAATTGCTTTAAAAATTTGGCCTTTCTAAGGTTTGACAGATTGTCCTTTTTAAGGACAAATTTGACCTTTTTACGCTCTTTCATTACAAAAAAAATGGCGGCCAAAAACGGTTCCATACCAGAACTTAAAAAGGGAAATCTGTCGACCATTAAAATGGCCAAAATTTAAAAGCAATATGGCGGCCTTGAATGTCGTACATTTAGTCTAATAAAAAATGATGAAAAAATAATAAAAATGAAAATTTTTCTGGCTTTATTTCAGCCTTTGGATCTAATAATGTGTTTTATATAAAAATGAATAGTTTTTATAATTTTGTGTTTGTCAAATAATTTACGCCGCTAAACAACACATTTACCCAATTCTGTGTTTTTTTTTTCTGATGAAGGGAGATTTTGGTACTTGTGCAGTGTAACACGAAGTGTATTAGAATTTTTGTAGGAATTTTTGACACCCCTAACACGAAACTGCGAATAAAATATAAAAAACTCGTAATTTCTCTTTTAAAAGTGGGTTGTTTATTTTCTTTATGGATTATACTTCCAAAATAAACTATTAAAAATTGAAAAAACTTTAAAAATTGAAAAATATTGAGTTCGTAAAATTGATTACTGTTTTTTTTTTTAATAAAAAAATATATTTCTATTACTTTTAAATAGAAATATATTTTTTTATTAAAAAAAAAACAGTAATCAATTTTACGAACTCAATATTTTTCCATTTTTAAAGTTTAAAAATCTATCAAAAATTTTCTATTGATTCTATTTTTACGATATTTTCAGGGTCAATGTGAAATTTTATGCTCTTTACAATAAACCTAATATAATATTTTAGACAAACGTTTTTTTTTAAATTCACGCCCCCCCCCATTTTCAAGTGTCTATTAAAAAGTAAATAATTAATTTACTCACCAAAGTTTTATATATCACAAATTGAAGAGAAAAGGTCAATAAATAATATATTCAAATTTAAAACAAGAAAAAAGCAGTGTTTTTTAGAAATTTACCTGTAAAGTTCGAAGTTTAAAACCCTTTTTTTTAAACCACGTTGTTTGTTTTTTCTTTTGTTTTTTTTTAATGAAACCTCGGTACTTGCTCCTTTAATTAAAAAAAAAATAGGGCTTGAATTACATTTTTCGAGTAGTTATAAGCTTGGAAAGACAAGGGGTCGAATAATTCACGCCTCCCATTTTGAAATGTCTATTAAAAAGTAAATAATTAATTTACTCACCAAAGTGTTATATATCACAAATTGAAGAGAAAAGGTCAATAAATAATATATTCAAATTTAAAATAAAAAAGTAGTGTTTTTTAGAAATTTACCTGTAAAGTCCGAAGTTTAAAACCTTTTTAAAAAAAAACACGTTGTTTGTTTTTTTGTTTTTTTATAATGAAACCTTGGTCTTTGCTCCTTTAATTGAAAAATAATTAGGGCTTGAATTACATTTTTCGAGGAGTTATAAGCTTGAGTTACGTCATTTTTAATCCCCGACCCCATAAAAACGCAAACACAGAATTTACAAATAATAATAATAATAATAATAATAATAATAATAATAATAATATAAAAAAAATTTTTTTCATAAGTTTTTTTGTACTATTTTTGTTTATTTGCTTTTTACAAGGAGTTTAAATATTGGAGTGAAACTAAAAATACGCAAATTTTCTTTAAACGACAATTAGTATTTAAAGTTTTCCATGCATTTACTTTTTGTGCTGACGTCATCAAATTATTTATTTATTATTTATTTTTATGTACATGATCCGTGAAAAGTTAAAATATTAAGCTAAAACTAAAACTAAGAAGGAACCTCCCGAGCACTGCCCAAAACTATACTATCCGGAAACCACCTGCATTCTTGTCTCTTCTCCCCCCTTTGAGGGAAAGGCTGGGTGTGTATCTAAATTTCATTTTAAACGATCTTCCAGTTTAAAATTCCTAAAAATTTAACCGCCTCGCAGAGAATATTGAAACGTCTGCTAAATATTTACTACGTATTTTTCTTTAAATACAACAAAAGAAAATTATTTATAATTTGAAACCTTCATGTTTGATCAGTAATTCACTTTCAACGCGGAAATCGGAATTCTGTTATATAAATCTCACTTGTCTGTTTAAATGTATGTATGTATGTATGTATGTATGTATGTATGTATTTATGTATGTATGTATGTATGTATGTATGTATGTATGTATGTATTAGCCTGCGTGCCCGGCGTTACCCGGGTATTTAGAGGTGTCTGTTGAACAAAAAATAAAGTGGTAGTAGGCAGGCAGACAGGCAGGCTCGAACCCGTACCGCGAAGAAAGAAAAAAAACTTAAAAGAAAAAAAAGTGACGTATTTGCCGTTGCGTCCATCGCAAAACCGGAAGCGGCGAAGGTTTAAATTAAGGCTAGTCAATCGAAAATATCGACGGAAAAGCCACCTCTCCCTATAGAAAAGTTCCCAGTTGTAAGTGAAGAAATTCATTTTTTTAGCCAATTTTTCGATATTTGTTGTTCGAAGGGTCGAGCTTCAAAATGATCCTGATCTCGTGAAAATCTGTCGCCTCTGTCGAAAGTTTTGGGCAAACATACATACATAATACATACATTTAAACAGACAGGTGAGATTTATATTATAGATGTATTATGTATGTATATATGTATGTATATATGTATGTATACCTAAATCTTTTTTGCCTCAAATTTAACTGGGATATTCGTTGTCAGCATACCCATCCGCAATTGCTATTAAAAAAACTGGGTGGAGAGGCGCAGTGTCAGTCGCAGAAAAGTAGATTTTTTCCCGTTACATGGCAGTATCGGTCGCAGATTTGTTTATTGTGCGCGCATACAATCATGGCGGCCAGTTACTTACAATGCATAATATAAGTGTTTATATCTCGAAAACTACTAGCACGTATATCATAAATATTTAAAAAAAATTTTTTTAAACAAGTGTAATTTTAAATAAGCATCAAAAATTCAAATTGAATTACAAAAGTTATAGAGAAAAGGGTGGAAGCGGTCGCCCACGTAGGTCTACACCGTCTACACCGTAAATATGTAAATCGGAAGTAACTTGGAAGCCTTCAAATTGACGATTAGAAAGTAATATCTTGCTTAGATTATGTTTTTTTATTGTTTTTTTACAAGGTGGTCACCACTTATCAAGGCGCGGAAGCCACTCAGGGATAAGGGGTATTGTAAGTACAGTACGTTAGTGTGGAGATTTAATAAACTGTCTACTTAAGGGGGCGGTTCATCAGGAATTTGTTTACGTTGGACTTGAAGACATCCAGGTTGTAGTCAGGTGGGAAGCAGGCAGACGGAACAGAGTTCCACAGGCGTGCAGTTCTAAGAAAGAAGCTTTATTCGTGGAATCTACGTTTTGATTTAGGCATAGATAAAGAGTAGGGAAAGTTTTTAACAGTGGATTCAGTTAGACGGGTGTTTTTCGTGAAATATTGGCGAGGGAGACCAGAGATTGGAGTTCAGACGAGCACCTGCCATGGAAACAACGATAAAACAAAGATAGGCTTGCAACGTCTCTTCTGTGGCAGAGAGGTTCCAGGGAAGAGAAAAGGGCATCCCCCACTAAGCCACGAAGTCTATTTTGTACTCTGTCAAGGCAGGATAGGCTGTTTTTAGCAGCTCCTGTCCAGATATGGCAGCAGTATTCCGTCCTTGGACGTACTTGGCTTTTATATAGATAGAGAATTGCATCAGTAGTGAGATATCTTCTGGAGCGGTAGAAGGATCCCACCATCTTTCCAGCGACCTTGGCAACAGACGATGTACGTGTTCCATTTCAGATCAGGTCATGTTCAGTAATATTTTGCTTTTTTGTATCGTTAAACGATTCCATTTCATTATCTAGGCAACATTTCAGGTATGTGACAAAACAAATAAATCAATAAAATTAAAGGGGCCCCCAAAGCGCCACAGGGACAATACTTTCCAGGGCCCATCAGTAGTTTTATCAGAGTCGAGTGGTTTGGTTCGGAGTGCAATGTACAAAACACTTTGATTATGTCATTTGTCAACTTGAATTTTTTTTTGTTTTTTTTGTTGCAAGGTCAAGTGCTTATGAGTTACTTCCCTTGATTTGTCCCACCCGAAGTACCCGGCACTTAAAGTTTTCAGCTGTAGCTCGTCTTACAACGGGCTCTATTAATTTCAAGAGATGTGTGTGTGTGTGTGTGTGTGTGTGTGTGTGTGTGTGTGTGTTGACCTGTTTTCAATCTCAAGAGATAACAGATCCGACATTGCTCGAGTCCATTGACAAGTCAAAGAAAATTTGAAGCGATGCCGAGTCAGACTAGTATTATTTCCAAATTTTCCTTCTCATAAACTAGTTACTCAACCAAGGCTTCAGAGTCTAGTCTATCCAACTAACTCATAGCGGGAGGAGGTCATACCACGACATCTTTATATAGCCGATTTATTTATATTAGTGCCATACGTACATCATGATCCCCGAAACTAAAGATTTATTCCGCCCTAGAGAGCCATCCTCCCAGGCATTACTCACTCCTTCGGGAGGGGTGATGGTTTATCGCCGGTTGCCTGAGACGCTCCAACCGGGGAATTCCGGCGAATTTTGCACCCATACAGAGTATCAGCCATATTTTGAGGAACTGTACACATTCTTTATAACTTGATGATATGTTTAAATGCTATTGCTGCTGTGGGTATTTATTTGCTCCCCCACCGAGCAAGGGCGAGAGGTAAATACAGAATTCTGGTTAGGATCAAAGTATACTATATATTTTTATTTTTTACTTGGGGGTTCACCACTTATCAAGGCCCAAAGGCCACTCGAGGATAAGGGTTGATGAATGTAAAATGATGGTGTAGTAATCATTTATGGAGTAAATTGGGTAAAATTTGATTATTTATGAAGACGGTTTAACAGGAACTTGTTTACATTAGATGTGAAGGTTACCATGTTGTATTTAGCCGGGAAGCATGCCAGCGAAACAGTGTTGTTCTGGGAAATACGCTTTGCCTTGTTCATGGAATCTGCGTCTACATTTAGGCGCAGGTAGAGAGTGGGGAAATCGTATATAGTGGTTGCAAATAATCGAGTGTTTTTGTGAAAGTTTAGCATAGTTTCTGTTCTCCGTCAGAGGAGGAGACGTAATCTAGATGGTGTACTTATTTAGTTTTATCCCCCTAAAAGCTGTCCATAAGAACAAAAGCAAACACACACACACACACACACACACACACACACACACACACACACACACACACACACACACACACACACACACACAAACACACACACACACACACACACACACACACACAATAACACAAAAGGTATTATGTACCTACGTGTTAAATTAAAAAAAGATACGACAGCAAAAATCACGCAAATTCATCAGGAATGTTTTTTTTTTTTTCAAATAAGAAAAACACATCTTAACGATGAAATATCTCGTCCGCAATTTTCTGCTTACATTAACACAGTTATTATAATAATACCAGTAAGAAATCCTTGACATTTGATTTGATTTTATAAAAACAAATATGCTAGGTGCATTTTTAAAACTTAACACCGGTTAGGTTTTAAAAAATGTATGTACACCAAGTTTATAAAAATGCACGAAATAAAATTGTTTTTTTTGTTGTTTTTTTTTTACAATTATAATAATTATTTTTTTTGTGTGTGTGTGTGTGTGTGTGTGCTTTTTAAGATAGGGCCAACAGATCGATTTTTAAAAATATTTTGTTTTAAGCAAAAATACTATCACTTAATTATCATGTCGAAAATAGTAATATATTTAAAAATTACGAAAATTTATCAAGTAGAAAAATGTTTATAGGTAAATATAATTTTTACGGAAAATTGTGGGAAATTGCATTTTCCCTAGGTATTAACACCTTGGAGGTTGCGAATGCAGAGGACATACTTATCTACACTTTTGCGATTTTTAATGGCTTTCAACATTTATAACTTATAGTGATAGACTTTTTTTTATTTTGTTAACTAAAACACAATAGCTGTTGTTCTCCTCGATGAATTTTCGTAATTTTTGGATATATTACTATTTTCGACATGAAAATTAAGCAAGTACTGTTGTTTCTGCTTAAAACCACATATTTTAAAAAAATTAAGCACATTTTCCTTTTCTTTATTTTTTCTTAATTATTTTTTTAACTTTATTTCCACCTCAAACACCCACCTTTTAAAATAACGACTTCTGTAGGGTTTCTGTTGCGCTGAAAAACGAATTTCACAATGAAATCAGAGGCATACATGTATTTCCGGATATTAAGGCATTGTTTCTGTTAAAAATTGGTACGTTAGCAGTGTCAGAAGCGCCATTAAAAATGCGTGATTAAAACTTGAATAATTAAACTTACTATCTTTCGAAGCTTATAACTACTTGAAAAATATAATTTAAACCCTAATTTTCTTTTCAATAAAAGTAGCATAGACCTAATTTTAAAATAATAGCAGGTTTAATAGAAAAATATGCAATATTTGTTTTTTTAAATCGTTTTTTAAATGATTTCAAGAAAATCAACGAATTTTAACTTACTTCGAATATAATAAATATATATAAATTCCAAAAAATTACTTTCCTATAAAATATATCAATCAATGGGTACTTCCATTCTTCACTGTTAAGATTTTAAATTGTCATATCAGATGGTCACAGAGCGGGGTTGTCTCAGTTGAGAACTACGGTGTCCTAATAGCGCCATATTAATCTCCCCTTTCTGTTTCTTACATGTGTTTGCTGTCAATAAAAGTTAGTCATATGGGTTACCGTACATGCAAAATGATCACATTCACTCATAAGTAAGTTTACTTTTATAAACAAACCCCTCGACAAATTTTCCATTTTTTTTATTCTCTTAAAGAAATACAAGAGTTTTTGATTTAAAATAATTTATTTCTCCTTTATGGAATGATTTTTTTTTTTAAATATCTAAAATAAAACATTGAATGAAATAGAAAAAATTAATGTAAGTGTTCAATATTTACTGGACCATATTTTCCAAATATGAGTTTCCACTTAAAAAAATAAATATCAACGTGGTTTTTTGAAAAAAATGTTTTAAACTTTTGACTTTACAAGTAAATTTGCACCTAACTATTCCTTTGTTTTTGTTTTAAATTCGATCATTTTATTTATTGATCTTTTATCTTCAATTTGTGATGTATAAACCTTAGGTGAGAAAATTAATTATTTTCATTTTAATAGATATTTGAAAATAGGAGGGTGAATTAAGAAAAAAACGTTTGGCTAGAATATTATATTCGATTTATTGGAAAGAGCATAAAATTTCACATTAAACCTGCAAATATCGTAAAAATAGAATCAATAGAATAATTTGGATAGATTTTTAAATTGAAAATATTGAAAAAATTTAACTCGTAAAATTCAATTAATTTCATTACGTGGAAAAAAATGGCTGCATGAGTGCGCGCATGCACTTTGTAAACACTGTTTTCTTTAATAAAAAAATCATATTTCTATTATATTTTTAATAAAACATGAATAGTTTATTTTGGAAGAAAGTAAACAACCCATTTTTAAAAGGGAAATTACGAGTTTTTAATATTTTATTCGCAGTTTTGTGTTAGGGTGTCAAAATTTCCCAAAAAATTCTGACACATCTACAAAACACCCTCCGCTCCGCATGTTAAGAACGGCGTTCTAAATAATAACGTTATTTAGGTACGTGCAAAAAGAATAATCGATGCTCAAAATATGCGAACATTTTAACTCATCCCTTTACTTAAAAGTTCACTAGAAATTAGAGAATTAACCAATGTTTATTAAATTTCCAGTATTTATCAAATAATGATCACGGAATATAATGAACATTTTTCTTCTTCTTTTTTTAATCTTTGTGGAAATGTACTATGTTTAAACAACAACACATTTACTAAAGTTATAGTTTTCAGTAATAAAAAAAGAATGAATGAATTTATTTTTTGCTTTTTTATGAAATTAAAGCATTATAAATTGTAACAATAAAAAAAGTAATTGTTTCAAGAATAGTACGAAAAAAGCCCTTTAAATCCGTATTAACAAAATCGATATAACTGGAAGAATTAATTTCTCGAACTACCGATATCATCATTGGATTAAGCATTGTTTATTTCATATTTTCACACACAAAAAATTATAATTGCAAAAAAAAAACATTTCCTTTTTTTTTTAGATTACATTTTTAGCGTAATTTTTATAAGTAAGATTCTTATATTTCCTTGCCTGAACGAACGTCTAACCTTCAGCGTAGTATAATTTTTTACATAATCTTGAAAAATTAAAAAAAAATAATTTAAAAGCAGGAAGACAGACAAATAATTAAGTTAAGAAATGGTAAAAATTATACAAATGGTCACGATCGGAATGTATGGATGTACAGTTGAATAAAAAAACAGTCGGTTTTGCACCCACTTGCCTCCCTACAACCATCCAACGTCCTTTTAAGATAGCCTTTTGACTTTCTGACATTTTGGGCTTCGGGAGAACTCAAGATGGACGAATTTTCATTTGTTTTGATTGTGCGAGGTCTGAATCTCTTGCTTGGGGGGGGGCGGGGGCTAATTAAGCTATTTTTGTACAAACAAGGTGTTTTTTTTTTTTAATTTTAACATTTAATTCAATATCTTAGGACTTTACTAATTATCTTTGCTAATTAGTACCAGAAAACTAATATTTATTATTTTTTACAATAAATTTATTTAACTTCAAAATTTAGCTGAACTTGTCAGTTTTCGAATGTCGTTGTGAAAACAGTTTTTTTTATTATAACTCTTTTTTACGCACGCGCGTAAAAAATATTTTTCCATTTATAAAATTAATTGTAGGCTTGAATTTTTCAAGTACAATCCAAATACTTTTGGATTGTATTTGAAAACCTACAAAAAATATTATAAAACAGCTTTCAAAAAAACCTACAAAAAATATTATAAACCAGCTTTCAAAAAACCTACAAAAAATATTATAAACAAGCTTTCAAAACTATGTTCGCTTTCATTTTTCCGACCTTAATGCACGTACCTAATTATTATTTCAGCGTGGTAACATAGATGCACAAGTAATAAAACATTTATTCTCCCACGGTTCATCATCTGTAGTGACTCTTGGAAGGCAGACAGCAATCTCAGCCAAAAACAAAATGGCCGCGGGCCACTGAAAATGAATTAAATAAAACATTGGAAAAAACGTCTTAATATCCGGAAAGCTACTTGCGTGCCCAAAATTTAAATGTGATATTCATTGTTAGCAGACCCGAAAATTTTTACAAGTTGTCATTTTAAAGGTGAGTTTTGTGGAGACGAAGTAAGACTTTACCTTTTTTATAATATTGAGAAAATTTTGGATAAGCGCCATAAACTCTGTGCCAATTTCTCTACAGAGAAACATTAATTTCGAACGTGCCGCAGAAGGTGTTAACTTTGGTCAAAATCGCCTAATCCTTCTTTCATCAGATTTTGTCAGTTATCGATACTTATCGAATACATTCCGATACAAAACCTGTCAAAGAACATTGCCAGATAAATAAAGCACATTTATGTGAAATTTCATAAAAATCGGCCCAGCTTTTTCAGAGTCTACGGAATGAACTCGATCACACACGCATGCACAGACAAATGTCCTTTTATATAATAATAGAAATAAAGATTACACCCAATTTGTTATCGTATGGCTACAGAAAATCATGCCGCGTTTAAATTAGTCACGTCACGAAAAAAAGGATGTTGTTTCATGAATTCAACTAAATATTCGATTCGGGGTCGAAAGAATTTAATAAACGCTGTTTCAATACTGGAATGTTTACGAGAAAACCAAACGAAACAGAAATTTTAAAATTTCTGACGTGGCTGATTTGATTTCTATCGGTTTCATCAATCGATGAAGCATCTATCAAATTCACAGCTGTTGTTACAAAAAAAAGAAAAAAAAGCAAACATTGTGTGACAGCGCACTGCTAGAGTATTGGACTGATCCACGCGAGGTCAAAATCGTCAATAATTCATTAGTATTTGCTTCGAGCTTGACTCACAGAAAAAAACGGAATTAGACGCGAAATAGTAAGCAACGGGAGATGGCCGTTGACCGATAACTTTTCGTATGCACGGTGACAATCTTGACGTGGTTCATTTTGTAAAGAAGTGATTTTAAAATAAACTGGGGAAGCTAGCGTCAAAAGTAGAATCGAGTCGATTAAAATCCAGAACACAAAAAAATAATGGATATACATATCCGTCGAGGAACGAAAATGTTATATTCCAAAATTCACGTAAATTTATTTATTTTCTTCTTTTTTTTTAATAAAACAGTTTCTTTACAACTTCCGCTATTCAACGGAAGTCTTGCCGATGCATAACGAGGAAGAGTCTCTTCTGATTTGTACTTAGGTACTTACAATTTAATATTAGAACTCTACATAAAAAAAACCAAAAAAAACTAAGCATTAATATGAAATGATTCTTTCTCAAGGTATTTTTTATTTTTAATAAAATATGTTATAATTAAAACATAATATCCTTTTTAGTCATTATTTTTTTCTAGGATTAATAAATATATTTAAATATTACTAAATTTTAAATATTTTTTCTTTTTGAAGTAAACACTAAAAATATTTTTTTAATTATAACATTTCCGAAAAGGAACCATTTTAAAGTAACGATTAATTTCATTATGTAGAGTTTTAAAATTACACTGGGATTATCTAAGTATTAACTCGAAGGGACTCGTTCTCGTTATATCCTAGCAAGACTTAGTAAGAGTTTCGCAAAATAGAAAGCAGAAGTCGAAAAGAAATTGTTTTATTTAAAACTAGCCTGGGTGCCCGGTGTTGTCCGGGTGTTTGCAGGTGTGTGTGGAGTACAAAAAAAAAAAAAACAAAAACAAAAAAAAAACTGGTAGTAGGCTAGCAGGTTTGAACCTGTGACGCGAAGAACCGGAAATGTAAACCGTTCAGATTTAAAGATATAAAAAATGACTTGCAGAAATGGTGTTGCTTTTAAACGCTTTTAAAACTCTCAAGAAGCTCGTTTTTAATGTGGAGGAAAAAGCCTTTTATATATTAGACTAGCGTGAGTGCTTAGCGTTTCCTGGATGTTTTGGAGGTGTAAAAAAAAAGATTTGGTAGGAATGTAGGCTCGAACCCGCAGTCTTGAGGCTAAGATGGGAAAAAAAGGGGGAAACAAACCTTTTTGATTTAACGATTAAAAAGTTAAATGACAGGTAACTGAATTTAATGAGGTCAAAGATCACGCCATAGGGGAATGAAATTAACTTGGGCTGCAAGCCAGTTTCTGCGTTTCCCTCCAAACTTTTTGGGGGAAATCAGCTCCCCACATAAGGGGGAGTATCCAAATGAATAGCAACTATCTGATATACTGGGGTCCCCCCCCCCCGCATTGATAAAAGCTTATTGCTTTTCTGGACATCCCTGTCACGAGTTCGAGAATTGCCTTTGCTACGGATTCAGTTTCTCTCTTTAATACGAAAAAGGTAAACAAACACGCATAGACAAAGAAATATCGTGAAAATAGCATAAAATTTTGCTCAAATTAAAGATACACGCGACCTCGTTTCGTAAATCGTAGATATTAAAATCTAGGTAGCATATAACAGGTTTTAAGAAATAGTAACAGGCCCGAGCGCCCCCCCCCTCCAAAAGCCTGCCTCCCACACACAATAACACTCATTTTGCCTTTTATATATATAGATAAATCGCTTTTTTCTTTGTCTCCTCGAAAGCCTCCTCTCTACGTTGCGAAGAGGAGGGGGGAGAATACAAAAGTTTAGCAAGCGTAAAATTTCTACAAGCCACTTTTAGTTTTACAATAATCTTCAATTACATATCACCACTTCTATTCTATTGAATATTCGAAGAGGAATTTTCGAAGAGGAATTTCATGAAGAGACTTTATGGCACATATTTTGTTGTTGTCTGTATCTGATATTTCTTTCGTATGAACTGACCAGGAATAACCCGTGATACACCGAAGTAGCTCACCGTTTATTCCGCATGAACAATTTGAAGCGTTTTGTCCCCAAACCACAATGAGTTGAAAGACGTCTTCACAATTGTCTAATGCTTCAGCGATTCCATCGATATATAGAGTTCAGATGTGTAAAACGTTACAGTAAACGAAATCAATTCAGACTTGATTTTGATTTAAACACAGTCGTGAGGGAATTGGGGCAAGAAAACTTGTATACATACCAGGGAATCAGCGGAGGAGATGGAATACATCTCTAATGAAGTAGAAAGCAAGACATTAATGTACATGTGGAATTGAACACGTAATTAAATTCACGAAACAGGATATTATTTATAGACAAGTGGTTTCGAACCATTCCTTTCGTTATGCCTCATATAATCTCCCCTAAAGTTCTGGTACTTATATATATATATATATATATATATATATATATATATATATATATATATATATATATATATATATATATATATATATATGTGTGTGTGTGTGTGTGTGTGTGTGTGTGTGTGTGTTTATATAGCAAGTTGGGAAAATATATATGACAATTAAGCTACGCAGAATATTCTGCATTTCATTATCTTATGCCTGACGAATTCTCACGAGAATAAAACACGGAATATTCTGTGTAACTTAATATATATTTTCCCAACTTACTTCCTAGCTCTTCCTACGTATTGAGCTCTGTTGAAGTAAAATTTACGCGTAAAATTATATTCTCGTATATTATTTTATGTAATCATATATATATATATATATATATATATATATATATATATATATATATATATATATATATATATATATATACAACAAAGACGAAACGTTGATGAATACATAGCTTGGTTTCTTCCTTTTTATCCCCGTATCTCTTCGGAATAGTATTTCCATTATTCTCATCATATATATATATATATATATATATATATATATATATATATATATATATATATATATATATATATATATATATATATATATATGTATATATATATATATATATATATATATATATATATATATATATGGTTCTACGTATAATTTCATGGAGAGATTCCATATTTTATTTATTAATTTTCAGTATTTATTTCAATAGTTCCCAATACGCGAGTAGAGCTAAGTAGTAAGTTTTGAAAATATATATGGCAATTAAGCTACAGAGAATTTTCCGCCTTTCATCTTCGGAAGAATTCGTAAAGCTTAGAATGAAACAGAAAAAATTATACACACACACACACACACACACACACACACATATATATATATATATATATATATATATATATATGATGAGAATAATGGAAATACTATTCCGAAGAGATAGAGAGATAAAAAGGAAGAAACCAAGCTATGGTATTCATCAACGTTTCGTCTTTGTTGTATATATATATATATATATATATATATATATATATATATATATATATATATATATATATATATATGTATATGTATATATACATATATATATATATATGATTACATAAAATAATATACGAGAATATAATTTTACGCGTAAATATATAAATATATATAAAGTACACGATTTTTTGCGCTTCATGCTTAGCCTTACGAATCCTTACGGGGATAAAACGCGGAAAATTTTGTGTAGCTTAATTGATATGTATATATATATGTTCATAATAATTGAGTGGAAAATAATATCAGCACATGTAGAAATTAGAAATTTAAACGACTCTTGTAGATTATGTCTGAATGAAGAATTTGAAATCTTAAACATTCAAAACCTATAGAATCGAAATAGCAAACAACAGTATACACAGAATTAATTTTACTTCGGGATAACAACGCATGAAAATAATATTTTCCGAAATACAGGATGGCGATTTTTTTTAAAGGAGATACGATTTCCCCACATTATAAAAATATAATTACTATTAGTATTTCTCCCCCCTTTAAATATTACAAAGATAAACAAAAAACACTCGTCGGCCTAACATTAGCAGGAATATGAATTGGTACAAATACATAAAAGATACTGTCAATGCTGCTGCAAAGAAGGAAGTCTCCCTCTACCGCGCTTGTAAAATATCATATATATCTATGAAACCACAATTCGTTAAGCATCGAATTTTGTTGTCGCATCTAGGTCGGTGCATCAACCACTAGTCTCCTTCTATTGGACACGGTCTACAAAAGAGTGTCTTATCTAATAGGTCACGCATTGTTAACTAAGCTATAATGATGACTCCTTGTGTTTGTTTTACAATTAATTTAATGGTATGTACTCAGTGGCACTGTTGCTTCCTCGAGAGTAAAATTCCACCCCTTTGTTGTTTAGATCAGCTGATGCAATAACCATTTTTCTGCTCTGAAAGTTTTTTCCTCGAATTACTGGACTGTTGAATTTTCTTCCTGCATTCTGCTGCCTCGATTGTACTAACATACATAAGTTTAAATGCAACGAAAACAGTCATCTCGCCGCTCAACTCCCTACCCAAAGTGATCCTGCAATACATGTTTCCTCATTCACAGTATCCTCTTACATTTCAGAGATAATTGGCTCTATTTAGTGTAAATACGAGTAAAACAAAATGATTTCAAACCACTCATTATCAATGATAGCTCACTAGTAAAATAAATCGTGTTCGTTGGAGTCTAAATAGTGTAGTATCTGTTTTGTTGTCAGCATACACCATCCTCCCAGGCATCAAGGTTTTTATTTGGGAGCAGTGTTCAGATGTTTCTTCGCCATGATGCCATCTTTCCAGGCATTATCTCCATCTGGCTTAAAAGGAGGGTGTAGCGTAATATCTGTTTCTGATGATAATACTATCCTCCCAGAGGCGACTTTCTCCTTTGCTTTTTTTTGGGGGGGGATGAAGTATCTGTTCCGTTGTCCTCACATCACCTTCGAATGCATTATCTTTGAGAAAAGAATAGGTATAGAATATCTCCATTTACCATGATATCATATTTCAAAACTACAAACGTATGCGACCACAGAGAACATAGATACGGATATACAAACTGATAAACCCATCCAAGCCAGAAGACCAGATGTCGTAATAATTAACAAGAAAGAAAAATCCTGTCAAATCGTAGACTTTGCTGTTCCAGCTGACCACAGGGTGAATACAGGAGAAACAGAGCAAATACACAGAGCTAGCCAGAGAGCTGAAAGTGATATGGAAGATGAAAAAAATCAAGAAAGTACCTATAATAGTAGGAGCACCAGGAACAATCCTGAAAAACTTTGAAAGAGAATGGAAGAAACTGGAATAAGAGGAATGACTGGAAAAATACAAGGAACAACAATAATGAAAACAGTTGAAATACAGTAGAACTCATATATAAATATATATATATATATATATATATATATATATATATATATATATATATATATATATATATATATATATATATATATATATATATATATATATACAGTATAACTCCTATAATGTAAACATCCGCTTCGTTTAAATTAGAGGATGCTGTTCAAGTTTCGTGATAAAAAAATGTGCTGCGGTTAACATTTACTTTTCTAAGAATTAAGAAATAGTAAATGAAATTAATTAAATTAAATCTACTCTTACTTGTTAGGTATTTATTACCTAAGTTATCATCTTCAGAAATCATACATTTATGTAAAATACAGTTTTTTTTTATTTATTTATTCATTCATTGAATGAGTCTTATTGCAGTTTCTATTTTCATCGATTGAGCTCTCGGGCGCTGCAATTGCATTCCGGAAGCGATCACGAAAATTTACAATCTTTTGGTTCTGTAGCTTCTTTATGATTATATCTCTTTGGAGTAACATTGCTTGCAAAACATAGTTGTCACTAAAGTAAGGACCTTTTTCTATAAATTTTATAGCGTCTCCATAGACTTTTAGGCATCATCCTATGATATTGCTTCATTAGAGTGTTCTTGATTATTTACATTAGGGTGAAGAGAATTGGAGCTGTCGCTATTTTAATCACCACTACTGCATTCAGGATATTGATCAGTAGTTTCCTCATCTTGTTGCACCCACATTTCAACATCATTTGCATTAAGTGATTAAAGAATAACGTGGTTGGTCGGTAATCGTTTGGTTTCAAGAATGTTTTCAAGACCAGATGTATTCTCTGATTCTTTCAGTTCAGAAGCCGTTTTTTATTTTTTTTTTACAAGGAGGTCACCACTTATCAAGGCCCGGAAACCACTCAGGGATAAGGGTTATTGCATGTATATTACGTTGTACGTTAGTGTTGAGATTTCATAAAGTGTCTGCTTAAGGGAGCGGTTCATCACGAATCTGTTTACGTTGGATTTGAAGACATTCAAGTTGTAGTCAGGTGGGAAGCAGGCAGACGGAACAGAGTTCCACTGTCGTGCAGTTCTAAGAAAGAAGCTGTGTTCATGGAATCTACGTTTTGATTTAGGCACAGATAGAGAGTGGGGAATATTTTTGACAGTGGCTTCAGCTAGACGGGTGTTTTTCGTAAAAGATTGGCGAGGGGGGACCAGAGATTGGAGCTCAGACGAGCACTTGCCATGGAAATAACGGTAAAAAAAGACAGGCTCGCAACGTCTTTTCTGTGGGAGAGAGGTTGCAGGGAAGAGAAAAGGGCATTCTCCACTAAGCCACGAAGTCTATTTTGTACTCTGTCAAGGTAGGATAAAAAAAATTTTGAAAAAAAAAAAAATAAATAAAAATAAAAGCAATACCCACCAGCCGACATACGCACAACACCCCTATATCATATATGTACCTAGAATTAGTCTGCTAAATATGCCTGTTTCCTTTTCCGAAATGACCTCGAGGTGTGAATGTCGCATTTTTCTTCCACTCTTAAAGCTAAGTTTAAAAAAATGTTTGTCTCTCTAATTTTCTGAAATCTATTTTGTGCTAATTAACGGTAACTCTTTTCTTATTGCAGCCTTGACTTAAAATTCGGCAACTCACATTACCTATCGACTTGCTCTTTTTCTGAATTTTATAAATTTTCATGTATGCTACAAACGAATATTGCTCTGTTACATGTAAAACGAGAACAAAAGCCACCCGCGAAAAGGAACCTCCCAAACTAAAAACCTCGAACTATTATCTAAACTAAAATGTAAATTGATTCCAAATTAAGCCGACTTCACAAATTGATAAAAGTAAAATATTGTATTTGAATTAAGGTGAAGCTCAAATGATTCAAACTCGAGATAGATAATGCCAAAAAACATCCCCCATAAATATGGGAGGGGAGATTATCTTCAAAGAGCATCCTAAATTGATAATTTAGCACCGGACTTGTACTAAGTAGAAGCCTTTGGCGCTAGGCATCATTTAACCCATGCTTTTGTTAATATGCTTGCTCGAACTTGATTCTATGCACTTGCGAGAGAAAATATGGCATCTTTGAAAATCGATTATACTCACGGTACTATTTATCATATTCATCATGAAATCATTTCTCTAGAAACATTTTGAGTTCCAAATAATTCCTTGATCCATAGGTTGGATGAGAAAAGTCACATTAGGTGGTAAGTAGCACACAAAGATATTCCCGCAAGATGGCACTAGTTCTGACTCAGGAGGATGTGTTCTGCAATTGTCCAACAGAAGCAAGCACTTTGATTCAGGTTTACCTAATTCAAGAAAACGCCTCTGGGCAACTGACACAAATTCTTGCAAAAACCATTTTAAAACGACTGTTGATTCATCCATCCATTTCGTGAAGAATAATAGGATACTGCCAAAGACGAAACTCCTGTTCATACTCGGGAACACTTTGATTTGCCGATGACAAGAAGCTTAAGTTTATGAGTTCCAGAAGCATTAGCGCATACCATTACTGTTAGTCTTTTTTTTTATTTTTGAATCCTTTTATTTTCTGCTCCTCGGATCCGGCTAATCTTTTTGTAGGTAAACACTTCCAATTTACGCCACTTTCATCAGCGTTGTAAACATCCTCTGGTGTTAAACAATAATCGGCAATTATCGTCTTGAATTTGTCACAATAATTTGATGCTGCGTGTGTATCAGCAGACCGTTGTTCGCCTGACATTGTTAATTGTCTTATACCATGTCTACTCTTAAAGCCCCTAAGCCAGCCTTCACTGAATTTCATATCTTCTGCGATATTCAACTCTTCCTAAAGAGATTTTTCTTTAGCAATTAACATGGGCCCAGATATTGCTACACCTTCATTCCTTTTTTTTTTTTTTTTTTACACAGTGATCACCACATATCAAGGCCCGGAAGCCACTCAGGGATAAGGGTTATTGCTAGTACATTACGTTAGTGTGGAGATTTGATGAAGTGTTTACTTAAGGGGGCGGTTCATTAGGAATTTGTTAACATTGGACTTGAAGACATCCAAGTTGTAGTCCGGAGGGAAGCAGGCAGACGGAACAGAGTTCCACAGGCGTGCAGTTCTAAGAAAGAAGCTTTGTTCATGGAATCCGCGTTTTGATTTAGGCACAGATATAGAGTGGGGGAAATTTTTCACAGTGGATTCAGCTAGACGGGTGTTTTTCGTAAAAGATTGGCGAGGGGGGACCAGGGATTGGAGTTCAGACGAGCACCTGCCATGAAAATAACTATAAAACAAGGATAGGCTCGCAACGTCTCTTCTGTGGGAGAGGGGTTGCAGGGTAGAGAAAAGGGTATCCCCCACTAAACCACGAAGTCTATTTTGTACTCTGTCAAGGCATGATAGGCTGTTTTTGGCAGCTCCTGCCAAGATATGGCAACAGTATTCCATCCTTGGACGTACTTGGTTTTTATATAGATAGAGAATTGCATCAGTAGTGAGATATCTTCTGGAGCGGTAGAAGGATCCCACCATCTTTCCAGCGACTTTGGCAACAGACTTGATGTACGTGTTCCATTTCAGATCAGGAGTAAAGGTCAAACCCAGAAGCTTGTCAAAACACGGGGCCTCACCCAGACGAGAGCCATCCATCACAATTGATGCCAACTGGGGATCAGAGCTTGATGATGTAAGGATAGGAGTTTGGTTTTGGATGCATTAAAGGTAACCAGCCACATCTTCCCCCACTGAACCACGCGCTCGAGATCAGAGGAGAGAGAATCAGAGAGAACTTTTTCATTTACAGCCTTTTATGTGTTGCCGTAGATGGTCGTGTCATCAGCATAGATGTCAACGAATGATTTAAGTATGTGTTTAGGGAGGTCATTGATGTAGATCAGGAAGAGAGTTGGGCCCAGGATTGACCCCTGAGGGACTCCAGCATTTATATTGCAGGCCTCCGATTTTTGTCCATCTACCACTACTCTTATGAGCCTATCGGAAAGAAATGATTTAATGATTGAGAAAACATTTCCAGTTATTCCGTAGCTGGAAATCTTGTGAAGTAGACCCTTATGCCATACCTTGTCGAAGGCCTTTGATATGTCAAGAGCAATTGCCCTAGAAAGGAAGACTTTGTCAAGAGATTAACTAATCCTGTGGGATATAACCGTCAGCACATCTGCGGTAGATCTTGCAGAGCGGAAACCATATTGTGTGTCACTAAGAAGGTTATTCCTGCTGAGGTGGTTGACTATTTCTCTATTTAATATGGATTCCAGCAACTTACTCATAACACACAGGAGACTTATTGGTCTGTACTGAGAGGGAGAGGACTTATCACCTGAATTCTTAAATACAGGGCAAACTGATGAGGTCTTCCAGGGGGTCGGAAAGCACTTCTCCTTAAGGCAGCGCTTAAATAGTTTCGTAAGTATGGGAGAAAGTTCTGGTTGAAGCTTTTTTAACACTATAATTGGGATGCCATCAGGGCCAGTTGCTTTACTGGAATCTAGGTGTTTTATTAGCTTGACGACCTCATGCACGGATATTTGTATGTTACCTAGCTTGTTCTGTGTTATAGGAGGAAATATGGGAAGTTGATGGCCTTCGTCGCATAGGGTAGAATTAGCTGCAAAGTTCTTTGCCTTGTCTTACGCTGACGAGATGACCTCTGGTCCATTGATAATGGTTGGGATAGAACGCACACTTCTGTTCAGGATCCTATTTGTTATTTGCCAAAACTGGTGGGATCCAAGCCGCTGATCAGCTACTTTGGATTTAACAGACTGGGCATATAGCTCTCTTGCATTTTTTATTACTCTTTTACAGTGGTTGCTGGAAGACCTGAAAGCAGCTTTAGTCTCAGTGCATCTATTATGTTGGTAGCTATGGAAAAAGTGATTTCTATGCGCGATAGCAGCAGCACATTCTGGGGAGAACCATGGCTGGCTGTTAGGTTTTTGTTGGAATTTTTTAGATGGTATGAATTGGTCTATGCCTACAATTAACCATTCGGTCAGATCTGATACTATAGAGGACACTTCCTTTTTAAACATGGAGTGCAGAGGTAAATCAGATATGAATGTACGGAATCTATCCCAGTCAGCCATAGAGTATCGGTATACAGTACGGTGGAGGGGTACGTCTGGGGGCTTCTTACATTTCGTTTTTATCTTAACTGATACGACGGAGTGGTCGGAGGATCCTATAGGAGAATGAACGGCACATGAATATAGCTCAGGGGAAGTTGAGAGAAAAAGGTCTAAGGGGCTTGCATATTGATTGGGTGTATCGGGCACACGGGTGGGTTCGCGAACAGTCTGAGTGAGGTCATAAGCAATGGCAAAATCATGACAAAACCTCCCCTCATCATCTGTCTTATTTGAATGGGTCAGCCATTCCACGTTATGGACGTTGAAGTCACCACAGATGTGGATGTTAGCCGAGGGATGTGAAGACAGTATGTGGTCTATTTTCTCAGATATGCTCTTAAAGATAGTAACCCCGCTGTTGTGGGGCCTATAGAGGGCAAATATAAATGCAGTGGTGTTAGCAAGTGCAACCCTGAAGCACATATAGGGTAAATTAGGATCTTCTCTAGAGATATCCCTGCCACATGGGAAGCCATCCTTAATGTAGGCACATATTCCATGCCTATGGCGATCTTGGGTGTCAGATTTAGCTGTTAAATTGGAGTATCCATTAATTATGAACTCATCTAGGGAAGTGGTCGGCCTTATTCCAGTTTCACTTAGAAATAATATGTCCGGTTTCGTCTCCTGTAATTGAGTTTCAACCTCTGGAAGAAACCCAATTACAGGAGATGAGTTCATAATTAATGGATACTCCAATTTAACAGCTAAATCTGACACCTACAAACCACTCATGCAATATTCGATCGAATTCAACTTGCTTCGGTGTGCGAAGAGTCCTTATTTTGACATGTCTTTTATTAGGAGAGAAAGGAGCAGCCTTCAATATTTCCTCCTTTTTCTTTTTGATGTAAAACAGTGTACTTCTTCCAATCTTATAATCTCTCAATATAACGCTATTTTCAACTCCAGCATCTAATTTTTCTATAATTTGACGTTTTTCGAGTAAAGTCAGTGTCACTTGTTTTCTTTTAGAGTTGCAAGCCATTGTGATGGGTTGTTTTACACTATTTTAAATATAGCAATCTGAAAAATTTTTTACGGTTAGTGTAAATTAGTTATCAGTAGCTAATCTACATTAATTACATAGTACCAATATTAACATTTCTGTGCAATATCTGACTAAACCATGTAAACAGTTTTACTGCAACTCCGCATCAAATATGCTAATACAATTTCAATGACGAGACAGTTCAAGTTTAGAGAAAGTCCAGGTTTAGAAGAAGTCCAAATGAGAGGAAGTCCAACTTTAGAGGAAGTTCAAATTAAAGGAGTTTTATTGTATTAAGCAAAACCCTTAAATGTGGAAACTAACACAGACGAACCAAAAGCGTAAACCAGACAAACTACTACGGAGTCAAAACATGAAGCGCTACATGGAACCAAGAAAATTGAAGCTGCATATTTATAAGTTCTCTAACCCAACACCCATCCCTCATTACCACATCACTGCCCCCCCCCCAAAAAAAAAACAAATAGCCAAGTAGTCAAGGAGGAACAAAAGATCGAGGAGTGAGCACTGACCAGACCTCCACTGTATAAGTGCGAAAAGAACTGGGACCTTGGAGAGGCTTATTGCAACTCAAATTCCAGTAAATACTAATGGTCACTTCCCACAAGAAATTAATGGCGAGCAGCTGTTGCGATAATGCAAATTTATTTGCGAATGGTATCGAAAGAGGCGGGGAGTACTGGAAAATAGAAAATCTAAGGAGACTTGTGTTCACTCAGCTTCCAGGGAACACCACAGGCTGTATTCAATGAGATCTTTGATAACCTGTGTGAAAACTCCTTAAGAGCCAATAATAATAATAATAATAATAATAATAATAATAATAATAATAATAATTTGCAAAGGTTATCGGGGGAGACTTGTTGTCAACCAGGCTACAGAGAACACCATATGTTGTTCTCAAAGAGAAATCTTTTATGTTAACCTGTGTGAAGACTGATAGTGATTGAACAACAACAACAACAACAACAATATTAATAATAATGATAATAATAATAATAATAATTCAAAGGAAAATCCCGCCAGATTGTAGATTTCACCGTTCCAGCAAACCACAGTGAATATCAAGGAGACGAAGACACAGAGCAAATATGCAGGACAGACAAGAGAGCTGAAAGGGATATGAAAGATGAATAAAGTCAAGAAAACTCCAATAATAATAAGAGTACTTGAAACAATGAAATGTTAAGGAAACCCCCTTGAATGCGGAGACGAATACATATGAGCTACAGGCGTTAGCCGGGCATATAGAAGCTGCTACAAAAGTAAAACACAAAGAAACGCTACATAGCATCAAGAAAAATGAAACGGTATAATTGTAAGTTAACCCACACCCCTAAAAATGAGTTGGTATCACACCAAATCGCCATGAAGTGTCAAGGAAGATGGAAAGACTAAGGAAAGAGAGCACTAACCAGACCTCCACTGGATGAGTGCGAAGAGAACTTGGTTCTTGGGGAGATTACTGCCACCGAAATTCCAGTGACGAATATTGGTCGCTGCTAACGAGAAATCAATGATAAACGGCTGTTGCGATAACGCAAATTCATTTGAAAAGGTTATAGAAAGAGGTCAAGAGTATATTTTCACTTGTGTAAGCCATAAAAAATTAAGTTTTTAACAAAAATATAATATGATACTACTACTACTACTACAACAACAACAACAACAACAACAAATAATAATAATAATAATAATAATAATAATAATAATAATAATAATAATACTTGGGAAGGCTTGGTGCAACCCAACTACCAGTGAATGTCAATAGTTGTTGCCAACGAGAAATCAAGAGCTGAAAGAGTGGTGTCAAATAATTGAGAAGCGTCAAGGAAGATGGAAAGACCGAGGAGAGAGCACTGACCAGACCTCTGTTGGACAAGTGCAAAGGGAACTGGAGCATCGGGGAGGCTTATTACTACTCAAATTCCAAAGAAAACCAATGGCCGCTGTCAGAAAGAAATCAATGATAAACGGCTGTTGCGATATCGAAAAGTCATTTGCGAATGTTATTGAAAGAGGTGGAGAGTACTGGAAATCTGAAGAGATTTGTTGTCACTCAGCTTCCAGGGAAAACCACAGGTTGTCTTCAAAGAGAGATTTTTTGATGACCTCCGTGAAAGCTCCTTGTGAACCAATAATAATAATAATTGTCAGAAAACCAAAAATATACGGAGATAGGCAGGGAACTGAAAAGAATATGGGATATGCAGAAATTCAGTATAATATAAATAATTGCAGGACCAGACTAGAGTTATGTGAATAGACATCTCGCTTCTCAACTCCCTACTCAGAATGACCCTAATTTACAGTAACCCCTTAAGTCACAGTGGCAATTAGCCTTGTTTGGAGTGAATGCAAAAAAAAAAAAATTGTTCTTGGCTTTCTACATAGAATAAGAGCCGTCTTCTCGAGGTACGCGCTCAAGAAGGTGGCCAACAGCTGGCTTCTTCTAATAGAAAGGTAGTTCGTAGATCCGCCTATATGGCTAAAATATATATACAAAAAAAGGAAGACGTGCATTGATTATATTGGAGGCCATTATTATTGATTTGATTATTACGGACGGTAAATGAGACTCCATCATTTCCCTTGCAAATATATTTGTATAAGTATTTTACTGTTTGGACACTGTTAACGACCTCGTAATTTATTTGTGCAAAGGAAAATAAATTACTTGTAGGGGGTGCAATCTATTTATTGTCGATATGGACTTACTATTATATTTCTTGCTGAATGGAGAGTTTGGATTTGCCGTAAACCAGGTCCCTCCTTCTCTCTCTCTCTCTCTCTCTCTCTCTCTCTCTCTTATATATATATATATATATATATATATATATATATATATATATATATATATATATATATATTAAACTAGCTTGGGTGTCCGGCGTTTCCCGGTAGTTTGGAGGTGTGTTTGAAAATGTGTGTTGAACAAAAAATAAAAATAAAAAAAGTGGTAGTAGGCAGGCAGGCTCGAACTCGTACCGCTAATGTGGAAAAGAACGTAAAAAAAGTGACGTTTTTGCTGTTGCGTTCATCGCCAAACTGGAAATGACGAAAGTTTAAATTAAGGCTAGTCAATCGAAAGAGAGGATGACTTTGGAAAATATCGGCGAAAAAAGCGAACCCGACCTGTACAAAAGGGTCCAGTTTAGGTTGAAGGTATTAATGTTTTTAGCCAATTTTTCGATAAAACGATACCGATCTCGTGAAAATGTGTCACCTCTGCCGAAAGTTTTAGGCAGACATACATACATGCATACATACATATATGCATACATACTTTTAAACAGACAGGCGAGATTTATATTATAGACTAGCTTAGGTGTCAGGCGTTCCCTGGGTGTTTGGAGATGTGTGTTGAGCAAAAAACAAAAAAAACAAAAACAAAAACAAACAAACAAACAAACAAAAAAGTGGTATAGGCAGGCAGGGTCGAACCCTTACAACGAAGGAGGAAATGAACGTGAAAAAAATAGTGACGTCTTTGTCGTTGCGTCTACTACCAGACCTGAGGTAGCGAAAGTTTACATGAACCCTAGTCAATCGAAAAGAAGAGATAACTTTCGAAAATATCGGCGAAAAAAGCGAACTCTCCCTGTAGAAAAGTGCCCAGTTGAACGTGAAGGAATTAATGTTTTTAGCCAATTTTTCGATATTTGTCGACCGAAGCGTTGGACTTCTAAACAATACCGATTTCGTGAACATCCGTTGCCTCTGTTGAAAGTTTTAGGCAGACATACATACATACATACATAAATACATGCATTTAAACAGACAGGTGAGATTTATACTATAATATATATATATATACATAATATATATATATATATTATAATATATATATATTATATATATATACACATACATGTATATATTATTTCACAATATAAAACACCAATACGTCTCACTGTGTATTCTATCCATATTTGTCTGTTTGTCCGTCTCATTTTTTCTCTGGATCTATTGCACTTATCTGGCTTAAATTTTGCATGGACCTTTGCTATGAACAGGTGCAGCGGACTGATAGGTTCAAAGTAAGGGATCAACATGGATTAATATTTAATGTAAAAGCAAACACAAATTCATCCATATTCAAACCATCAATTTGGCAAAAAGCATTCAACCCAAGCCTATGGGCTATAATTTTTGCCTGTCTGTAACGGACTAAAAAGTTTATTTCCATAATGGTATTGTCAGATCGAAAAAGTTTTTTTCTGTAGCATCAGGTGATAACGTCGGGCATAATTTATTTTACAAACTACTTCAAAGAAAGATAATTAAACACATTTCTGAAGATACTGAAAGATGAATAAATATCCTTAATTGTAGTTAAGAAATTGATGGTTTATTAAAATCTGTTTTTCGTTCTGCCCCCCCCCAAAAAAAACCAACGTGCTACGTAAATGTATGGATGACAATAATTGTAGAAATAGTTCAGTTAAATTGTTTTAATATAGATGCAAGTATTTGTATTATTTTCTCTTTATGACCGTATGGAATATCTATAGTTATCTCATCATAATGGAATTATATTACTCCTACGGAATTTAGCGATGATCTGTACCTAACTATGTAAAATTTTGTCTCCGTCTTAGCTGGTGGTGTCGCAATACATTACTTATATGGAGGGAAAGTTGTTGCAACTTTCTCTCTTTATAGACAACGATTGCAAGAGAGGCTGATCTGTCGAAAATATGTACTGATTTATGTTATTACGTTGTGTGGCAATGGATTACTTATATGGAGGGATCATTTCGGTACTTGTACAGTTTAATCATGGCATTAAAAAATAAAAATATCGAAAAAAGTTTAAATTGTGCTTATCCCTTATGGAATGAAGTTCTCTGAAAAAATAAATTCACTTAATTTAATCAAGTAGTTTCCTTCTTTTTTTTTACAGCGAAAAAAACAAAAAAAATGTTATGATACTGTGCAAAAGGTTCGGTTTGTAGGAAGGAAAGCTAGGGAGGGAATGTCGACGCTTTAAATGGAGTTATCTCCCCGTGGCGTGTTAAAAAATTTCGAAGATGTCTACCTTCAATGAGTTGTCATAAAAATGTTTTTTTACGCTTACCCCCCCCCCCAAAAAAAACTACTCTATCAAATTAAGTTAATTTTTTTTTCGGAGCTCTTCAGTCCAAAACAGATACGGACAATATAACCTTTTTTTTTTTCAATATTTTCATTTTGCAATGTCTTGATTAAACTGTACAAGTGCCAAAATTTCTACCGTTACTTTCTTTCTTTACCGCAGAGTTCAATTTTTTAAACTTTGACCTCGATTTTAACCCCTTAACATTAATTATTTTGGTCTCAAATAAAAATACAAAGTTTCACCCATGTCCAAGTTTTACCCATATCTAAAATTTCAAGTGTTTAGACCCAAAATTAGAGAAGGAATTTGGTAGAGTCTGCAAAGGTCAACTCTTTAAACTTTAACCTTTTTTGCAATTAAATTGTCGCCCCAAAACTGATTAAAATGCTTGTGAATGCCTGAATACCCGTTATGTATACATTTCAAATGTTCAAACCCAAAATTGGCTGAGTAGTTTGTTACATACCGCAAAGGTCAAATCTTTTGAACTTTGACACCTTGGAAGCTCAAATATTTCACCCAAACCGATTAAAAAGCTTGCCTTATCTCTGAATACCCGTATGTAAAATTTCAAATGTTTAGACCAGAAATTGTCTGAGTAACTTGGTAAAGACCGAAAAGGTCAATTTTTTTAAACTTTGATCACAATTTCGTTCCCTTTACCTTTATTCTTTTGGGCTTCAAACAAATTTAAAACTTGATCAATGTCCAAGTAACCTACATTTAAAATTTCAATTGTTTATGCATAAAATTGGCGGGGGAGTTTGGTAGAATTCTCAAAGACCAAATCGTTGAACTTTGACCTCTTAACAATCAAATTTCTGGCCGAATACCGATCAAAATATTTTCCCAAATCTCAATACCTCTTATGTCCGATATTGAGTCTGTATACCGAAAACTGACCGTCGTTTGGTAAGATGTACACATACACACACATTTTCATTTTTATATATATATACTAGCATTTCAGCCCGGCGTTTCCCGGGTTTTTGCAAGTGTGTGATGAGCAAAAAAAAAAAAAAAAAAGAAGAAAAGTGGTAGTAGGAAGGCAGGCTCGAACACGTAACGCGAAGGAGGAAAAGAACGGGAAAAACATGACGTTTTTTGCTGTTACGACCACTGCCAAACCGGAAGTGACGTAGGTTTAAATTAAGGCTAGACAATCGAAAAGAGGGGATGAAAATATCAGCGAAAGAAGCGCCCCCTCCCTGTTAAAAAGTGCCCAGTTGAGGGTGAAGAAATTAATGTTTTTAGCCAATTTTTCGGTATTTGTCATCTGAAGGGTCGAGCTTCAAAACAATACTGAGCTTGCAAAATCCGTTGCCTCTGTCGAAAGCTTTAGGCAGACATGCAAACATACATAAATTTACATATTAGTAGCTCAAATTTTCCATCCAAACCGATTAAAATGTTTGCCCTATCTTTGAATACCCTTTATGTAAAATTATAAATGTTTAGACCAGAAAGGTAGAGACCGTAGGGGTCAACGTTTTTAAGACTTTGACCCCTATTATGACCCCTTAACATTTATTCTTTTGGGCTCAAATCATGTTATTAAGTTAGAAAACAAATAAATAAAATAAACATACATATACAGAAATTGTGTGTGTGTGTGTGTAAACTAACATATAAACCCCACAGATTTAACCTAGGTTTAAAATAGGGCATTACACTAGATATCTACGATCCCCGCAAAAATAGCACACACAAAGAAGGGGTGAACCGGAGGTCAATTGGGCATTTGTCCTGTAAGTGCCTGCTCATTAGCTGATTAGGAACTGTGCAGTGGAAACTAGAAAGCTGATTGGCTAACTAAAAACTCATTCAATAGAATGTGCATATATTAAAACGCGAGTGAACCACAACTCCCTACACAGGCCTGATGAATTCTAACGTGGATGAAACGCGGAATATTCTGTGTAGCTTAATTTCCATATATATTTTATAACTTACTACCTAGCCTTACATACGTATTGAACACTGTTGAAGTAAATACTTAAAGTTTATGCATAAATTTAAACTTTCGTACATTAATTTATGTGATTCAATGAAGTAGTCATATATATATATATATATATATATATATATATATATATATATATATATATATATTTGTAGTCATCGACATACAGTCCTGTTTCGTTGTATCACAACTCATCAGTGCCGCTAGACTACCATCTCTCCCAAGCCAAGGATTGAACCTAGAACCGTCGTGTTTACATCGGCAGTTCTCCCACTCGATCATGGAATTGACGCCTGTAAATAGCTCGTCGGAATGTCTATTTAAATAGACACCCGCCACCACCTACACATACATATATAGTCATCAACATACAGTACTGTTTCGCTGTTTCACAGCTCATCAGTGCGGCTAGACAGGCAACTACCTCAAGCCAGGATTGAAACCCGACTGCCTGTACAACAGTCAAGGCTCCTAACCATTACGCTAATTGGAAGCTGTTGTGCGAGTCGTGAATTACCGATGTTTTGACATCTTCCGAAATACCTAAGCACGATTTGTTTACACAAAGAGCATCGCTTAATATGCTAATGGTAATTCGTGTATTACTTCTCAATATGCTCAACACAAGATGAGGAGCATTATAGTCATCCACATACAGTATTGTTTCGCTGTTTCACAGCTCATCAGTGCGGCTAGACAGGCAACTACCTCAAGCCAGGGTTGAACCCATACATATATATGCCATACATGCATATGTACATACATACATACATACATACATATATATATACATATATATATATATATATATATATATATATATATATATATATATATATATATATATGCGATATCGATTCGTAAGTTTCAATTGCGAATGTTACGCATATTTTTTAAAATTATCGGCGCAAGTTTTTCAATTCCTTAAAAACACACGTGACCAGAGAAATTAAATTAAAAAGAATGGATTTGAGAGAAAGCGATAGAAAGAGATCTTATTTGAAACATAGCCATGAAAGCGATGGAAAAGCATGGGGTTAAAAATGTTAGAATTTTTTTTTAAAAAGAATGTGTTTGAGGCATGGAAAGTAAAGCCACCGAACAACAATGTGTTTGAGACATGGCCAGAGAAGCGTTTGAAATAATTGGTTAAAATCTCTCCACAGAAGCGATGAAAAACCATGTGCTTGAGACATGGCCAGAGAATCGTTTGAAATAATTTGTTCAAACATCTCCACAGAAGCGATGAATAACCATGTACTTGAGACATGGCCAGAGAAGGGTTTGAAATAATTGGTTAAAACATCTCCTGAAAAGCGATGAAAAACCATGTGCTTGAGACATGGCAAGAGAAGCGTTTGCAACAATTTGTTAAAACATCTCCAGAAAAGACATGAAAAACCATGTACTTGAGACATGGCCAGAGAAGCGTTTGAAATAATTTGTTAAAACATCTCCAGAGAAGCGATGAAAAACCATGTGCTTGAGATATGGATGGAGAAGCGTTTGAAATAGTTGGTTAAAACATCTCCAGAAAAGCGATGAAAAACCATGTACTTGAGACATGGCAAGAGAAGCGTTTGAAATAATTGGTTAAAACATCTCCAGAAAAGCGGTAAAAAACCATGTGCTTGCGACATGGCAAGAGAAGCGTTTGAAATAATTGGTTAAAACATCTCCAGAAAAGCGATGAAAAACCATGTGCTTGAGACATGGATGGAGAAGCGTTTGAAATAGTTGGTTAAAACATCTCCAGAAAAGCGATGAAAAACCATGTACTTGGGACATGGCAAGGGAAGCGTTTGAAATAATTGGTAAAAACATCTCCAGAAAAGCGATGAAAAACCATGAGCTTGAAACATGGCCAGAGAAGCTTTTGATATAATTAGTTAAAACATCTCCAGAAAAGCGATGAAAAACCATGTGCTTGAGACATGGATGGAGAAGCGTTTGAAATAGTTGGTTAAAACATCTCCAGAAAAGCGATGAAAAACCATGTTCTTGAGACATGGCAAGAGAAGCGTTTGAAATAATTGGTTAAAACATCTCCAGAAAAGCGATGAAAAACCATGAGCTTGAAACATGGCCAGAGAAGCTTTTGAAGTAATTGGTTAAAACATCTCCAGAAAAGCGATGAAAAACCATGTGCTTGAGACATGGATGGAGAAGCGTTTGAAATAGTTGGTTAAAACATCTCCAGAAAAGCGATGAAAAACCATGTGCTTGAGACATGGCAAGAGAAGCGTTTGAAATAATTGGTTAAAACATCTCCAGAAAAGCGATGAAAAACCATGTACTTGAGACATGGCAAGAGAAGCGTTTGAAATTATTGGTTAAAACATCTCCAGAAAAGCGATGAAAAACCATGTGCTTCAGACATGGATGGAGAAGCGTTTGAAATAATTGGTTAAAACATCTCCAGAAAAGCGATGAAAAACCATGTACTTGAGACATGGCAAGAGAAGCGTTTGAAATAATTGGTTAAAACATCTCCAGAAAAGCGATGAAAAACCATGAGCTTGAGACATGGCCAGAGAAGCGTTTGAAATAATTGGTTAAAACATCTCCAGAAAAGCGATGAAAAACCATGTACTTGAGACATGGCAAGAGAAGCGTTTGAAATTATTTGTTAAAACATCTCCAGAAAAGCGATGAAAAACCATGAGCTGGAAACATGGCCAGAGAAGCTTTTGAAATAATTGGTTAAAACATCTCCAGAAAAGCGATGAAAAACCATGTGCTTGAGACATGGATGGAGAAGCGTTTGAAATAGTTGGTTAAAACATCTCCAGAAAAGCGATGAAAAACCATGTACTTGAGACATGGCAAGAGAAGCGTTTGAAATAATTGGTTAAAACATCTCCAGAAAAGCGGTGAAAAACCATGTGCTTGCGACATGGCAAGAGAAGCGTTTGAAATAATTGGTTAAAACATCTCCAGAAAAGCGATGAAAAACAATGTGCTTGAGACATGGATGGAGAAGCGTTTGAAATAGATGGTTAAAACATCTCCAGAAAAGCGATGAAAAACCATGTGCTTGAGACATGGCAAGAGAAGCGTTTGAAATAATTGGTTAAAACATCTCCAGAAAAGCGATGAAAAACCATGAGCTTGAAACATGGCCAGAGAAGCTTTTGAAATAGTTGGTTAAAACATCTCCAGAAAAGCGATGAAAAACCATGTGCTTGAGACATGGATGGAGAAGCGTTTGAAATAGTTGGTTAAAACATCTCCAGAAAAGCGATGAAAAACCATGTACTTGAGACATGGCAAGAGAAGCGTTTGAAATAATTGGTTAAAACATCTCCAGAAACCGGTGAAAAACCATGTGCTTGCGACATGGCAAGAGAAGCGTTTGAAATAATTGGTTAAAACATCTCCAGAAAAGCGATGAAAAACCATGTGCTTGAGACATGGATGGAGAAGCGTTTGAAATAGTTGGTTAAAACATCTCCAGAAAAGCGATGAAAAACCATGAGCTTGAAACATGGCCAGAGAAGCTTTTGAAATAATTGGTTAAAACATCTCCAGAAAAGCGATCAAAAACCATGTGCTTGAGACATGGATCGAGAAGCGTTTTAAATAGTTGGTTAAAACATCTCCAGAAAAGCGATGAAAAACCATGTTCTTGAGACATGGCAAGAGAAGCGTTTGAAATAGTTGGTTAAAACATCTCCAGAAAAGCGATGAAAAACCATGAGCTTGAAACATGGCCAGAGAAGCTTTTGAAGTAATTGGTTAAAACATCTCCAGAAAAGCGATGAAAAACCATGTGCTTGAGACATTGATGGAGAAGCGTTTGAGATAGTTGTTTATAACATCTCCAGAAAAGCGATGAAAAACCAGGTACTTGAGACATGGCAAGAGAAGCGTTTGAAATAATTGGTTAAAACATCTCCAGAAAAGCGATGAAAAACCATGTACTTGAGACATGGCAAGAGAAGCGTTTGAAATTATTGGTTAAAACATCTCCAGAAAAGCGATGAAAAACCATGTGCTTGAGACATGGCAAGAGAAGCGTTTGAAATAATTGGTTAAAACATCTCCAGAAAAGCGATGAACAACTATGTGCTTGAGACATGGCAAGAGAAGCGTTTGAAATTATTGGCTAAAACATCTCCAGAAAAGCGATGAAAAACCATGTGCTTCAGACATGGATGGAGAAGCGTTTGAAATAATTGGTTAAAACATCTCCAGAAAAGCGATGAAAAACCATGTACTTGAGACATGGCAAGAGAAGCGTTTGAAATAATTGGTTAAAACATCTCCAGAAAAGCGATGAAAAACCATGAGCTTGAGACAGGGCCAGAGAAGCGTCTGAAATAATTGGTTAAAACACCTCCAGAAAAGCGATGAAAAACCATGTACTTGAGACATGGCAAGAGAAGCGTTTGAAATTATTAGTTAAAACATCTCCAGAAAAGCGATGAAAAACCATGTGCTTGAGACATGGATGGAGAAGCGTTTGAAATAGTTGGTTAAAACATCTCCAGAAAAGCGATGAAAACCCATGTGCTTGAGACATGGCACGAGAAGCGTTTGAAATAATTGGTTAAAACATCTCCAGAAAAGCGATGAAAAACCATGAGCTTGAAACATGGCCAGAGAAGCTTTTGAAATAGTTAGTTAAAACATCTCCAGAAAAGCGATGAAAAACCATGTGCTTGAGACATGGATGGAGAAGCGTTTGAAATAGTTGGTTAAAACATCTCCAGAAAAGCGATGAAAAACCATGTACTAGAGACATGGCAAGAGAAGCTTTTGAAATAATTGGTTAAAACATCTCCAGAAAAGCGATGAAAAACCATGTGCTTGAGACATGGATGGAGAAGCGTTTGAAATAGTTGGTTAAAACATCTCCAGAAAAGCGATGAAAAACCATGTACTTGAGACATGGCAAGAGAAGCGTTTGAAATAGTTGGTTAAAACATCTCCAGAAAAGCGATGAAAAACCATGAGCTTGAAACATGGCCAGAGAAGCGTTTGAAATAGTTGGTTAAAACATCTCCAGAAAAGCGATGAAAAACCATGAGCTTCAAACATGGCCAGAGAAGCTTTTGAAGTAATTGGTTAAAACATCTCCAGAAAAGCGATGAAAAACCATGTGCTTGAGACATAGATGGAGAAGCTTTTGAAATAGTTGGTTAAACCATCTCCAGAAAAGCGATGAAAAACCAGGTACTTGAGACATGGCAAGAGAAGCGTTTGAAATAATTGGTTAAAACATCTCCAGAAAAGCGATGAAAAACCATGTACTTGAGACATGGCAAGAGAAGCGTTTGAAATTATTGGTTACAACATCTCCAGAAAAACGATGAAAAACCATGTGCTTGAGACATGGATGGAGAAGCGTTTGAAATAATTGGTTAAAACATCTCCAGAAAAGCGATGAAAAACCATGTACTTGAGACATGGCAAGAGAAGCGTTTGAAATTATTGGTTAAAACATCTCCAGAAAAGTGATGAAAAACCATGTGCTTGAAACATGGCTAGAGAAGCGTTTGAAATAATTGGTTAAAACATCCCCAGAAAAGCGATGAAAAACCATGTACTTGAGACATGGCAAGAGAAGCGTTTGAAATTATTGGTTAAAACATCTCCAGAAAAGCGATGAAAAACCATGTACTTGAGACATGGCAAGAGAAGCGTTTGAAATTATTGGCTAAAACATCTCCAGAAAAGCGATGAAAACCCATGTACTTGAGACATGGCAAGAGAAGCTTTTGAAATAATTGGTTAAAACATCTCCAGAAAAGCGATGAAAAACCATGTGCTTGAGACATGGATGGAGAAGCGTTTGAAATAGTTGGTTAAAACATATCCAGAAAAGCGATGAAAAACCATGTGCTTGAGACATGGATGGAGAAGCGTTTGAAATAATTGGTTAAAACATCTCCAGAAAAGCGATGAAAAACCATGTACTTGAGACATGGCAAGAGAAGCGTTTGAAATAATTGGTTAAAACATCTCCAGAAAAGCGATGAAAAACCATTAGCTTGAAATATGGCCAGAGAAGCTTTTGAAATAATTGGTTAAAACATCTCCAGAAAAGCGATGAAAAACCATGTGCTTGAGGCATGGATGGAGAAGCGTTTGAAATAATTGGTTAAAACATCTCCAGAAAAGCGATGAAAAACCATGTACTTGAGACATGGCAAGAGAAGCATTTGAAATAATTGGTTAAAACATCTCCATAAAAGCGATGAAAAACCATGTGCTTGAGACATGGATGGAGAAGCGTTTGAAATAGTTGGTTAAAACATCTCCAGAAAAGTGATGAAATACCATGTGCTTGCGACATGGCAAGAGAAGCGTTTGAAATAATTGGTTAAATCATCTCTAGAAAAGCGATGAAAAACCATGTGCTTGAGACATGGCCAGAGAAGCGTTTGAAATAATTGGTTAAAACATCTCCAGAAAAGCGATGAACAACCATGTGCTTGAGACATGTGAAGAGACGCGTTTGCAGCAATTTGTTAAAACATCTCCAGAGAAGCGATGAAAAACCATGTACTTGAGACATAGCCAGAGAAGCGTTTGAAATAATTGGTTAAAACATCTCCAGAAAAGCGATGAAAAACCATGTGCTTTATACATGGCCAGAGAAGCGTTTGAAATAATTGGTTAAAACATCTCCAGAAAAGCGATGAAAAACCATGTGCTTGAGACATGGCCAGAGAAGGGTTTGAATTAATTGGTTAAAACATATCCACAGAAGCGATGAAAAACCATGTGCTTAAGACATGGCCAGAGAAGCGTTTGAAATAATTGGTTAAAACATCTCCAGAAAAGCGATGAAAAACCATGTGCTTTATACATGGCCAGAGAAGCGTTTGTAATAATTGGTTAAAACATCTCCAGAACAGCGATGAACAACCATGTGCTTGAGACATGGCCAGAGAAGCCTTTTAAATAATTGGTTAAAACATCTCCAGAAAAGCGATGAAAAACCATGTGCTTGAGGAATGGCAATAGAAGCGTTTGAAATAATTGGTTAAAACATCTCCAGAAAAGCGATGAAAAACCATGTGCTTAAGACATGGCAAGAGAAGCGTTTGAAATAATTGGTTAAAACATCTACTGAAAAGCGATGAAAAACCATGTGCTTGAGACATGACAGGAGAAGCGTTTGAAATAATTGGTTAAAACATCTCCAGAAAAGCGATGAAAAACAATGTGCTTAAGACATGGACAGAGAAGCGTTTGAAATAATTGGTTAAAACATCTCCAGAAAAGCGATGAAAAACCATGTGCTTGAGACATGGCCAGAGAAGCGTTTGAAATAATTGGCTAAAACATCTCCAGAAAAGCGATGAAAAACCATGTGCTTAAGACATGGACAGAGAAGCGTTTGAAATAATTGGTTAAAATATCTCCAGAAAAGCGAAGAAAAACCATGTGCTTTATACATGGCCAGAGAAGCGTTTGAAATAATTGGTTAAAACATCCCCAGAAAAGCGATGAACAACTATGTGCTTGAGACATGGCAAGAGAAGCCTTTGAAATAATTGGTTAAAACATCTCCAGAAAAGCGATGAAAAACCATGTGCTTGAGGAATGGCAATAGAAGCGTTTGAAATAATTGGTTAAAACATCTCCAGAAAAGCGATGAAAAACCATGTGCTTGAGACATGGCCAGAGAAGCGGTTGAAATAATTGGTTAAAACATCTCCAGAAAAGCGATGAAAAACCATGAGCTTTATACATGGCCAGAGAAGCGTTTGAAATAATTGGTTAAAACATCTCCAGAAAAGCGATGAAAACCAGGTGCTTGAGGAATGGCAATAGAAGCGTTTGAAATAATTGGTTAAAACATCTCCAGAAAAGCGATGAAAAACCATGTGCTTAAGACATGGCAAGAGAAGCGTTTGAAATAATTGGTTAAAACATCTACTGAAAAGCGATGAAAAACCATGTACTTGAGACATGGCAAGAGAAGCGTTTGAAATTATTGGTTAAAACATCTCCAGAAAAGCGATGAAAAACCATGTGCTTGAGACATGAATGGAGAAGCGTTTGAAATAATTGGTTAAAACATCTCCAGAAAAGCGATGAAAAACCATGTACTTGAGACATGTCAAGAGAAGCGTTTGAAATAATTGGTTCAAACATATCCAGAAAAGCGATGACAAACCATGTGCTTGAGACATGGCCAGAGAAGCCTTTGAAATAATTGGTTAAAACATCTCCAGAAAAGCGATGAAAACCAGGTGCTTGAGGAATGCAATAGAAGCGTTTGAAATAATTGGTTAAAACATCTCCAGAAAAGCGATAAAAACCATGTGCTTGAGACATGGCAAGAGAAGCGTTTGAAATAATTGGTTAAAACATCTCCAGAAAAGCGATGAAAACCATGAGCTTGAAACATGGCCAGAGAAGCTTTTGAAATAATTGGTTAAAACATCTCCAGAAAAGCGATGAAAAACCATGTGCTTGAGACATGGCAAGAGAAGCGTTTGAAATAATTGGTTAAAACATCTCCAGAAAAGTGATGAAAAACCATGTGCTTGAGACATGGCAAGAGAAGCGTTTGAAATAATTGGTTAAAACATCTCCAGAAAAGCGATGAAAAACCATGTACTTGAGACATGGCAAGAGAAGCGTTTGAAATTATTGGTTAAAACATCTCCAGAAAAGCGATGAAAAACCATGTACTTGAGACATGGCAAGAGAAGCGTTTGAAATTATTGGCTAAAACATCTCCAGAAAAGCGATGAAAAACCATGTACTTGAGACATGGCAAGAGAAGCGTTTGAAATAATTGGTTAAAACATCTCCAGAAAACCGATGAAAAACCATGTGCTTGAGACATGGATAGAGAAGCGTTTGAAATAGTTGGTTAAAACATCTCCAGAAAAGCGATGAAAAACCATGTGCTTGAGACATGGATGGAGAAGCGTTTGAAATAATTGGTTAAAACATCTCCAGAAAAGCGATGAAAAACCATGTGCTTGAGACATGGATGGAGAAGCGTTTGAAATAGTTGGTTAAAACATCTCCAGAAAAGCGATGAAAAACCATGTACTTGAGACATGGCAAGAGAAGCGTTTTAAATTATTGGTTAAAACATCTCCAGAAAAGCGATGAAAAACCATGTGCTTGAGACATGAATGGAGAAGCGTTTGAAATAATTGGTTAAAACATCTCCAGAAAAGCGATGAAAAACCATGTACTTGAGACATGTCAAGAGAAGCGTTTGAAATAATTGGTTAAAACATATCCAGAAAAGCGATGACCAACCATGTGCTTGAGACATGGACAGAGAAGCCTTTGAAATAATTGGTTAAAACATCTCCAGAAAAGCGATGAAAACCAGGTGCTTGAGGAATGCAATAGAAGCGTTTGAAATAATTGGTTAAAACATCTCCAGAAAAGCGATGAAAAACCATGTGCTTGAGACATGGCAAGAGAAGCGTTTGAAATAATTGGTTAAAACATCTCCAGAAAAGCGATGAAAACCATGAGCTTGAAACATGGCCAGAGAAGCTTTTGAAATAATTGGTTAAAACATCTCCAGAAAAGCGATGAAAAACCATGTGCTTGAGACATGGCAAGAGAAGCGTTTGAAATAATTGGTTAAAACATCTCCAGAAAAGTGATGAAAAACCATGTGCTTGAGACATGGCAAGAGAAGCGTTTGAAATAATTGGTTAAAACATCTCCAGAAAAGCGATGAAAAACCATGTACTTGAGACATGGCAAGAGAAGCGTTTGAAATTATTGGTTAAAACATCTCCAGAAAAGCGATGAAAAACCATGTACTTGAGACATGGCAAGAGAAGCGTTTGAAATTATTGGCTAAAACATCTCCAGAAAAGCGGTGAAAAACCATGTACTTGAGACATGGCAAGAGAAGCGTTTGAAATAATTGGTTAAAACATCTCCAGAAAACCGATGAAAAACCATGTGCTTGAGACATGGATAGAGAAGCGTTTGAAATAGTTGGTTAAAACATCTCCAGAAAAGCGATGAAAAACCATGTGCTTGAGACATGGATGGAGAAGCGTTTGAAATAATTGGTTAAAACATCTCCAGAAAAGCGATGAAAAACCATGTACTTGAGACATGGCAAGAGAAGCGTTTGAAATAATTGGTTAAAACATCTCCAGAAAAGCGATGAAAAACCATGAGCTTGAAACATGGCCAGAGAAGCTTTTGAAATAATTGGTTAAAACATCTCCAGAAAAGCGATGAAAAACCATGTGCTTGAGACATGGATGGAGAACCGTTTGAAATAATTTGTTTAAACATCTCCAGAAAAGCGATGAAAAACCATGTGCTTGAGACATGGATGGAGAAGCGTTTGAAATAGTTGGTTAAAACATCTCCAGAAATGTGATGAAATACCATGTGCTTGCGACATGGAAAGAGAAGCGTTTGAAATAATTGGTTAAAACATCTCCATAAAAGCGGTGAAAAGCCATGTGCTTGAGACATGGCAAGAGAAGCGTTTGAAATAATTGGTTAAAACATCTCCAGAAAAGCGATGAAAAACCATGAGCTTTATACATGGCCAGAGAAGCGTTTGAAGTAATTGGTTAAAACATCTCCAGAAAAGCGATGAAAAACCATGTGCTTGAGACATGGATGGAGAAGCGTTTGGAATAATTGGTTAAAACATCTCCAGAAAAGCGATGAAAAACCATGTACTTGAGACATGGCAAGAGAAGCGTTTTAAATTATTGGTTAAAACATCTCCAGAAATGCGATGAAAAACCATGTGCTTGAGACATGAATGGAGAAGCGTTTGAAATAATTGGTTAAAACATCTCCAGAAAAGCGATGAAAAACCATGTACTTGAGAAATGGCAAGAGAAGCGTTTGAAATAATTGGTTAAAACATATCCAGAAAAGCGATGACCAACCATGTGCTTGAGACATGGCCAGAGAAGCCTTTGAAATAATTGGTTAAAACATCTCCAGAAAAGCGATGAAAAACCATGTGCTTGAGACATGGCAAGAGAAGCGTTTGAAATAATTGGTTAAAACATCTCCAGAAAAGCGATGAAAACCATGAGCTTGAAACATGGCCAGAGAAGCTTTTGAAATAATTGGTTAAAACATCTCCAGAAAAGCGATGAAAAACCATGTGCTTGAGACATGGCAAGAGAAGCGTTTGAAATAATTGGTTAAAACATCTCCAGAAAAGCGATGACCAACCATGTGCTTGAGACATGGCAAGAGAAGCCTTTGAAATAATTGGTTAAAACATCTCCAGAAAAGCGATGAAAAACCATGTGCTTGAGACATGGCAAGAGAAGCGTTTGAAATAATTGGTTAAAACATCTCCAGAAAAGCGATGAAAACCATGAGCTTGAAACATGGCCAGAGAAGCTTTTGAAATAATTGGTTAAAACATCTCCAGAAAAGCGATGAAAAACCATGTGCTTGAGACATGGCAAGAGAAGCGTTTGAAATAATTGGTTAAAACATCTCCAGAAAAGTGATGAAAAACCATGTGCTTGAGACATGGCAAGAGAAGCGTTTGAAATAATTGGTTAAAACATCTCCAGAAAAGCGATGAAAAACCATGTACTTGAGACATGGCAAGAGAAGCGTTTGAAATTATTGGTTAAAACATCTCCAGAAAAGCGATGAAAAACCATGTACTTGAGACATGGCAAGAGAAGCGTTTGAAATTATTGGCTAAAACACCTCCAGAAAAGCGGTGAAAAACCATGTACTTGAGACATGGCAAGAGAAGCGTTTGAAATAATTGGTTAAAACATCTCCAGAAAAGCGATGAAAAACCATGTGCTGGAGACATGGATAGAGAAGCGTTTGAAATAGTTGTTTAAAACATCTCCAGAAAAGCGATGAAAAACCATGTGCTTGAGACATGGATGGAGAAGCGTTTGAAATAATTGGTTAAAACATCTCCAAAAAAGCGATGAAAAACCATGTACTTGAGACATGGCAAGAGAAGCGTTTGAAATAATTGGTTAAAACATCTCCAGAAAAGCGATGAAAAACCATGATATTGAAACATGGCCAGAGAAGCTTTTGAAAGAATTGGTTAAAACATCTCCAGAAAAGCGATGAAAAACCATGTGCTTGAGACATGGATGGAGAACCGTTTGAAATAATTTGTTTAAACATCTCCAGAAAAGCGATGAAAAACCATGTACTTGAGACATGGCCAGAGAAGCGTTTGAAATAATTGGTTAAAACATCTCCAAAAAAGCGATGAAAAACCATGTGCTTGAGACATGGATGGAGAAGCGTTTGAAATAGTTGGTTAAAACATCTCCAGAAAAGTGATGAAATACCATGTGCTTGAGACATGGCCAGAGAAGCGTTTGAAATAATTGGTTAAAACATCTCCAGAAAAGCGATGAAAAACCATGAGCTTAAAACATGGCCAGAGAAGCTTTTGAAACAATTGGTTAAAACATCTCCAGAAAAGCGATGAAAAACCATGTGCTTGAGACATGGATTGATAAGCGTTTGAAATAGTTGGTTAAAACATCTCCAGAAAAGCGATGAAAAACCATGTACTTGAGACATGGCAAGAGAAGCGTTTGAAATAATTGGTTAAAACATCTCCAGAAAAGCGGTGAAAAACCATGTGCTTGCGACATGGCAAGAGAAGCGTTTGAAATAATTGATTAAAACATCTCCAGAAAAGCGATGAAAAACCATGTGCTTGAGACATGGATGGAGAAGCGTTTGAAATAATTGGTTAAAACATCTCCAGAAAAGCGATGAAAAACCATGTACTTGAGACATGGCAAGAGAAGCGTTTGAAATAGTTGGTTAAAACATCTCCAGAAAAGCGATGAAAAACCATGAGCTTGAAACATGGCCAGAGAAGCTTTTGAAGTAATTGGGTAAAACATCTCCAGAAAAGCGATGAAAAACCATGTGCTTGAGACATGGATGGAGAAGCGTTTGAAATAGTTGGTTAAAACATCTCCAGAAAAGCGATGAAAAACGAGGTACTTGAGACATGGCAAGAGAAGCGTTTGAAATAATTGGTTAAAACATCTCCAGAAAAGCGATGAAAAACCATGTACTTGAGACATGGCAAGAGAAGCGTTTGAAATTATTGGTTAAAACATCTCCAGAAAAGCGATGAAAAACCATGTGCTGGAGACATGGCAAGAGAAGCGTTTGAAATAATTGGTTAAAACATCTCCAGAAAAGCGATGAAAAACCATGTACTTGAGACATGGCAAGAGAAGCGTTTGAAATAATTGGTTAAAACATCTCCAGAAAAGCGATGAAAAACCATGTACTTGAGACATGGCAAGAGAAGCGTTTTAAATTATTGGTTAAAACATCTCCAGAAAAGCGATGAAAAACCATGTGCTGGAGACATGGCAAGAGAAGCGTTTGAAATAATTGGTTAAAACATCTCCAGAAAAGCGATGAAAAACCATGAGCTGGAGACATGGATAGGAAGCGTTTGAAATAATTGGTTAAAACATCTCCAGAAAAGCGATGAAAAACCATGTACTTGAGACATGGCAAGAGAAGCGTTTGAAATCATTGGTTAAAACATCTCCAGAAAAGCGATGAAAAACCATGAGCTTGAAACATGGCCAGAGAAGCTTTTGAAATAATTGGTTAAAACATCTCCAGAAAAGCGATGAAAAACCATGCGCTTGAGACATGGATGGAGAAGCGTTTGAAATAGTTGGTTAAAACATCTCCAGAAAAGCGATGAAAAACCATGTACTTGAGACATGGCAAGAGAAGCGTTTGAAATAATTGGTTAAAACATCTCCAGAAAAGTGGTGAAAAACCATGTGCTTGCGACATGGCATGAGAAGCTTTTGAAATAATTGGTTAAAACATCTCCAGAAAAGCGATGAAAAACCATGTGCTTGAGACATGGATGCAGAAGCGTTTGAAATAGTTTGTTAAAACATATCCAGAAAAGCGATGAAAAACAATGTACTTGAGACATGGCAAGAGAAGCGTTTGAAATAATTGGTTAAAACATCTCCAGAAAAGCGATGAAAAACCATGAGCTTGAAACATGGCAAGAGAAGCTTTTGAAATAATTGGTTAAAACATCTCCAGAAAAGCGATGAAAAACCATGTGCTTGAGACATGGATGGAGAAGCGTTTGAAATAGTTGGTTAAAACATCTCCAGAAAAGCGATGAAAAACCATGTACTTGAGACATGGCAAGAGAAGCGTTTGAAATTATTGGCTAAAACATCTCCAGAAAAGCGGTGAAAAACCATGTACTTGAGACATGGCAAGAGAAGAGTTTGAAATAATTGGTTAAAACATCTCCAGAAAAGCGATGAAAAACCATGTGCTTGAGACATGGCTAGAGAAGCGTTTGAAATAGTTGGTTAAAACATCTCCAGAAAAGCGATGAAAAACCATGTGCTTGAGACATGGATGGAGAAGCGTTTGAAATAATTGGTTAAAACATCTCCAGAAAAGCGATGAAAAACCATGTACTTGAGACATGGCAAGAGAAGCGTTTGAAATAATTGGTTAAAACATCTCCAGAAAAGCGATGAAAAACCATGAGCTTGAAACATGGCCAGAGAAGCTTTTGAAATAATTGGTTAAAACATCTCCAGAAAAGCGATGAAAAACCATGTGCTTGAGACATGGATGGAGAACCGTTTGAAATAATTTGTTTAAACATCTCCAGAAAAGCGATGAAAAACCATGTACTTGAGACATGGCCAGAGAAGCGTTTGAAATAATTGGTTAAAACATCTCCAGAAAAGCGATGAAAAACCATGTGCTTGAGACATGGATGGAGAAGCGTTTGAAATAGTTGGTTAAAACATCTCCAGAAAAGTGATGAAATACCATGTGCTTGCGACATGGAAAGAGTAGCGTTTGAAATAATTGGTTAAAACATCTCCATAAAAGCGGTGAAAAGCCATGTGCTTGAGACATGGATAGAGAAGCGTTTGAAATAATTGGTTAAAACATCCCCAGAAAAGCGATAAAAAAACATGTGCTTGAGACATGGCCAGAGAAGCGTTTGAAATAATTGGTTAAAACATCTCTAGAAAAGCGATGAAAAACCATGTGCTTGAGACATGGCCAGAGAATCGTTTGAAATAATTGGTTAAAAAATCTCTAGAAAAGCGATGAAAAACCATGTGCTTGAGACATGGCCAGAGAAGCGTTTGAAATAATTGGTTAAAACATCTCCAGAAAAGCGATGAAAAACCATGTGCTTGAGACATGGCCAGAGAAGCGTTTGAAATAATTGGTTAAAACATCTCCAGAGAAACGATTAAAAACCATGTGCTTGAGACATGGCCAGAGAAGCGTTTGAAATAATTGGTTAAAACATCTCCACAAAAGCGATGAAAAACCATGTGCTTGAGACATGTGAAGAGACGCGTTTGCAGCAATTTGTTAAAACATCTCCAGAGAAGCGATGAAAAACCATGTACTTGAGACATAGCCAGAGAAGCGTTTGAAATAATTTGTTAAAACATCTCCAGAAAAGCGATGAAAAACCATGTGCTTGAGACATGGCCAGAGAAGCGTTTGAAATCATTGGTTAAAACATCTCCAGAAAAGCGATGAAAAACCATGTGCTTGAGACATGGCCAGAGAAGGGTTTGAAATAATTGGTTAAAACATCTCCACAGAAGCGATGAAAAACCATGTGCTTAAGACATGGCCAGAGAAGCGTTTGAAATAATTGGTTAAAACATCTCCAGAAAAGCGATGAAAAACCATTTGCTTGAGGAATGGCAATAGAAGCGTTTGAAATAATTGGTTAAAACATCTCCAGAAAAGCGATGAAAAACCATGTGCTTGAGACATGGCAAGAGAAGCGTTTGAAATAATTGGTTAAAACATCTTCTCAAAAGCGATGAAAAACCATGTGCTTGAGTCATGACAGGAGAAGCGTTTGAAATAATTGGTTAAAACATCTCCAGAAAAGCGATGAAAAACCATGTACTTGAGACATGGCAAGAGAAGCGTTTGAAATTATTGGTTAAAACATCTCCAGAAAAGCGATGAAAAACCATGTACTTGAGACATGGCAAGAGAAGCGTTTGAAATTATTGGCTAAAACATCTCCAGAAAAGCGGTTAAAAACCATGTACTTGAGACATGGCAAGAGAAGCGTTTGAAATAATTGGTTAAAACATCTCCAGAAAAGCGATGAAAAACCATGTGCCTGTAGACATGGATGGAGAAGCGTTTGAAATAATTGGTTAAAACATCTCCAGAAAAGCGATGAAAAACCATGTGCTTGAGACATGGATGGAGAAGCGTTTGAAATAATTGGTTAAAACATCTCCAGAAAAGCGATGAAAAACCATGTACTTGAGACATGGCCAGAGAAGCGTTTGAAATAATTGGTTAAAACATCTCCAGAAAAGTGATGAAAAACCATGAGCTGGAAACATGGCCAGAGAAGCTTTTGAAATAATTGGTTAAAACATCTCCAGAAAAGCGATGAAAAACCATGTGCTTGAGACATGGATGGAGAACCGTTTGAAATAATTTGTTTAAACATCTCCAGAAAAGCGATGAAAAACCATGTACTTGAGACATGGCCAGAGAAGCGTTTGAAATAACTGGTTAAAACATCTCCAGAAAAGCGATGAAAAACCATGTGCTTGAGACATGGCCAGAGAAGGGTTTGAAATAATTGGTTAAAACATCTCCACAGAAGCGATGAAAAACCATGTGCTTAAGACATGGCCAGAGAAGCGTTTGAAATAATTGGTTAAAACATCTCCAGAAAAGCGATGAAAAACCATGTGCTTTATACATGGCCAGAGAAGCGTTTGAAATAATTGGTTAAAACATCTCCAGAAAAGCGATGAACAACCATGTGCTTGAGACATGGCCAGAGAAGCCTTTGAAATAATTGGTTAAAACATCTCCAGAAAAGCGATGAAAAACCATGTGCTTGAGGAATGGCAATAGAAGCGTTTGAAATAATTGGTTAAAACATCTCCAGAAAAGCGATGAAAAACCATGTGCTTGAGACATGGCAAGAGAAGCGTTTGAAATAATTGGTTAAAACATCTTCTCAAAAGCGATGAAAAACCATGTGCTTGAGTCATGACAGGAGAAGCGTTTGAAATAATTGGTTAAAACATCTCCAGAAAAGCGATGAAAAACCATGTGCTTGAGACATGGCAAGAGAAGCGTTTGAAATAATTGGTTAAAACATCTTCTCAAAAGCGATGAAAAACCATGTGCTTGAGTCATGACAGGAGAAGCGTTTGAAATAATTGGTTAAAACATCTCCAGAAAAGCGATGAAAAACCATGTACTTGAGACATGGCAAGAGAAGCGTTTGAAATTATTGGCTAAAACATCTCCAGAAAAGCGATGAACAACCATGTGCTTGAGACATGGCCAGAGAAGCCTTTGAAATAATTGGTTAAAACATCTCCAGAAAAGCGATGAAAAACCATGTGCTTGAGGAATGGCAATAGAAGCGTTTGAAATAATTGGTTAAAACATCTCCAGAAAAGCGATGAAAAACAATGTGCTTAAGACATGGACAGAGAAGCGTTTGAAATAATTGGTTAAAACATCTCCAGTAAAGCGATGAAAAACCATGTGCTTTAGACATGGCCAGAGAAGGGTTTGAAATAATTGGTGAAAACATCTCCACAGAAGCGATGAAAAACCATGTGCTTAAGACATGGACAGAGAAGCGTTTGAAATAATTGGTTAAAACATCTCCAGAAAAGCGATGAAAAACCATGTGCATTATACATGGCCAGAGAAGCGTTTGAAATAATTGGTTAAAACATCTCCAGAAAAGCGATGAACAACCATGTGCTTGAGACATGGCAAGAGAAGCCTTTGAAATAATTGGTTAAAACATCTCCAGAAAAGCGATGAAAAACCATGTGCTTGAGGAATGGCAATAGAAGCGTTTGAAATAATTGGTTAAAACATCTCCAGAAAAGCGATGAAAAACCATGTGCTTGAGACATGGCCAGAGAAGCGGTTGAAATAATTGGTTAAAACATCTTCTGAAAAGCGATGAAAAACCATGTGCTTGAGACATGACAGGAGAAGCGTTTGAAATAATTGGTTAAAACATCTCCAGAAAAGCGATGAAAAACCATGTGCTTGAGGAATGGCAATAGAAGCGTTTGAAATAATTGGTTAAAACATCTCCAGAAAAGCGATGAAAAACCATGTGCTTAAGACATGGCCAGAGAAGCGTTTGAAATAATTGGTTAAGACATCTCCAGAAAAGCGATGAAAAACCATGTACTTGAGACATGGCAAGAGAAGCGTTTGAAATAATTTGTTAAAACATCTCCAGAAAAGCGATGAAAAACCATGTGCTTGAGACATGGCCAGAGAAGCGTTTGAAATAATTGGTTAAAACATCTCCAGAAAAGCGATGAACAACCATGTGCTTGAGACATGGCCAGAGAAGCGTTTGAAATAATTGGTTAAAACATCTCCAGAAAAGCGATGAAAAACCATGTGCTTGAAGAATGGCAATAGAAGCGTTTGAAATAATTGGTTAAAACATCTCCAGAAAAGCGATGAAAAACCATGTGCTTGAGACATGGCAAGAGAAGCGTTTGAAATAATTGGTTAAAACATCTTCTGAAAAGCGATGAAAAACCATGTGCTTGAGGAATGGCAATAGAAGCGTTTGAAATAATTGGTTAAAACATCTCCAGAAAAGCGATGAAAAACCATGTGCTTGAGACATGGCAAGAGAAGCGTTTGAAATAATTGGTTAAAACATCTTCTCAAAAGCGATGAAAAACCATGTGCTTGAGTCATGACAGGAGAAGCGTTTGAAATAATTGGTTAAAACATCTCCAGAAAAGCGATGAAAAACCATGTACTTGAGACATGGCAAGAGAAGCGTTTGAAATTATTGGTTAAAACATCTCCAGAAAAGCGATGAAAAACCATGTACTTGAGACATGGCAAGAGAAGCGTTTGAAATTATTGGCTAAAACATCTCCAGAAAAGCGGTGAAAAACCATGTACTTGAGACATGGCAAGAGAAGCGTTTGAAATAATTGGTTAAAACATCTCCAGAAAAGCGATGAAAAACCATGTGCTTGAGACATGGATGGAGAAGCGTTTGAAATAGTTGGTTAAAACATCTCCAGAAAAGCGATGAAAAACCATGTGCTTGAGACATGGATGGAGAAGCGTTTGAAATAATTGGTTAAAACATCTCCAGAAAAGCGATGAAAAACCATGTACTTGAGACATGGCCAGAGAAGCGTTTGAAATAATTGGTTAAAACATCTCCAGAAAAGCGATGAAAAACCATGAGCTTGAAACATGGCCAGAGAAGCTTTTGAAATAATTGGTTAAAACATCTCCAGAAAAGCGATGAAAAACCATGTGCTTGAGACATGGATGGAGAACCGTTTGAAATAATTTGTTTAAACATCTCCAGAAAAGCGATGAAAAACCATGTACTTGAGACATGGCCAGAGAAGCGTTTGAAATAATTGGTTAAAACATCTCCAGAAAAGCGATGAAAAACCATGTGCTTGAGACATGGATGGAGAAGCGTTTGAAATAGTTGGTTAAAACATCTCCAGAAAAGTGATGAAATACCATGTGCTTGCGACATGGAAAGAGAAGCGTTTGAAATAATTGGTTAAAACATCTCCATAAAAGCGGTGAAAAGCCATGTGCTTGAGACATAGCCAGAGAAGCGTTTGAAATAATTGGTTAAAACATCTCCAGAAAAGCGATGAAAAACCATGTGCTTGAGACATGGCCAGAGAAGCGTTTGAAATCATTGGTTAAAACATCTCCAGAAAAGCGATGAAAAACCATGTGCTTGAGACATGGCCAGAGAAGGGTTTGAAATAATTGGTTAAAACATCTCCACAGAAGCGATGAAAAACCATGTGCTTAAGACATGGCCAGAGAAGCGTTTGAAATAATTGGTTAAAACATCTCCAGAAAAGCGATGAAAAACCATGTGCTTTATACATGGCCAGAGAAGCGTTTGAAATAATTGGTTAAAACATCCCCAGAAAAGCGATGAACAACCATGTGCTTGAGACATGGCCAGAGAAGCCTTTGAAATAATTGGTTAAAACATCTCCAGAAAAGCGATGAAAAACCATGTGCTTGAGGAATGGCAATAGAAGCGTTTGAAATAATTGGTTAAAACATCTCCAGAAAAGCGATGAAAAACCATGTGCTTTAGTCATGACAGGAGAAGCGTTTGAAATAATTGGTTAAAACATCTCCAGAAAAGCGATGAAAAAACATGTACTTGAGACATGGCAAGAGAAGCGTTTGAAATTATTGGTTAAAACATCTCCAGAAAAGCGATGAAAAACCATGTACTTGAGACATGGCAAGAGAAGCGTTTGAAATTAGGCTAAAACATCTCCAGAAAAGCGATGAACAACCATGTGCTTGAGACATGGCCAGAGAAGCCTTTGAAATAATTGGTTAAAACATCTCCAGAAAAGCGATGAACAACCATGTGCTTGAGACATGGCCAGAGAAGCCTTTGAAATAATTGGTTAAAACATCTCCAGAAAAGCGATGAAAAACCATGTGCTTGAGACATGGCAAGAGAAGCGTTTGAAATAATTGGTTAAAACATCTTCTCAAAAGCGATGAAAAACCATGTGCTTGAGTCATGACAGGAGAAGCGTTTGAAATAATTGGTTAAAACATCTCCAGAAAAGCGATGAAAAAACATGTACTTGAGACATGGCAAGGGAAGCGTTTGAAATTATTGGTTAAAACATCTCCAGAAAAGCGATGAAAAACCATGTACTTGAGACATGGCAAGAGAAGCGTTTGAAATTAGGCTAAAACATCTCCAGAAAAGCGATGAACAACCATGTGCTTGAGACATGGCCAGAGAAGCCTTTGAAATAATTGGTTAAAACATCTCCAGAAAAGCGATGAAAAACCATGTGCTTGAGGAATGGCAATAGAAGCGTTTGAAATAATTGGTTAAAACATCTCCAGAAAAGCGATGAAAAACAATGTGCTTAAGACATGGACAGAGAAGCGTTTGAAATAATTGGTTAAAACATCTCCAGAAAAGCGATGAAAAACCATGTGCTTGAGACATGGCCAGAGAAGGGTTTGAAATAATTGGTTAAAACATCTCCACAGAAGCGATGAAAAACCATGTGCTTAAGACATGGACAGAGAAGCGTTTGAAATAATTGGTTAAAACATCTCCAGAAAAGCGATGAAAAACCATGTGCTTTATACATGGCCAGAGAAGCGTTTGAAATAATTGGTTAAAACATCTCCAGAAAAGCGATGAACAACCATGTGCTTGAGACATGGCAAGAGAAGCCTTTGAAATAATTGGTAAAAACATCTCCAGAAAAGCGATGAAAAACCATGTGCTTGAGGAATGGCAATAGAAGCGTTTGAAATAATTGGTTAAAACATCTCCAGAAAAGCGATGAAAAACCATGTGCTTGAGACATGGCCAGAGAAGCGGTTTAAATAATTGGTTAAAACATCTTCTGAAAAGCGATGAAAAACCATGTGCTTGAGACATGACAGGAGAAGCGTTTGAAATAATTGGTTAAAACATCTCCAGAAAAGCGATGAAAAACCATGTACTTGAGACATGGCAAGAGAAGCGTTTGAAATTATTGGTTAAAACATCTCCAGAAAAGCGATGAAAAACAATGTGCTTAAGACATGGACAGGGAAGCGTTTGAAATAATTGGTTAAAACATCTCCAGAAAAGCGATGAAAAACCATGTGCTTGAGACATGGCCAGAGAAGGGTTTGAAATAATTGGTTAAAACATCTCCACAGAAGCGATGAAAAACCATGTGCTTAAGACATGGACAGAGAAGCGTTTGAAATAATTGGTTAAAACATCTCCAGAAAAGCGATGAAAAACCATGTGCTTTATACATGGCCAGAGAAGCGTTTGAAATAATTGGTTAAAACATCTCCAGAAAAGCGATGAAAAACCATGTGCTTGAGACATGGCAAGAGAAGCCTTTGAAATAATTGGTTAAAACATCTCCAGAAAAGCGATGAAAAACCATGTGCTTGAGGAATGGCAATAGAAGCGTTTGAAATAATTGGTTAAAACATCTCCAGAAAAGCGATGAAAAACCATGTGCTTGAGACATGGCCAGAGAAGCGTTTGAAATCATTGGTTAAAACATCTCCAGAAAAGCGATGAAAAACCATGTGCTTGAGACATGACAGGAGAAGCGTTTGAAATAATTGGTTAAAACATCTCCAGAAAAGCGATGAAAAACCATGTGCTTGAGGAATGGCAATAGAAGCGTTTGAAATAATTGGTTAAAACATCTCCAGAAAAGCGATGAAAAACCATGTGCTTAAGACATGGCCAGAGAAGCGTTTGAAATAATTGGTTAAGACATCTCCAGAAAAGCGATGAAAAACCATGTACTTGAGACATGGCAAGAGAAGCGTTTGAAATAATTTGTTAAAACATCTCCAGAAAAGCGATGAAAAACCATGTGCTTGAGACATGGCCAGAGAAGCGTTTGAAATAATTGGTTAAAACATCTCCAGAAAAGCGATGAACAACCATGTGCTTGAGACATGGCCAGAGAAGCGTTTGAAATAATTGGTTAAAACATCTCCAGAAAAGCGATGAAAAACCATGTGCTTGAGGAATGGCAATAGAAGCGTTTGAAATAATTGGTTAAAACATCTCCAGAAAAGCGATGAAAAACCATGTGCTTGAGACATGGCAAGAGAAGCGTTTGAAATAATTGGTTAAAACATCTTCTGAAAAGCGATGAAAAACCATGTGCTTGAGACATGACAGGAGAAGCGTTTGAAATAATTGGTTAAAACATCTCCAGAAAAGCGATGAAAAACCATGTGCTTGAGACATGGCCAGAGGAGGGTTTGAAATAATTGGTTAAAACATCTCCACAGAAGCGATGAAAACCATGTGCTTGAGACATGGCCAGAGAAGCGTTTGAAATAATTGGTTAAAACATCTCCAGAAAAGCGATGAAAAACCATGTGCTTTATACATGGCCAGAGAAGCGTTTGAAATAATTGGTTAAAACATCTCCAGAAAAGCGATGAACAACCATGTGCTTGAGGAATGGCAATAGAAGCGTTTGAAATAATTGGTTAAAACATCTCCAGAAAAGCGATGAAAAACCATGTGCTTGAGACATGGCCAGAGAAGCGGTTGAAATAATTGGTTAAAACATCTCCAGAAAAGCGATGAAAAACCATGTGCTTTATACATGGCCAGAGAAGCGTTTGAAATAATTGGTTAAAACATCTCCAGAAAAGCGATGAACAACCATGTGCTTTAGACATGGCCAGAGAAGCCTTTGAAATAATTGGTTAAAACATCTCCAGAAAAGCGATGAAAAACCATGTGCTTGAGGAATTGCAATAGAAGCGTTTGAAATAATTGGTTAAAACATCTCCAGAAAAGCGATGAAAAACCATGTGCTTGAGGAATGGCAATAGAAGCGTTTGAAATAATTGGTTAAAACATCTCCAGAAAAGCGATGAAAAACCATGTGCTTAAGACATGGCCAGAGAAGCGTTTGAAATAATTGGTTAAGACATCTCCAGAAAAGCGATGAAAAACCATGTACTTGAGACATGGCAAGAGAAGCGTTTGAAATAATTTGTTAAAACATCTCCAGAAAAGCGATGAAAAACCATGTGCTTGAGACATGGCCAGAGAAGCGTTTGAAATAATTGGTTAAAACATCTCCAGAAAAGCGATGAACAACCATGTGCTTGAGACATGGCCAGAGAAGCGTTTGAAATAATTGGTTAAAACATCTCCAGAAAAGCGATGAAAAACCATGTGCTTGAGGAATGGCAATAGAAGCGTTTGAAATAATTGGTTAAAACATCTCCAGAAAAGCGATGAAAAACCATGTGCTTGAGACATGGCAAGAGAAGCGTTTGAAATAATTGGTTAAAACATCTTCTGAAAAGCGATGAAAAACCATGTGCTTGAGACATGACAGGAGAAGGGTTTGAAATAATTGGTTAAAACATCTCCAGAAAAGCGATGAAAAACCATGTGCTTGAGACATGGCCAGAGGAGGGTTTGAAATAATTGGTTAAAACATCTCCACAGAAGCGATGAAAACCATGTGCTTGAGACATGGCCAGAGAAGCGTTTGAAATAATTGGTTAAAACATCTCCAGAAAAGCGATGAAAAACCATGTGCTTTATACATGGCCAGAGAAGCGTTTGAAATAATTGGTTAAAACATCTCCAGAAAAGCGATGAACAACCATGTGCTTGAGGAATGGCAATAGAAGCGTTTGAAATAATTGGTTAAAACATCTCCAGAAAAGCGATGAAAAACCATGTGCTTGAGACATGGCCAGAGAAGCGGTTGAAATAATTGGTTAAAACATCTCCAGAAAAGCGATGAAAAACCATGTGCTTTATACATGGCCAGAGAAGCGTTTGAAATAATTGGTTAAAACATCTCCAGAAAAGCGATGAACAACCATGTGCTTTAGACATGGCCAGAGAAGCCTTTGAAATAATTGGTTAAAACATCTCCAGAAAAGCGATGAAAAACCATGTGCTTGAGGAATTGCAATAGAAGCGTTTGAAATAATTGGTTAAAACATCTCCAGAAAAGCGATGAAAAACCATGAGCTTGAAACATGGCCAGAGAAGCGTTTGAAATAATTGGTTAAAACATCTTCTGAAAAGCGATGAAAAACCATGTGCTTGAGACATGACAGGAGAAGCGTGTTAAATAATTGGTTAAAACATCTCCAGAAAAGCGATGAAAAACAATGTGCTTAACACATGGCCAGAGAAGCGTTTGAAATAATTGGTTAAAACATCTCCAGAAAAGCGATGAAAAACAATGTGCTTAAGACAGGGCAAGAGAAGCGTTTGAAATAATTTGTTAAAACATATCCAGAAAAGCGATGAAAAACCATGTGCCTGATACATGGCCAGAGAAGCGTGTGAAATAATTGTTTAAAACATCTCCAGAAAAGCGATGGAAAAGCATGTGTTTCAGTCATGGCCTGAAAGGCGATGAAAGAGCACGTGGTTGAGACATGGCAAACGAAGTTATAGAAAAGCGTGTGTTTGAGACATCGCCGGATAAGCGATAAAAGGCATACATTTGAGACATGGACGAAGAATCTATGGACGAGCATATGTTTGACACTTCGCCGGAGCCGTTATCGAAAAGTATGTTTGACACATGGACAGAAACGCGATAGAAAAGCATGTTTTACACCTGGCAGGAGAAGCTATCGAAAGGCATGTTTTGAACATGGTCGAAGAACCGATTGAAATGCATGTGTTTGACACGTAATCTGAGAAGCGACAAGAAAAGGAATTTCCGAAACATTGCTAGAGAAGCTATGGAAAAGCATGTGCTTGACACATGGCTGGACAATTGATAGAAAAGGATTTGTTTGAGATATGGCCGGAGAACCTTCCTGTTAAAATTGTTTCTGAGATGATATATTTGCTAATGACACCACTCTCTATAACAGAGGGGAAAACAAATGAACACGTATCTAAGGAAATTGCAGAAACACTAGAGGATGACCTCCAATCTGTAGTGGAATGGGGACAAAAATGGATGGTCACATTCAATGCTGCTAAGACTAAGCTTGTTTCCTTCAATAATTACAAGAAACCTTCTCTACCACCAACAGCAATGGCCAAAAACACATTACCCGAAAGTACTTCCTTTAAACTCCTCGGCCTAACGCTTACAGGGAACATGAACTGGAATAGATACATTGAGAGCATTGCCAAGGCTGCTGCGAATAAGGTGGGCTCTCTCTACCGTGCTAGAAAGCTACTTACGCCTGAAAGTATCCTGTACCTTTATAAGGCCACCATTCGCCCCATGGAGTACTGTTGTCACATTTGGGCTGGTGCATCTGCTACTTGTCACTCACTCCTTGATAAAGAGAGTTGCCAACCTGATAGGTCTTGAACTGTCATCTAGTCTTCAGCCTCTGTGCCATCGACGAGATGTTGCATCCGTCTGCCTATTCTACAAGTACTTTAATGGCGAATGCTCTTACGAACTACAAGCACTTGTACCCTCTCGACGTGAATACCCCCGACAAACCTTAAAGCAGCTAAATCCCACCCCTCTACAGTAGAGATCCCTAGGTGTATAAAGCCTTCTATTCCAATACTTTCTTCCCTAGAACTGCTAGACTTTGGAACTCCCTTCCGAGATCCTGCTTTTCCAACTGTACTGACATGCAGAAGTTCAAGTTTAATGTGAACAGACATCTTGCTACTCATCTCCCTTCATAATATCCCTGCAAATTATGTCCTCGATAGTAGCCCCCTACTTCAAAGTGGCACTGTGCCTTGTTTGGGGTGAAAATAGAATTAAAAAACAAAGAAAGAACCGATGGAAATGCATGTGTTTGACTCGACTGGAGAAGAATCGGAAAATTCTGTTTTCAGGACATGGCCGAAAGAGCGACGGAAAAGTATGTTTTTCAGAAAACGCCGGAAAATAAGAGCTAGCGACACATGGGTGACGAGAGTGTCTTAAAAAGACATATTGATGCAATGAATAGACGGTTTATACAAGAAATATTGCGTTTTTGGAAATACTACGAATAAATGCAGTTCGTTAAGTCGAATGTCTTTCCTATTCCTTTCCTCTGTTTATTTGCGAGAGTTTCATCTACAATATGTTTGGTCTGTCAAAGTGTTACGGAACATTTTTCTGAACCGGTAAAAAAAGTGGTGCAACATGATAGAAAAAACGTTGTGTCGGTGACGTTTTAATGATTTGATTCGTGGATTCCATGCCCAAAAGACTTTTCTACAGCGATGATAAAATGGATGATGGGAAATTCTCACAGCTTTTCACATTTCATATTTTTATATTTTTCTTCCCACTACGTTTATTTTAAGATGACGTCCCTGCGGGTCGCATATAAGCTTACAATGGGCCGCATGTTTTGATATGGATGAGCAAGACGATCCAAAATTAGTTTAGAAAGAACTTCCTCGACCACATTTCCTTTGACATATGGTCTCTCACCTCACCTGATCGTAACATCCTTGACTTATTCGTTTAGACGTAGTAAATCGAGATCCCAAAAGATCTAGTAGCAAAAAAAAAAAAAAAAAACGCGTTCAAGGTCAGAACCACGAAATACTGTTTTAGGAGTGAAGTTTGGAGATATGTGCTGGTTCTGGAACACCTCAGGGCGGTCTTCAAAGCCAGATGCGTTTTTGTAATATAAATCAATACAAATAATAAAGAGAAATGGGAGAAAATTGCTTTAATTTTCATCTTGGTATCAATATTAAAATTCTTGCCTGAAGAATTATATATATATATATATATATATATATATATATATATATATATATATATATATATATATACACACACACACACAAATACACACACACACACATATATATATTTCTCTCTTTTGTGTTTTAATTTTCGTATCATTTTGTTTTTGCTGGGGATGAGGCTTTCTCCCGGATGCCAAACATTCTCCCATTATCTTAGTTGCTCCAACCGAGAGGTCTTTTTAACATTCTAACCTTCCCTTTAAGTGCAATTGATTGTATTTCTTTTGCACTTGGTTCAACGGGTATATTCACAAGAAAGTTTTTGAAACTTTTTTCATTAGCCCAGTAGCTCCTATTAATGACTGGAATTATGAATATCTTCTAAAGATTTCAGTTTCTTTTTCATGTCGTACATAAGTCCTTGGTATTTTGTTATTTTCTCCCTCTCATATATATATATATATATATATATATATATATATATATATATATATATATATATATATATATGGCGGTGTATGTGTAATGTGTACATCAAAATTAATAAGGATGTTAATAACGTTAATATATAAAACTGCGGTAAGGTGTGAACAAAGAACCATTTAATTGTTTATTACCCTAAAACACACACACACACACACACACACACACACACACACACACATATATATATATATATATATATGTATAGCTTAGAGCGTTAGAGGAAAAGAGCAATTCTATGAGAGGAGACTTTTCTATTATAGTAAATAATTTTAATTTGTTTTGATCTATTTCGTTCCTAATAAATCCAACGCTAGACGCCGCATCTCAACTATGTTACCTAACATCTTCTCTTCTCTTCTGATGAGAAGCATTAGGCTTCGAAATGCCTTGGCATAAAGTCCCTTCTATCCCCCAACTAATCGATTGCATTCCCTTATTAAATAAATGAACCAATCGATATCCACCAATATATAGTTCTGTGTCTTCATTTCCAACTCCTATTGTTTTCATATATATATATATATATATATATATATATATATATATATATATATATATATATATATATATATATATATATAAATTCTTCAGAAAAATAATTATCCAACAATCAACTGGCATGGAAACCCGTGATAATAAGTTTTATTAAATATTATTAGCAGTAATACTCTATAAGTACTATCCCGCCTAAATAAAAAATTGTTCGATCTATAAGATAGAGCAAATAAATCAAATTTTAGTCATTCAATAACTTTAAAAATTTATGACGTGAAATGTTTGAATTTCAAATTCAAAGATTTTTAATATTCTATGTAAGGCAAAGAATTCACTTGAAATATAACTCCTTATCCTATAGGAGTTCGATGTCTACCATCTCTTAAGAGGGGAGTTGTCTTACGTAATAAAAATCTTTTGATTTAAAATTAAATATTTCACGTCATAAATTTTTAAATTCATTGAATGACTATATATATATATATATATATATATATATATATATATATATATATATATATATATATATATATACTAGCAAAAGTACCCGTCGTTGATTGGGTTGAAAAACAGTCTACAAAAAATGGACTCTGATTTATGAAAGTATGATAGGTTATGAAAAGGAAGGGTTGTAAAGAGATAGCTTCGAATTTGGGGGTATCAAAACCAAAGCAAAATATGATGAAAGTAAAAATAAAATAGACAAACCCATTATACCATACCTGTTCACACTGAAACACTTATCACAATATTCTGTGGATCTGTATTAAAAAACCGTGTTAAACTTTGTGACATATTTCCATTCTATGGAGGTCAGGCGCGAACGAACACCCAATAATTTTATTATACTATATTTCTTCAAACTGAAACATAATTATCAAAGAATACTTACGCAGATAGATATGAAAAGTCTTTATTAAAGTTTGTACCTATTTCTATTCTATGGAGGCCAGACATGAACGCGGACCCCCAAATTTTTTTATATCATCCCTATTTAATTTAAAGCATACTTATCAAACTATTCTTATGTATATCCATATAAAAAATACTTGTTTTTTATTTAATTCTTAAATTTTTTATTTCCATACTTTGTGGACCTGGCGCGAACGCAGACCCCACAATTATAATGAACCACCGTTCTGCCAGATCAAACATACCAATTCTAGCGTGTCTCAATACATCTATCATTATATGTAATCAGTTTTTTTTTAAATAGTCAACAATATAGGAGCCTATTCGTGACGAGACACACACACACACACACACAGTATGTATATATATATATATATATATATATCTAGGAAAGGAAAATAAATCAGCGTACGTAAAAATTGAGATTTCTAGATTGTATGTAAATATACTGAGCCGTTCGATGATATATTTACTTTCTCTTTGACCCATCTCTTCTTTCACACACACATTTAAATACCAGTAATACATACATACATAATACATGCATATATATATATATATATATATATACATATACATATATATATATATATATGTGTGTGTGTGTGTGTGTGTGTGTGTGTGTGTGTGTGTGTGTGTATGTGCGTGTGGGTGTGTAAATATTTTCAATCAGCCTACACGTAATCCAGGTGTATTTTATACCAAGATAAATAAGTTCCTGCGTCCAGTTGTGCACACCAACACACATACATATATATATATATATATATATATATATATATATATATATATATATATATATATATATATATATAAGGAGGTTGAGAGGGGTTAATTAAATGGGGCCATTGCCTATTGGACATCTGGTGAGGACAGGTTTCGTGTAGAACGGCGTTATATATATATATATATATATATATATATATATGTGTGTGTGTGTGTGTGCGTACGCACACACATACATACACACACACACACACACACACACACACACATATATATATATATATATATATATATAGTTACATATGCCATATGTCACGCACAAATATAGGTTGGTGACTAATTAAATGTGGGGCGAGGAGAAAGAAAAGGGAAGATATGGAACGATCCAACCGGCCCGCCTCTCTGCCACCCTGACAGCGTTAACATAATCGAAATAAAATCGTAGATATTTAAACTTAACATAATTAATAGGTTCACCAAGTCGGGCATATGGTCGCAGAAAGCGGGAGTGCTTGCCATTGTTTTATTTATATGTTGAGTAATCACACACACACACACACACACACACACACACACACACACACACACACACACACCCACACACACACACATGCGTGTATATGAGAACCTATATAGTAACTATATAAATTCGTGTATTACATATATCAATAATTTCCCACATTCTTTATCTGTGCTTAAATCAAAACGTAGATTCCATAAACAAAGTAGTTTGTAACAGAAATTGTATTTTTAATTCACGAACCGGTTTTAAAAAATCGAAATGGCAGCGACTTTGAAATGGAGAGCCCCGTTTACAATTTGAAGGAGGGGTACCTGAGCATTCTGTGTTAACAATTTGAGAGAGTTCCGTCAACGTAAGGAATATTTATAAACATATTTTAATGTTTTCCGTTATTTTGTGCTTGAAGAATATTCGAGTATGGCATGTGTACTTTATATAAAAATTTATTTAAATAGTTATCGCCTCAAATTTCGTTTTAATTTCGGTTCGCTGTAATTATTTCAAGTAAAGAGTATTAAAAACTATTTCAAAACAAAAAAAAAACATAAACTTAACTTTTGTTTACTATGGTAACATGTATTTCTTGTATATTTATTTTTTCGGGTAGTCGTTTGTTGGCTTTTCTGCTGAACACTCTTACTAAATAATATCGACGAAATATCGAAAAACAAAGAAACATAAACTGTTTTGAAAAATAATGAAGCTTTTCTTACTTTAGTAAAATAATCTGAAACAGCAAAATGGGATATTAAAAAGGTGGAGAAGGAAAAAAAAACACAGTTATGCAAAATTTGTGTCGAGAATTGTCTAAAGTTCCGACTTTTTTTGGCTTTCACTTAATAATGTTCTTATTAGAACATGAATTTATGAGGTGAATTTATTCGACACAATATGATTCAACTCAAAAGAATAAATAAAAGCTAACGTGAATTAAGATTAAAGTGAAGGTGTTATTGTGGACCCTCACCCCTTTTAAAAAACCTTGTTAAACTTTGTGACATATTTGCATTATATGGAAGTCAGGCGCGAACGAACACCCAATAACTTTGTTACACCATATTTTTTTCAAACTGAAACATAATTATCAAAGTATACTTACGCCAATAGATATGAAAAGTCTTTGTTAAAATTTGTGCCATATTTCCATGGAGTACAGGTGCGAATGCAGACCCCACAATTTTATTATACCATACCTATTTAAGATGAAAAATACTTATCAAAGTATGCTTATGTACATCTATATCAAAACCTCTTGTAAACGGTTTTTTTTTTTCATTTTTTTATTTCCATACTTTGGGGGTCAGGCGTGAACGCAGACCTCACAAGTTTTATGAACCAGGGTTCTGCCAGATCAAACATACCCATTCCTGATCCTCGATATAGCTTCTATCATTATATGTAATCAGTTGTTTTTAAATAGTCAACCATGTAGGAGCCTATTCGTGAAAACACACACACAGACTGCAGCTTTATATATATATATATATATATATATTAAATATATATATATATATATATATGCGCACTTATAAGCACTTTTTTTTCCTTCAAATATTGAGTAACTTTTTAGCAGCCTTGGTAGTCAATGGTGATTTTCTGACTGCGTTTGAATTTCTTAACCACCGATAATTATCACTGCATACAGTGATTATTGCGTAAGCATGAAAAACTAGTGTTTGTAGGCATAAAAATAATTGTTTATCTATATTTAAATAGTATTAAAGTTATAAAGCCTCTTTATGAAATTAAATTGATCGGGAATGCCGAGGTTGCTCCAGTTCTCTGCAAACTTTACAATAAATGCCTTAACGAATCTTGCTTTCCCGACTGCTGGAAAACTGCTTCTGTGGTACCAGTCTTCAAAAATTCTGGTGAAAGAACTGGCCCACTAAATTATCGCCCCATTAGCCTCCTCCCGCTTTTCGCAAAAATATGTGAGTCCTTAGTTAATCAAGCCCTAGTCCAGCACCTAACAGCTGCTAAACTCCTGACTGACAAACAATATGGATTCAGGCAAGCCCGTTCAACAGCAGATATCTTAACTGTAGTTTCTGAACGTATATACCGTTCATTGAACAAAACAGGGGAGGGTAGAGCGGTAGCCCTTGATATATCTAAGGCTTTTGACAGGGTATGGCACGATGGTCTTCTAAGGAAAATTAGATCATATGGAATCACGTGAAGAATTCATAATGTAATTAAATCCTTCTTAAGTAAGAGAAAAATCCAAGTTGTCCTCGACGGTCGTACATCTAAACAATATGACATAAATGCGGGAGTACCTCAGGGGTATCCTTGGACCTCTATTATTCCTGATATTCATAAATGTCCTCCCTGATAAAATTGTTTCAGAGATGGGTATATTTGCCGATGACACCACTCTCTATAACAGATATGAGGGGGGGAATGAACACATATCCAAGGAAATGGCAGAAACACTAGAGGATGACCTCCAATCTGTAGTGGAATGGGGACAAAAATGGATAGTCATATTCAATGCTGCTAAGACTAAGCTTGTTTCCTTCAATAACCACAAGAAACCTTCTCTAGCACCAATAGCAATGGCCAAGAACACATTGCCTGAAAGTACTTCTTTTAAACTCTTCGGCCTAACGTTTACAGGGAATATGAACTGGAATAGATACATTGAGAGCATTGCCAAGGCTGCTGCAAGGAAGGTGTACTCCCTCTACCGTGCTAGAAAACTACTTACACCTAACAGTATCCTGTACCTCTATAAGGCCACCATTCGCCCATGTATGGAGTACTGTTGTCACATCTGGGCTGGTGCATCTGCTGCTTGTCTCTCGCTCCTGGACAGGGTTCAAAAGAGAGTCGCCAACCTGATAGATCCTGAACTGTCATCTAGGCTTTAGCCGCTGTCCCATCGACGAGATGTTGCATCCTTCTGCCTGTTCTATAAATACTTTAATGGTGAATGCTCTGACGAACTGCAAACACTTGTACCTCCCCGACGTAACTACCCCCGACAAACCCGACAAGCTAGTAAGTCTCATCCCTTTGCAGTAGAGATCCCTAGATGCAAGAAAGCCTTTTACCCCAATAGTTTCTTCCCCAGAACTGCGGGTCTTTGGAACTCCCTTCCGAGATTCTGCTTTCCCAACTGTACTGATGTGCAGAAGTTCAAATGTAATGTGAACAAACATCTTTCTACTCATCTCCCTTCATAATGACCTTGCTAATTAAGTCCCTGATAGTAACCCCCTGCTTCAAAGTGGCACTGTGCCTTGTTTGGGGTGAAAATTGAATAATAAAAACAAAAGATTAAGGAAAAACGGTAAACTTTAGCGCAACTGCAACATTCCGACTCTTTCCGACTGTTTACTATGTGTGCCGCCTAACTTTATAGGGACGTCCTTTGTTACATGTATAGATTTGTTACTTGTAGAGTTACGAGGTGTCTTCAATAAGTTTCCAGTCTTTGTATTTGTGTAGGCATTTAAATCATCGTAGACTCTTGAAAATTCTGTATGCTATTGCCATATATCTTATGAGATGACTAACCAGTTTTTACGATTGCAAGTTCAGATGAACAGCTACAGTAGAAATTGGAATACACCCAACTATATTCTAATTGTCACAGCCGATGAATTAAAAAAATGCAATCTAGACGTGAGGACACTTCAGAAAAATGGTCTGCAATAAATTCTGTTTTAAACTTAGAAAATACCAAGAAACGCGTGGAATGCTTCAGACCGCTTTTGGACCATCTTGCATGAATCGAGCATACGTTTTTGAGTGACATAAAAGATTCAAGGAAGGCAGGAAGCCTTTGAGGGATGATGAGAGGTTTGGGAGGAGTAAGGAAGATAGAACACCAGAGTTGATTGGACAAATAACAAAAATTCATAGATAAACACCATCGTGTGTCTATAGAGACAATAAGTGCACAGTTTGATGTCAGTGTGGGAACTGTATACACTATTATTCACGAGGAACTGAAGACGCGGAAGATTTTCGTGAATGCACCAGTCCACAACTCCATGTTAAAGGCTATTTGACCAAAATGGGAATCAAGACAGTTCATCACTCTCTCTCCAGTCCAGACCTTGCTCCCTGCGACTTTTGGTTATTCCCTAAGCTCAAGGAAAACTTTAGAAGCTATCGTTATGAAACAATTGAGGAGATGAAAAAGGCTGTGATGAAGGTCATTGACACGCTCACACAAGAGGACTTCGATGGGACTTTCCAGAAGTTGTTGGAACAGTACAGCAAGTACATTGCAGCCGGAGGAGATTACTTCAAAGGGGACTAGAGTTTCATGTGTTTACTATCAATGAAAATTTCCATACGAAAAAAGTCTGCAAACTCATGAAAAAATTAGTTTTCGAATTCAGTTAAACTAAAAATACAATAATGAGATAAAACGCAAGTTTAACTCTCGTTCTTTCTTATTTTTCTTCAACAATTCGTTAAATACTATTTAATGTTTGTATGGTTTTTGGTTTCATAGATAAGCACCGAAGTGTGTCTATAAAGACAATAAGTGCACAGTTTCATGTCAGTGTGGAAACTTAGCACACAATTATTCTCGAGGAATCGAAGATGCGGAAGATTTGTGCGAAGTTTATGGCAAGGGGCTCAGGGAAGACTATTTGATTAAGATGGACATCAAGATAGTTCCTCCATGTAATCCAGACATTGCTCTCTGTGATTTTGGTTATACCATAAGCTCAAGGAAAAACTTAGAGGCTGTACTCATGAGACGATTGAGAAGACGAAAAAGGCGGTGACGAGAGTCATTGACACGTTCACACAAGACAATTTCCATGGGAGCTTCCAGAAGTTGTTGGAATAGCACAACAAGTGCATTGCAGCCGAAGGATATAATGTCGAATGGGACTAGAGTCTCATGTGTCTACTATCAAAAAAGTGCCCATACGATAACAGTCTGGAAACTTATTTAAGGCACTTCGTATATTATCCGTTAGATATCGTCCATCGTCAATAATAATAATAATAATAATAATAATAATAATAATAATAATAATGGCCCTAAAAATAATATTACTGATATTAATAGTAATAATAATAATGATAAAAACAATAATAATCATAATAGTAGTGGTAATAATAATAATAATAATAATAATAATAATAATAATAATAATGAAATGACAATAATACTAATAGTGATAATGATAATAGTAGTTTTAAAAATAAAATAATAATGATAATAATAATAAAAATAGCTTTAATAATATTAATAATCATGATGATAATAAAGATGAGGCTTACAACAAAGTGATAATGATAATAATAAAGATAATAAAAGGAACAGATAATAATAATAATAATAATAATAATAGATAAACAAATAATAATGATAATAATAACAAGAATAAGACCAAAGTAAAACATGTAGTAAACCTTAAGTAAAATGCTTTATAAAAATGAAATATTGAGATCAAATTAGTAATTAAGTTATATATCAAAATTAAAATAATATTGGAATATCATTTTCATTGATAGGATTTAGTAAAAAAGAATGAAAGAATAACAGTCAATAGTGGTGTTGATTATTTGCATAATACTCAGGATGAAATGTAATTAACTAGTAATGAGGATAAAATGCTGGTAATAAGGGTTAAAAAATCAAACTTTATTCGGTATTTTAATTTTAAAGGGGGGCTAAATAATTTCAAAATTGCAATATTTGTATTTTGTCTTATGTTTGCATTAGAAAATAAGTTCACTCTTTGTATTGATTACATTCTTGGATTGATGAGATGTTATTATCCTAATTGCCTCAGGTAAACAGTGGTTACAATATTTAGAGCCAGGGGTGTATGATTAAGATTTGCATACAATATTCTAATTAATTGAGAAGCGAATATTCTTAGATTTAAGTTTTTTTTATAAGAGTAGCTAAAGAAGTTCCCTGGTTACGATTTGGGGTTTTATTATTAAACGATGATATGTGGTTAGAGATTATCTGCATTATTAAAGTGGAAGTAGATCCGATGTATGTGTATGTTTTGGGTGCTGTGTGGTTACTGTTGCTGGTATTAAATATCACATTGTTATTATGGTTAGTGTAGGAAGTGGGTGAATTATTAGGGATATTGTTGCTGATCTGGTCGCCAATATTATTATCATGGGAGTTGTTCTGTAAAGGACTATCACTATTTATATTGTTAGTGCTGTTATTTATCAAGCTTATTAGTGGAGAGGGATGTTCAAGTTCATTGCTATTTGATTGCCCGGGGATTGGCTGTTGGAAAAAATTAGTGGTATTTGTTTGGAGGGATTTAGATGGTATCTCGGTTGCAGTGCATGATTAAATCACATTTTTACAGTTATGATCAAGAGGGCATTCATTCTTTTTTTGGTAATTATATTTTTTTGCCAAGGAAAAAGGGATTTCATTAAAGGTTATAATTATCTGGGCTAAATTAGGCATTGTAGCGTATGAGACCTTGACGGAGTTTCTGTGAAGTGCTATACCTATGTGGATACTTAAATGATTTTTCAACAATATTGAAAAACTCCTTGGGGATATTAGTTTTTAGATAGGAGCTGAAATAATGGGGGTTAAACCAAATATTTTTTCTCCTGTTTTTTTTTTCTAGGGGTACACCTGTTGGTGAGCTTTTGATTGGTATGGCTGACGTTATTATTGCTATTACTTGTAAATTTATGGTTTCTTTTAGTTTTTGACATCGTATGTGTAATTGATGGAGGGAATAGGCGAGCTTCTTAGTTTTATGGTTGTACTTTATCTTTCCCGAATTCCTTAGGGCGTTATTATAGAACATGTTTTGATCCAAAGTCTTTTTGTCAGCTGAGAGTCTACAGAGTCTAGTAGAGATTGAAGGTATTATGGAATTTATGATTGAATTATGGTGATTTGAAAACTTATGCACATATAAAAGTGTAAGGTTTGGCTTATGGTAAGGGCTGTATGTTTCAGAATTAAGGTTAAGTGAGATATCTAAGAAGTTAGATGTTTTCTTGTTAGGTTCAACTGTTATGGAGAGTCCAAAATTATTAAAGACATTAAGTTTCTTGAAAATTTTATTATACTCCCTAGGTCTGGCTCTTGTAGCGAGAGGGACAACGTCTCTAAAAAGACCTCCCTGGATGTGCTTGAAGTATATCTTAAGCTGGTACAGTAGAACCCCGGGATACGGTGGTCCAAGGATACTTTTTTTCAGGTTACGATGTGGAATAAGATGTTTTTTCGGTCGCTGGTTACTGTATTTGCCCCACCTTACGGTGCTATAATGTTATTTAATTAAAACTAACAGTAGTTTCTCTACGGTGCAATGTAAGTACAATGTATTTTCGACTAAGTCACTGCATGGGGTAGGTATGTGAAGCTCTCTCCAGGTACATTGCGATAGATCTCCAACTAGATCAGCCAATTAATCGATTTGATTGAAAAATAGAGCGATTTCACCGATTTCGCTGACAACAAAAATATGGGAATGTGAAACATTCCTTGATCATCATTCTCATAATGGGTAAATAATTTACGGAAAATCTCTTTTGGGGCAACACTGATTCAAAATAAACAACTGATTAGTGTACTATTATTTAAAGTTTACGTCACCACGCAATCTTACAAAGCGTTTCAGCATGAGAAAAATCCATCACTAACACGAGACGTTTTCCTTTCTCTCCCCACTAGGAGCTGAGCATTCGGGGTTAATACCGCCATAAAAATTAAAAGAAAAAGCAGCCTTAAAATCAACAGTCTTCTTTCAGAAGTCTCAGAAAAAAAAAAGAGGCGGAATAAAATATGATTTAAGTAATTAAATAAAATATTGGCCTTTGGACCAAAATTACAGTGTAGTATCTGTTCTGATGCTAAACTCCACATTTTCTGTCCTCGGTAAGTGGAGTAGAAATCTTTCATAATTGAGACAATTTTTTTTATTTTTGTTCCTACCCAGAGTACCTCTTTTGAGGATCTGGATTTTCCCCATATTAAAAACCGACCTTGTATCTAACTCTGCCCTCGTGAGGAGGAAGTAAATAGGAACAATATTTGGTTTTCTAAAATGTTTAAATAAAGCTTTCACAGATTTGACCTAATTATTTCTATTTACACTTCTTTTAATTTTATTGTATAAAATATAGTACATCGTCTTCGCTGTTTATGCATGTCCGACGCGAACACAGACCCCATGATATAATTGTAAAAAAATAAAATAAATAAAATAAAATAAAAATTCATTAATGTAAAAGTAATACCATTATTGAATTTCCCATGACATTTTCTCAGTCTTCTTAATGTTTTGCTTAATCTTGGTATAGGTCTTTGTTTTCAATTCCATCTATAACTCGATAGCTAATTGGGCCCTTGTGACACAAGATGAAGTCCGAGGGAGGGCAGAATTAGAATGGCGCCGTTAAAGCTGTAAAGAGATTTAATCTTCGTAGAAAGTAATTCGAATTTCCTGACTGTTAACATATCGATTTCTATAACAACCGAAAGTCAGAGGACAAACAAGGGTTCTCTTTTCTGTAAAGGCTGACCCAGAAACGCAGGAGATTTAACGCAATTAATTCACGCGTACATACATGATTGTCCGAAACAGAAAACAGTTGTTAACAACAGGAGCAGTGTTAAAATGGAACGAAAACAACGGTTAGATGAGATGTTCAACATGCACCCCCCCTCCTCCCCTCCGGGGTAGCAGCTGCACGGTCACGTTGACAAATTATGCAACCTCATAAAGGCATAATTTGTAAGAAATTGTTTGTTTCGTGTAATTCTGCGTAAACTCAGCCTGTCTTTCAATCGTAAACGTGTCCCTTTTCTTCTTGATGGGTTGCTCTGTTCTCGATGAGAAACCGGCTCTAAAACCTCTTGGTCTTTCTGTCTCATCAAATCTGTTGGAGTTCATACATCAGATTATGTCTACTTCCTGCTCCTCGTAAATCGGTTCCCTCTGTCGCTCCCAACACTTTCTCACACCCGACGCTATCATTTATGCATACAAATCTACTATCAAGCCATTTATGGAGTACTGTTGTCTGTTAGAAATATTTTGACAAGACTTTTTAGGGCAATTTTCATGAGTGACTTTATGCAAATTACCCGCTATTACTTGAGGAGAGTCTATATCTATATATCCATAAAAGTAAAAGTGTCTGTCTGTTTGTCTGTTTGTCTGTCTCTCTGTCTGTGTACATTTCCCTACACAATAACTCTGTCAATTTTCAGTCTACAGACTCGAAATTTGATATATTTGGAAAAATCTTTGTGATCCTTTTCGGCCAAGGGGGTCAAAGTTTAACGATTCGACCTTTGAGAACTCTACCAAACTCCCCCGCCAATTTTGGGTCTAAACACTTGAAATTTTAGATATACGTTCCTTGGACATGGATCTCACGTATTAACTTGATTTGACTCCAAAACGATAAATGTTAAGGGGTCATAATAGGGGTCAAAGTTAATTTTTTTTTTAATTTTGAGAAACACCTTAATTCCTTTTAGTTTTTCGTTCCATTTTAATCATTTTTTCAAATTGCGTATGCGTCCTGAAAATCGAATGTGATCAAAAGAATAACATTCAACAATCGTACTTTTTATCTCTTCTCTATATATCTTCTTCTTCTCTTCTTCTCTTCTCTTCTCTTCTTCTCTTCTCTTCTTCTTCTATTCTATCTTCTTCTATCTATCTTCTTCTATTCTTCTTCTATCTTCTCTTCTTCTATCTATCTTCTTCTTCTATCTTCTCTTCTTCTATCTTCTTCTTCTTCTTCTATCTATTCTTTCTTTCTTTCTTTCTCTATATAAATAAAATGAACTCATTTTGACCTTAATAGGATTAAAAATTAAGATATTTCATGCAAATATAATATGCACAAACGGCAGAACAATATCTGAGGTGTGTTATAGGCTTATTATTTCTCAAATTCCTCGATAATCTTAGATTTCTATACTTTTTCTGCTGAGAAGTCACGGCCAAAATCGGTTAAGATCAATGGAAGTGGTAAAATATTTTCTCTCTAATAAATTCCTCCTCCCCCTGCCACCACTTAACACCGTTTGGGGATCGTTCACAAGGAACAGTTGAGAAGAGAACACCGGTTTGGCTTCGTAGTTCTTTCATGTGAAGTTATTTAAAATCACTAAACTAAGCTGCAGTGCTCTGTGGCGTAGTGGTTAGCGTGCTGGACAATTCACATTATATTTTCACGTTCGCGCCGACCTACCGTAGTCGTTTTTTTTTTTTTTTTTTTTTCCTAAACTGGAATGGACTTTTCTTGGTGGCCGAACTGTTAACGTTGCAGATGTTTTTTTTTTTTTTGTTTGTTTTTTTTACACACTTTATTTTCCTACTTTTACTCATGACTCCGGGTTTGATCCTTCCTACTTACCTACCATAACATTTTTTAAAACTTCCCCCCCCCGTCCCGGAAACAAACACTCGGGCAACGCCGGGTATCCCCGCTAGTCTAAAAATAAAATCAAAAACGAAATAATTTAATTTTTAAACGAAAGAAGTCAGTTTGGTATACGTTTTTGGCATTTTTTTTTTACATACGTCCAACTCGCTGTTCAGATTAGAAATGTCGACTTTTATAGATTTTATGGTATACTTACCACGAATAAACACCTCAACCTTCTCATGTTAAGAACGGCTTTCAGAATAGACACCTCCGTCGTCCCCATGTTAAGAACGGTTTTCGGAATAGATACGTCCAACCTCCCCATGTTAAGAACAGCTTTTGGTTGGTTGGTTGTTTTTGCTTTACGGCATATCAACCCTTTTCAGGTTATTTAATGCAGAATCCAAAGATTTTGAAGAAAAAAATTGTAATAGAATATATTTGTTGTTTTCAAGTCGGTTTCTATTTAACCCATAGTTGGAACCCTAACAGGTACTACCACTCCGAGTCAGAGTGGACCTGGGAGCAATGGCAATTAAAGGGCGGCTCCACACTCCCTAAAGCCCGCAAGCTGGGGCCTCACCACTGGATATAGTTTAAGGTCATATCCAGGACCACAGCTTTTGGAATAAACACCCCAACCTCTTCATATTAAGAACAACTTTGGGAATAGAAACCCCTAACCTTCCCATGTTAAGAACAGCTCTCGAAATTTGGGCAATACTCTATGTTCAATAAGAAACCTCCTACGTAAATCTTCTTGTTCCCAAAATTTTACAATTACATAAACATTCTTATATTTGCAACTTGTGCACCATATCGATGTTGTGCTATCCATTTTTTAAACTTAATTTTTATCATTTTATCAATTACTTTCGATTTTTTGGCCGCATTTTTTTTTTTTTTACACAGTGATCACCACTTATCAAGGCCCGGAAGCCACTCAGGGATAAGGGTTATTGCAAGTACATTGCGTTAGTGTGGAGATTTGATGAAGTGTTTAATTAAGGGGGCGGTTCATTAGGAATTTGTTAACATTGGACTTGAAGACATCCAAGTTGTAGTCCGGAGGGAAGCAGGCAGACGGAACAGAGTTCCACATGCGTTCAGTTCTAAGAAAGAAGCTTTATTCATGGAATCCGCGTTTTGATTTAGGCACAGATATAGAGTGGGGGAAATTTTTCACAGTGGATTCAGCTAGACGGGTGTTTTTCGTGAAAGATTGGCGAGGGGGGACCAGAGATTGGAGTTCAGACGAGCACCTGCCATGGAAATAACGATAAAACAAGGATAAGCTCGCAACGTCTCTTCTGTGGGAGAGAGGTTGCAGGGTAGAGAAAAGGGCATCCCCCACTAAGCCACGAAGTCTATTTTGTACTCTGTCAAGGCAGGATAGGCTGTTTTTAGCAGCTCCTGCCCAGATATGGAAACAGTATTCCATCCTTGGACGCATGAGCAATTAAAAAAAATTAAAACGGAGCGAAATGTAAATTTCCGTTCCATTTCTAAAACAACCGTAAAACAGAGCGTTCTCCGCAAGTTTTACCCAAAAAAACTTCCGACTCTCCCTATTCCGATTCCAATTAAATGTCCGAACACTATTTTTTTTTTTTTGTTGAAGGCCAAAAAAACTTCTATTATATTCTTAAATTGATAATGGCTATTTCCCTTGTTAATTTTTATTTTTAGGCGATCATTTAAAAATAGTCCATAAAAGCAATCATCTATGCCCACAGATATTTGTTGAAATATATTATAGCAAAGTCGCGAACCTTTGTTTCACGCTTGTTCGTGTACTGAAACTTCAATCGTCACAAATTCCAAATCGAATCGCCTTTTCTCACACGTACACACTGAACGCTGACATTGACCAGCTGTCTTGAACCCCGCATCAACTCCTCGTGAGCTCCAACGCATGGTCATAGAAAAGAGAGTAGGAAGTTGACATTAGGTTCACTTTCGGCAATCTTGTGGCTCTCTCTTCGCTTATTTTGTCTTTTAGTTCTCGCATTCATTCTTTCTGGCAAAGAGGAAAGAATTGCTGTTATTTTTTTGTGTGTATGTGTGTGGGGGTCTTTTTTTCTCACACTTATTCTTGACTGATTTTTTTTTTTACTTTGCAGTAGCATTTTTATTGCTACTTATATCAACTGGCTCCATACCTTGTCTGGAGCGATTTCTATATAAATTTACTCTCTACGATGTCCACTCTCACAGGCTTCCCCCCCCTTTTTTTTTTTTTAGTTTAATGCTTATCGCTTCAGACGTCGCTACTGGGGAATGATGACGGGCTGCTTGGGCATTTTGTAGGCAATGGTATGTTTATCCTAGTGTTCAGGCCACTCAAAACCACACCTGGCGATCAGGCAAATAGATATGATCATGCTTTCTTTTGTTTTGTCCTTGACTTACTGCAAAAACCCCTAAAAAAGAACAAAGTGGAGTATCTCTTCTGACGATACATTTAGTTAATTTTGTCCTTGCTTAGTGAAGGAGAAGTACTTGTTGACTAATACGATTTTTATTTGTTTGTCCCCAGTCCAGAGTGTCCCTTTGTGATGATCCGGAATATCCCGACGTTATAACTGGAGCCTTCGTTTAACTTTGTCCCCGTGTGGAGGCAAGTAAATAGGAACACTAAGTATATCGCGAAAGTGAAAACAAAAACATACGTAACTACTTGAGACATGTGACACTTACTATCAGAGACTCATAATTTTCGTGAGAGCCTGATACTTTGAATGGATTTTTACGGCATTTTAAATTGTAAAAGATAAACCTACGTCAATGAAACCATGACACGTTTCTGAAACATATAACATGTAGTTTTTAAGTAAATAATCTGTAATATACACACGTGTGTGTGTGTGTGTGTGTGTGTGTGTGTGTGTGTGTGTGTGTGTGTGTGTGTGTACAGGAGAGAGAGAGGGGAGGGAGAAATGGTGTGTTTGAGAGAGAGAGAGAGAGAGAGAGAGAGAGAGAGAGAGAGAGAGAGAGAGAGAGAGAAAAGAAACACGGGAAGAGAAAGCGAGAGAAAATAGTGGGAAGTGAGAGAAAAAGAAACAGGTTTTAATGGCCATTATGGAATAATACAGAGACATGATTACCTTTGTGACATAAACCAATGGATTTGCACCACGTTAAAATCGATCTTATGTCATAAGGACGGATAAAGAAAGAGAAAGAGAAAAAGAGAGAGAGAGATAACGGAAGATTGAAAGCGAGAGAATCAGTGATAGAAAGAAAAGAATAAAGAAAGGTAAATATAATTAGAGAGAGAGAGAGAAAGAGAGAGAAAGAGAGAGAGAATTCGGTGAAAAAGAGTAAGTTGGAAGAACGATAGAGATATAGATGAGGCGTAGGAGGGTTAGGCGAGAATCTAGATTTTGTAGAGGGAGTACGAGAGGGGTAGTACGAGAAAAAGGAAAGACACAGAGAGATGAAAATACAGAAGGAAAAGGAGAGAGGGAGATAAAGGAAGAGAGAAGCAGAATAGTGAGATATCGATTTTTGTTTCTCAATAATAACATTGATAAAAGTTTGTGCCACGTACACGAACATATACACGCGTTGCGCATTCGAGCATACACACACGTGTACGCGCGGGCGCGCACACACACACACACACACACACACACACACACACACACACACAAATACGTAACTCCACTCAACTATCTCCCCCATTACACACACTTTTTTTTGTTTGTTTATTTAATATTTTCCTGATAACGTTTCAACCAGTCAGTTCGCCGACCATGTTCATGTGCGAGTCAATTGCCTTTGTTTCAGGGCCTTTCTTAGTCCCCATATCGATATATATATATATATATATATATATATATATATATATATATATATATATATATATATATATATGTTAAGTAGAATGCTGACGATATCAAACATTTGGAATTGAATAAATAAATAAATAAATAAATAAAATTGAATACCAATAACAAAAATTGAATAAAAAATGTTTAAATAAAACCTACGAATAAATAAGCAGATCGATATATCGACCCAAACAGCCCTTTTGGAGGGAGAGAAGCATTTACCCATTGACTAAGGTCGCAGCTGTTCTTTGGACAAAACAAAACAAAAATAAAAGTTTGTTTGTTATTTTCTCGCGTTGTTTTTGTGTTTCTGGCACCAGTAATTCACATATGTTCACCAACCAACACAAAGCAATTGCCCGAAGCAGAAAAAAAAGAAAGAATATTGAATTATATATATATATATATATATATATATATATATATATATATATAATTGTTTTCTGTACGTAATTTCATTAATCATGATAGCAATTACATATAAATAAAAAAGAATCAAAAAACAAAACAAATAATTTCTATTTCAGATAGCTTAATAGTGCAGTACTTTCGTACTAAAGATATTTTGCGAATGTTATTAATTCGTTAGGGACAGACGTTCTTATTGTCCAGTTTCCAAAGAATTACTTTTATTTGTAATAGTTTGAGTATAATTGTTTCGGCCGCATAGTGGCATACATGTAAATAACAGTTTATAAATTATAACTTTGAAAAACTGGGGCAATCTCATCAGCACATATTAATGAAATCAATTTTTAAGTTTATTTTCTTCGAACAGATCATTTGTACTAACGTGTATTTCTCAATCATGCACCTTTTTTTCCGCAGCAAATATTACCAAACTTTTATAATGTCTTGTACTTGCACGCGTATCGATTTTGTTTAAGGTATGTTTACTTAATATTATATATATAAAGCTGAATGTCTGTGTGTGTGTGTGTGTCTGGTCACGAATAGACTCCCATATGGTTGACTATTTTAAAAAGACTGATTGCATATAGTGATAGAAGATGTATCGAGACACAGGAACGGGTATGTTTGATCTGGCAGAACGGTTATTCATTAAAATTGTGGGGTCTGCGTTCGCGCTTGGTCCACAAAGTATGGAAATAAAAAATTTAAAAATTAAGAAAAAAACGTTTACAAGTGTTTTTGATATTGATGTACATAACAAACTTTAATAAGTATGTTTTAAGTTTAATAGGGATGGTATAATAAAATTGTGGAGTCTGCGTTCGCGCCTGGCCTCCATAGAATGGAAATAGGCACAAACTTTAATAAAGACTTTTCATATCTACCTGCGTAAGTATACTTTGATAATTATATTTCCGTTTGAAGAAATATGGTATGATAAAATTATGGAGTGTTTGTTCGCACCCGACCTCCATAAAATGGGAATATGCCACAAAGTTTAACAAGGTTTTTAATATAAATCAACAGAATATTGTGATAAGTGTTTCAGTGTGAACAGGTATAGTATAATAAATTATGGGGTTTATCTATTTTATTTTTACTTTCATCATATTATGCTTTGGTTTTGATACTCCCAAATTCGAAGTTATCTCTTTACAATCCTTCCTTTTCATAACCTATCTTACTTTCATAAATCAGAGTCCATTTTCTGTAGGGTGTTTTTGAACCCAGTCAACGACGGGTACTTTTGCTAGTATATATATATATATATATATATATATATATATATATATATATATATATATATAATTCAAAATGGCGTAATATAAAAATATTACATAGTATTTGCAGCTTCTCTTCCAATTTTCGGATTTTAATCATGTCAAATCGCCTTTACTTCCTTTTGGCGGATTGATTGTTGCGATTTCTTCTGATGAGTTAAAGGCATAATAGGTTCACTGATTGATATATTAATTAATTTATTTTGCGCTACGGGACAGATACTGTGCAGAATTGTAAATGTCAACTGAATTAAAGTAATAAATTATAAGATGGTCAACATCATGAATTTTGGAATAAATTTTTTCTCATTTATTCACTATTGTACTCTGTAATTACATTGAGCTTATTAAATAAGGATTGGTATATAATATAAGAATATATATATATATATATATATATATATATATATATAAATATATATATATATATATATATATATATAGTAATTTATAAAATATATATGGCGATTAAGCTACACTGAATATTCTGCGTTTCATCCACTATAGGATTCGTCAGGCTTATGCATTTACGCATAAATCTATACTTTCGTATATTAGGTTTATGTGAGTAAATGAAGTAGTTATATATATATATATATATATATATATATATATATATATATATATATATATATATATATCCATAGCAAGTCTTGAAATAAAGACGAAACGTTGATCAACGAATAACACGGTTTGTTCCTTTTTATTTTTATTTCTCTCTCTCTCTTTCTCTCTCTCACTCTCTCTCTCCCTCTCCCTCTCTCTCTCTCTCTCTCTCTCTCTCTATATATATATATATATGTATATATATATATGTACCGTGTTTATTATATATATATATATATATATATATATATACATAAATATATATATATATGTATATGTATACAAATAAATATATTTACCGTGTTTATTATATATATATATATATATATATATATATATATATATATATATATATATATATACCGTATTTATTATATACAGTAAAACTCCTTTAATTTGAACTTTCTCTAAAGTTGGACTTCTTCTAAATCTGGACTTTCTCTAAACTTGAACTGTCTCGTCATTGAAATTGTATTGGCATATTTGATGCAGAGTTGCAGTAAAACTGTTTACATGGTTTAGTCAGATATTGCGCAGAAATGTTAATATTGGTACTATGTAATTAATGTAGATTAGCTATTGATAATTAACTTACACTAACTGTAATTTTTTTTCCAGATTGCTATATTTAGAATAGTGTAAAACAACCCATCACAATGGCTTGCAACTCTAAAAGAAAGCAAGTGACACTGACTTTACTCGAAAACCGTCAAATTTTAGAAAAATTAGATGCTGGAGTTGAAAATAGTGTTATATTGAGAGATTATAAGATTGGAAGAAGTAAACTGTTTTACATCAAAAAGAAAAAGGAGGAAATATTGAAGGCTGCTCCTTTCTCTTCAAATGAAAGACATGTCAAAAGGAAGACTCTTTGCAGACCAAAGGAAGTTGAATTCGATCGAATATTGCATGGGTGCTTAGTAGCACAACGGAATGAAGGTGTAGCAATATCTGGGCCCATGTTAATTGCTAAAGAAAAATCTCTTTAGGAAGAGTTGAATATCGCAGAAGATATGAAATTCAGTGAAGGCTGGCTTAGGAGCTTTAAGAGTAGACATGGTATAAGACATTTTACAATGTTAGGCGAACAACGGTCTGCTGATACACACGCAACATCAAATTATTGTGACAAATTCAAGACGACAATTGCCGATTATGGTTTAACACTAGATGATGTTTACAACACTGATGAAAATGGCGTAAATTGGAAGTGCTTACCTACAAAAACATTAGCCGGATCCAAGGAACAGAAAATAAAAGGATTCAAATTGAATAAAGAAATACTAACAGTGATGGTATGCGCTAATGCTTCTGGAACTCATAAACTTAAGCTTCTTGTCATCGGCAAATCAAAGTGTCCCCGAGACTTGAAAGGAGTTTCGCCTTTGGCAGTATCCTATTATTCTTCACGAAATGGATGGATGAATCAACAGTTGTTTTAAAAATGGTGTTTGCAAGAATTTGTGCCAGTTGTCCAGAGGCGTTTTCTTGAATTACGTAAACCTGATTCAAAGTGCTTGCTTCTGTTGGACAATTGTAGAGCACATCCTCCTGAGTCAGAACTAGTGTAATTTTGCGGGAATATTTTTGTGTGCTACTTACCACCTAATGTGACTTTTCTCATCCAACCTATGGATCAAATGATTATTTGAAACTTAAAATTTTTCTTCATAAATGATTTTATGATGAATATGATAAATAGTACCGTGAGCATAATCAATTTTCAGCGCCATTTTACTATCAAAGATGCCATATTTTATCTCGCAAGTGCATGGAATCAAGTTCGAGCAAGCACATTAACAAAAGCATGGGGTAAATTATGCCCAGCGCCAAAGGCTTCTGAACTGAAAGAATCAGAGAATACAACTGGTCTAGAAAAATTCTTGAAACCAAACGGTTACCGACCAACCACGCTGTTCTTAAATCACTTAATGCAAATGATGTTGAAATGTGGGTGCAACAAGAATACTGATTAATATCCTGAAGGCAGTAATGGTGATGAAAATAGCTACAGCTTCCATTCTCTTGACCCTAATGTAAATAACCAAGAACACTGATGAAGCAATATCATGGAATGATGCAGAAAAGTCTATGGAGACAGTTATAAAATTCATAGAAAAAAGTCCTTACTTTAATGACAACTATGTTTTGCAAGCAATGCCATTCCGAAGAGATATAATCATAAAGAATCTACAGAACCAAGAAATTGTAGATTTTCGTGATCGCTTACGGAGTACAATGGAAGCGTCCGAGAGCTCAATCAATGAAAATAGAAACTGCAATGAGACTCATTCAATGAATAACTAAAAAAAAACTGTATTTTACATAAATGTATTTCTGTAGATGATAACTTAGGTAATAAATACCTAACAAGTAAGAGTAGATTTAATTTATTTTCAATGTTTTTGTTCCTGGTAATAATATTTAACAATTCTTACTTGCAATATATCATAAACTCAACTTTATATATAATTGAAGTATCATATAGCAATGAATTTCATTTACTATTTTTAATTCTTAGAAAATTAAAGTTAACTGCAGCACATTTTTTTTATCACGAAACTTGAAGAGCATCCTCTAATTTAAACGAAGCGGATGTTCAAATTATAGGAGTTATACTGTACATATACTGACCCAACTAATCTAGTATATATTTATAAATCAACATGGTAAAAAATATATATACACACACACACATATATATACGTATATATATATACTTTTTACCATGTTAATTAATATATATATATATATATATATATGTATATATATATATATATATATTGTGTTAGTATATATAACTAGCTTTGGAATAGTAAGTATACAGTTTTAATGTATAAGAGTGCAAGTGAGTATACAGAATTAAAACGCAGAAAAATTTAATGCACGCGCAAGGGAAGACAAACATGACGATCAACAAAAATTATATGAAATTTTGCGCGGCGCGCCTAAAATTGAATGCATGGGCGCACGAAAACAAACATGGCGACCAGTGGAAGGAATACAAAACGCATTGGATAATAAACGTCTAAACATCATTACCATTTGATTAAATAAAAAATTCATTATATAAGAGAGGTGTTGAAAATAATGTGAAAAACCGAAAGGAAAAAATATACAAGTAGGGAGTGCGCATTGTCCAGATCAACCCTAGTCTTTTTTCTGTGTGTGTGTGTGTGTGTGTGTGTGTGTGTGTGTGTGTGTGTGTGTGTGTGTGTGTGTGTTAACAGTCTTAAAAATATCAAGGAAAAATTATTAACTGATTAAGTAATATTTACCGGAGAGACCTTTTCAAAACAAATCTTTAAAAAAAATTAAAAAAAATGAAATGTCCGCCCCCCCACACGTTTTGAAGTGTTTCTACGCATTTTAAAAAATGTTTGGAACTTATAACACCTCCCCCACCCCCATTCCCTCTTTCTGCCATCGCCTCGCCACCAACCTTAAAAACATGTTAACGATTATATATCTCGCTACGTCGCCAAGAAATGGGGTCTCATTTTAGGTTAAATTCATATAGGAAAGTGATCCCTCACAGTAAAATTTTAAATTTCTACACCGACGACACTAATCTCAGCATTGCTCGTTACAAGCACTGTTACATCGTCGGCGTAGGCGGAGTACTTTACCTGGGCATCTACACCTGGCAAAGCAGTTCCGCGTAGAACCGGATTCACCCTTAGCCTGCGCAAAAAGGCGCTATCGAAAGCACATACATTATTGGTGATAACGGGTACCCCTGACGAATTGAACGTGACAAACTGAAGCGTCTCGACCTCTTCCGATTCACTTCTACCATCACCGCAGGGTTGGAATAGAGAAGATGAACCCAAGAGCGAAATTGCGGGCCAAAACCAGCCGCCGACAAAACAGCCCCCAAGTTCCGATGGCCAACCCTATCGAAGGCTTTGGACTGATCTAAATTGATCAGTGTGGCCTCAATGTCGACTTTTTCTACCATCAAGCGAATCGTGTGATAGTTGTCCTGGATTGTCCTGCCCTTCACAGCACACGTCTGCTCGGGGATAATAAGACGAGCTGTTACATAAGGGAGGAAGAAGAAGATGATTTGACTTGGACACTTTACTTGAGGGATACTGGTACCCTGGTGATGACGTGTCGATTTTACTAATGAAGAGAAGAAGTTTACGACGATGAGAGAGATATTACGAGTGTTAAGAGACGAGAGAACGGGACCCAAGATCCCTTAAACCGTTTGTCTAGTGGTTAGGACGCTTGTTGTGTATTTATGTGTTTGAATTAAAGAAGATTCATACCTGGTTCCGCTGCTCTGGGAGAGTCTTCATCTGGGTGGAGCTCTCTTGCTGTTTTCGCCGGAATACACAAGATGAAGACAGATGTTGGGTTTTCAACCTTTTATTCTCCCAGGCATGATCTGCAGATATCGCCATCGATGGTCTCCACTGTGGATACCTACCACGTCCCACGTCTGGGGCGCGCATCTCCCCCTTACTTAGGAGAGAACCATTTTAGACTTCTGCTCGGCTCGGCATTTTCTGAGAGACTCAACGTTTCACCAACCTTGCCACGTAGCATCACATGACATCCAGTTAGATGAAACGTCACTTCCTGCAACGTGGATTAACTACAAAAATATCTCTCTGACCTCCTCCCACCCTCTCCCTCTCTCTCGATCTACTATCTAATAGAGACACAGAGAGAGAAGATAGAGAGAGTATGAAAGAGCCAGAGAGAGAGAGAGGAGAGATGCTCTTTAACAGAGCCAGGGCAAGCTGCAGACGATTTGCGAGAATCTTGGCCAAAATTTTTAACTCGGCGTTAAGCATCGTTAAGGGCCAATAATTACCTAACCCATCCCCACCATCTTTGTTTTTGCGAACAAGTTTTACCACACCAATGGTAAAGTACTTGGGGACTGAGCCGTTCCTCAACCATGAGTTAAATAAAACCGTCAGCAAGGGGACAAAGATGTGCGACAACCTCAAATACACTTCGTAGGGCAGACCATCGATCCCCGGTGACTTATTCAGGCCGACCCGCTTTAAGGCCTCAATGACTTAATCCTCCGTTATGCCACCTTCGCACCTAGCCGCTTCGGTCGTCGAAAGACGAGAAAAGTCAGCCAAATAGGTGTCTAACTGTTATAATGACAGACCAGATTCCATGGAAAAAAGCTCCTGGAAATGAGACCTAAACGCCTCCAGCACACTCTGGTTTGTGGTCACGGTACGCCCGTCCAGCAATGTGACACGAGCGATGTGCCTATCAGCAGGTGGCCGGAATTCATCTGCATGCAATTTAGTTGGTTGCTTCCTGGGACATTCTTTTTGATCTAGCCCTAATCACTAAAGGTTGGTACTTCTCAGTAAGGGAGGCAAGCTGAGCCTTAATTATATTAACACTAGCACTATCCCTTCTTCCACCGCTCAATATAATCTAAGCTCTAGTGTCGCTTTCACTGCCCTAGATTCTAGATTGAGTCTTTTGCTAAAACTGGCAGAAAAGGACCTGATGGCTTCCTAATTTTTTACCCACCATTTATTCCCAATGATAGCCCTCGTCAATTCCTGCTGTAGGGTTAGTAATAGCCCGTCACGGAAGCCCCCACATCGAACAACGACGTGTTGAGTTTCTAATAACCGGCTAATCTAGGCTTAGGTCTATTTAAGTTTACCCGTACACGAACAAGTCTGTGAACCGAGTAAACTATATTGTAGAAACTTGGACAATTTAGAATCCCTACGTCGATTCGCCTAACTAAGAACCGGTCTATATAACTCAAGAGTTGTACCGGACTGGAGCTGCATCTACCTGTCCAAGTTCACACTAAGTAATGGGGCTTTTCATTTCGGAATGTGTCGATAAGATCGAACTTATCCACAAATTCAGGAAATAAGACAGCATCCCGATCTCTGTTAGTTCCCCTAGATGTTAACCCGAATCGATCTAACTCGGGATCCAGGATCGCGTTCCAGTCTCCCGCTAAGATAACAATGAACTGCTCGATTCGCCGAAAAAAAAGGCAGCCAGTTCAACGTGGTTATTGGGCGCATAAACCTCAATAAAACAAAAAGCCCTTCCCTTTATGGTAACATCCAAAACACCCAGTCTCCCCGGATCCATGTAACACGGGTCACACGACGCATCTAGAGACCTATTAACTAGCCAGGAAACCCCTCTCGAGTGAGAATTAAAGTACGATATTTAAGCACTAAAGGTCTTAGAAAGCGCACGTAAATGATCACCAGGAATAAGGTGAGTTTCTTGCACGCAACAAATATCCACTCCGAGGTGCTGCAGGTCCAAACTCAAGCGCCATTTTCACGAGTCGGCCCTTAGCCCTCGGACATGCAAACTAGCAAGCTTGAGATCCATGATTGTACCTTAGGGTTGGGAACCAGAAACGAACATCGTGGTCGTAAGAGTGCCGATAGCTCTCGTGATGAATTATGTACCCCTCTGAGTGTCATCACGAAAGATACCGCTAACATGCAATGGATAGGTTGGTTTTGCTACCCTATACAGGGAGGGGTGCATTTAAACCGGGACCCGTCCAACACAACATAAAAAAATATATATATATCAGAATCTTTGAAGATTGCTAGCGGAACAGAAAGGTTAAAAGCCTTATTTGCCTCTTTGAGCAGGCCCCACAGATCCTTGGCTTCCTCTCTTTTTCATATCACCGTTAGTATTCTTTTTGCGTTTGGGATGTTATGGGGATCTTCAATGGGCTTTCCTGTCACTTCCTTAAAATCAAATAAGTTTCATCAGATCTACTTTAAAGTTAACGGCGTTATTAATTTGATCGTCACTGATGGAGCAGATTTCTGTGCCGTGTAAATGTAAAGCTTTTTCTTTTTGTCTCTAGTGGGGCTTTGGGTTTTAGGGTTGGTAACTGTTAACTCAGTATTCATAGGTGCGTGGGGCGTGGGAGTAGTCTTTGAGGACGAGATGTGGGAAGCAGCAGTGGAGCTATGAGGAGTAATTGAAGTCGAAGGGGGCAAGGGACGGAGAAGGAGTACAAATATGTCTCTTCTTGAGACATTTTGTGGGTGTACTGAGGGGGAATTCCTTGGAGTTTGATGTGGCGTCTCGTTGGACGTTGTCTTAATGGAGGTTAGCTTTGGTTTCTTTTTAGAAGGGCTTAAGAGTATAAGTTTATAGTCTTTAGCTGGAATGGGAGTATTAATGGGATGTGGCATAGTCTTTGGTGTTGCTTTAGGGTTTTTATATTGGGTCACAGGTTTAGTTATCGGTTTTTACAGGAATGGGGTGGGTTTTGAGCCCGGTTTTTTTTTTTTGACGAATGGAAAGTCTTGGAAGCTTTAAGCTCAATAGCCAGCTTCCTTATTTCCAGAAAATTCTTTTTGCCGGAATCTTTCTCTGTCAGTTTCATTATTCTTTCTTCCTCGCGCATTTCTTCTAAGGTAAGGCATTCGGGTGCTTTTTACCAATTACTAGCACCCACTCCTTTCTTTCCAAGTCATCATTCCCTTTCTTAAGCTCGGGGAATTCTTCGTGATCGTTTTTTATTGGAGTGTTTGCAGTTGACAGAGCTAGAGATGATGCCTTAAATCCGATCTTGGAGCCTTGGTGTATATCCGTTTATTTTGGGGGTCATTGTTGGACCTGCAAATCTCTTCGTTTTTTGGGGGGCATTCACTGGTAAGGTGCCCTACCACTCCACAGTTCCAGCAAGAAGGCCTCCTTCCTGCAACGATGACCGGGATCTTTTCGTCACCAATTTCCAGGCGGTAAGGTATTTCGAAAAAAGGCTTTTTTCTCCAATATAATTTCGAAATGGCAGGTAAATATATTTTTGTTGCATGATACTTTAGTTATGTCTCCGTATTTCAACATAAATGCAGCTAGATGTTCCCCTTCGACGTAAAATTGAACGTGAAATAGAGAGACGGAGGTCCTTCGGCGGGCCATATAGTCCATCCTGAGGATATGGTCTGCTGTAATGATCTCTTTCTGTGACAAGTCGATGCAATCTTCTTAGATTAAAAGTAATAAATTTCACGTGTGGAACCCCTTGCACTTTACAATGAGTAGAGGTCTTTTACCTGTAGTGTTTACAAGTTTCAAAACAAGTTCACTCGAAGAATTAATTACTTTATTTTTGTCTTTTTATCTACAACAAATATTTGAATGGTTCTTTTGAATATCTAAAGTTTAGGAAGATCTATTAACAGACCTTTGTCTGTTATCAGGTGATTATATTCCTTGGCTTGCTCCAGGAACTCTTCGACGTTTATGATGATGTTTTGGTGTTTTTTCCAACCTTGAGGTTGAGATGCCGTTTCTTCTATCGTTGTCATGGTTGGTTCCTTTTGCTGGTGGCTAGCCGTAGCCATAGTAAGAACCATAGAATGTTGATAGTTCTATATCAAAGTTATCAAATTGATAACTAGAACAAAAAGAGAGACGTCGTGTAAAAAAAATCTGGCGTTAATAAAAATAAAGAAAAATCCAGGAATACAAATTAACAGCAAGTAACAAGAACAGAGAGATCGCAAAATAACGCACCACAAAAGTCTACTCCTAATGAGGGGGGTAGTTATTTAAATTGCTGCCCACATCAGCAATATTTGGCACAAGGCCGAGAAAGTGGGGATCTAAAGCAGGCTCACCTAAAGGAGGGGCACTCCAGTAATTGCAAAAATTGCCTGAGGAACCCCGTCGGCACTCCCCGGTCGGGCGCCTCAGGCGACAAGCAATAAACTTGCCCCACCCGAAAGCCAGGTGGAAAGGCCTCGGAGAGTGGACATCCTAGGTATTACTGTCAGGCTGAGTGTCAAGAACGAATCCTTGACGTGTACTACTACCCTGTCTTCCTGCAGCTGAAGTCGCGAGGAGACACATCGCATCACACAGAATGTAATCGGGGTTAGATATTTATCTGCTGTCCACCGCAGCAAAATGTTGCATAAAGCCGGAAGGTGGAGAGTAGGTAAGCTCCCCTAAAGGAGAGACACTCTTGCCTTATCAAAAGTTTATTTTTATTTTATTTATTTATTTATTTTTCCTTTTCTCAAGTCAAACCAAATTGAATCCGAAAGGATTTTTCTATTATATCAAAAAAGGGGGTGTTAAATGTTTTGGATTCCTAATGGGGGGGGTATGCCACCAATTATTTCGAGGCTCGTTTTTATAACCACAAATAATCAACCAATGAAAAGCTTCCAAAGTTACTATAAAAATTGTCGAATTTTGGATTCAATCAGTTCGCCGTTGTTTACGTCACGAACCGCATTTGATTCTTCGCCGCCATCTTTGTTACTAGCAATTACTTCACACTCAGTATCGGGAATGCACTGCTTCTTCACCGCCATCTTTGTTCAACATAATGTCTCAACACTTAACAGGTTATGCACCCAGCCATCGTCTTTTCTTTGACGGTTTGGAATCTAAATTCGAATTATGACAGGTAAAAAAAGTCCGCCCACCTAACTTGTAACAAATTACCACGTGACTAGGAAAAATGTATATATAAGTAAATTAAAAAAAAAACAATTTCTACATTTATTTCTACAATATGTCTGAGGATGATAGAAGTACTTCTGTCGAAAGCGCTCGCGATTATGGATCCAACATATACAATTTCGAGAAGAACAAAAAAAAAAGAACTATCCGGAGATTGGAGAAGATAAAAAGGAAAATTGTAAAATAGAATAATTCCGTGCTATTCAATAATATTTGTCTAAATGAGAAAATGCTGCCTAAATATACACTATATATATATATATATATATATATATATATATATATTGAAATATAAACTATGAAAGTTTAAATTACTTTTCTGAAATAAAATATTTCCAAATAAATATATATTAAAAAATATGTTTCTAGAAATGTAAAAACAATAAAAGTTTATTATTTTTAAAACTGTTTCGTGATATTCCAAGAAATGCTTTCATATGGTATCGCATTTCGGTTCATGCTTAGTGACTTCCGTTCCTTATACATCTAAACAAAATCTACTTCCGGTGTCTTAACTTTGGGAACTGGAGTCTTGGATTCAACCTGTTCCGGTTTCACAACTAAGTAATACTGTTGTGGCGTTAGTATTTAAATGATCGGCGAGGAAGAACACAATAATAGTTAAATAAATATGTATTAACGAAAATATATGAAAAAGGTAAATTGAGCAATGTCTTTGCTCAACTGCTGGACTAGATGATGACGACCATACTCTCCGCATGTCCGTTTCCGTTACCCGGAAGTGACGGCATGGACGGAAGTGACCTCATGAAAAGTATATTATGTCAGACAGTAAGAGTGCGTCCCCAACACCCCGATTCCAAACTTTTTGTTTGTAAAAGCTGTTAGTACTTTTTTCTTTTAGGATCGATCATTAGTGGATCGGTGACTTGTCTTTTCCGAACCGACCGTCGTTGTTCAGGTGTTGTTTGTGGAGGTTTAAAGTCAAATGTCTCGAAAAAAAGTGTCAAGTGATTCTTCCCCCGACGGTGGTGCATCGCTGGCATCATTTGCGCGACATCTTAATTAGTTTTAGTGACGTTTATGGGTATGTTTCGGTCCTTGCCCGATATATACTCTATCATCGACTCTCTTACTGATCATACCCACATACCAGAATGGGGTGTTATTTTTGTAACTTTTGAAGAAAACTATCTCCTTACACGAAACGTTTACTGGATACGCAAGTGGTCACTTCTAGTCTTGACTGTTTTGGTAGGAGTTTGTTAAAATGGATCTCATCTTCCGTGCAACAGTTTCCGCCGGTGAGGCCGCTGTTTGGGGTTGTAGGATTAGGTGTAATCCTATACACGTGTAGGAATTGTTGGAGAGCTTCATCTCTTGGGATACTTTGAGTATTTTCAGTGCTCTTTTGAGAATGTCCACAAAGTGTTCCCCCTGTCCATTCAGTCTCAGGTGATATTGGGAGGTGGTTATGTGTTTAATTTGGAACGTGCCGCAAAAACATTTGAATTCTGCAGACGTGAACTGAGTTGCATTGTCGTTCACGATGCAGTCTACTACACCGAAACGGGTAAACAGTTCATATAAAAGACTTATTGTCGTCTCAGTTGTCGGTCTTTTGCAACTATATACATTAGACCACTTGGTGTAGCTGTCGACTACGATTAAGTAATAGTGGTCGTCGAGCAGACCGCCAAAATCGATGTGAATTCTAGATCACGGCTGGTCAGTCTTCGGCCAGGGTTTGAATGTAATGGGTAGTGCTTTTGCAGCCGGCGCAAAACTTGTGCAAGAATCTGTCATTGCTATGCTGTCTTTGTCCATGTTAAACTAGTAGACGTAGCTTCACATTAAGCTCTTCATTCGTTTTTTCCAGTGTGTCCTGTGTGAAAATCTCTGGAGATTTTTTGGAATAACCACTCTTTCGCCATATAGTAAGATCTCGTTGCAAAGCAAGAATACTTCAGGAACATTGTCGTCCTTCACGGCGATTTTGTTTTTGATGTCGCAGATTAAGTCATCCTTATCTGCTTCTCTTTTAATTTCAGGTAGGGATACCGGAAACTCTAATTGCGTTGCCTATTATTGTTTTTATTTCGCAGTCAGTATGAAGAGCAGCAATTATGAAATCTCCAAAAGGTTCCCTTTCCATAGTTATTAGTCTAAATAGGCTATCAGCATGACTCATTTATTCTGATGACAAATACTCGAGTGTAAAATTATTATTCAGTAAGATTGTACTCCATCTCAACAGTCTATTGGTAGTATATTTTGGTAAGCCCTTTTTTATTATCCAGAGATCGTAATCAACGGCTTATGGTCCGTTTGCCACGTAAAACTTCTGCCATGTAAATATGAAGTTTCGTTACGGCGAATATGATACTTGTTGCCTACTTTTCGATCTGCAAGTACTGCTTCTCTGCTGGTAGTAACGATCTGGGTGCATGGGTGATTGTTTTTTTTGGTGCTGTCGGGCATTATATGAAGTGTACAAGCTCCAACACCATATGAGCTTGCGTCGCTTGCTACTCTCCACGTTAAAAAAACGACCCTGGTGTCTAACTCTGTCCCGTGGGGAGGCATAGTAAATAGGTACTATTATTTTTAGCTTTGGGTCATAGTATGTTAAAGTATCCTTGATTTCCTCAAAATCCGCTTGACATTCAGGCGTCAAATCCCAGGTTTTTTTCTTTCTTCAGTAATTCGTTCAGTGGGACGCGCAAGTCATGCATGTTCTTTATGAATTCTGCCCTCTAAGAGTTGGGGTGTCAACCATTTTTATTAATTATGTGACCTAGGTATTTTAACTCGTTCATGAGGAAGTCACTTCTTTCACTTCAAGACAGAAGCTTTGAATTCTTTTAAAAACCTCATGTATTTACGATGCCGCCTGTGGATTTACTTTGATCGAGCACTGGCTATGAAAATAGCGATCGAACGAAGATAGACTCGTGACTTCTCTTCTGTGTAAAAGAGGTTGCAGAAAAGAGAACAGATCATCATCTATTAGGGTTTGAAGCTGGTTTTGAACTCTATCAAGGCACGACAAGAGGCGCCGAGCAGCTCCTGTCCTAACATTGGCAACGGTACTCCATTTTGGGGCGTATCTAGCTCTTATACAGATAGAGGATTGCATCGGCAGTGAGATACCTACTGAAGCTGTAGAATGATCCAACCATTTTTCTAGGGATTAATTTATTTTTAACCGTCTGAGGGGGCACTACCTGGGAAATCCGACGGGCTGTTCAGGCATTTTTGCAGGCCAGAATGCTCATACTCTATGCCGTTGGCTTTTCAAAGGGAGAAAGAAAAACAGCCAGCAGTTATGGTGCGTAGATGACCATAACTGGATCACATAGGATTAGAGATCGGCACAGGCGATCCAATAGATCGTTAGGATATCCATTAGGTCACTAATATACGACCGTTATTAGATTAAGACCCATCTCTAAAACCATTGTTTGCAACAAGATTGATAATTCAACAGTTTAATCACACAAACTGTGGGTCTCTAACCCCTTTAAAAGCACCCGCATCTACCCCGGGATTCCCTTCTGTTGTACATATTACTAAAGTATATATATATATATATATATATATATATATATATATATATATATATATATATATATATATATATATATATATATATATATATATTGTGCACACGTATAATCCTTATGGGTTTAGGGTTCTATAAAGAACCCTATCTTTATTGCCGCTCCATCCCCACTGACCCAAATATGGGGAGCTTCCAATTGCTATTGTTTTATTTTCTATCCTTTCTTTCTATCATTGACCCTCCTTCCCCCTCTTTTTCTTTAAATTGTTCTTAATGTTATTGTCTCTTGTACTTCACCTAACCCATCACCCTTTGCCCCTATCGTTATCACACGCGACTCCGCTCAACCGACACCGACGGCTCAATCTGTTTTCCATCCCGGGTTCAAGCGGCCTTGTCAGTCCTTTGTTTCTGAGCTCTCAAGACTTAACCCTTCTCACTACCACCCTAACCCGCTATTCTACATCCCTCTCGAACAGACGCGCGTGCCTCTTACTCTACTTCCTCTACCTCCGTCTCACCTCCCCCACCATCACCATTGTTATGGCCACCCGCTCCATGAAAATAAGTTTCACTTCCTTCTCTCTCTCTTTCTCTCTCTCTCTCTCTCTCTCTCTCTCTCTCTCTCTCTCTCTCTATTGTTTCGGAGTAAAGCTTAATCACCAGATGTTAGCCAGTCACTTTCTAAAGCAAAATTTCCTTTCTTTTTTTTTTAATTGATTAATTATGCTTTTCCTTCTTCCGTTTTTCTTTATCTTCTTTCTTTTATTATTTTATTATGTTCTTTCTTCTTTTACTTTGTTTTTTCTTTCTTCTTTTAAATTTATTTGTTACAGCCAAGCTTGCTTTCTTTTCTTTTTTATTTCATTATTTCATTAATTCCTTATATCCTTTTCTTTTTTTCTTTTTTCTTTTTTATTTCATTATTTCATTAATTCCTAATATCCTTTTCTCCTTTCCTTTCTTTTCTGTTTTCTTTTTTGTTTCATTAATTGCTAATATCCTTTTCTTTTTTTCTTTTTTCTTTTTTATTTCATTATTTCATTAATTCCTAATATCCTTTTCTCCTTTCCTTTCTTTTCTTTTTTATTTCATTATTTCATTAATTCCTTATATCCTTTTCTTTTTTTTCTTTCTTTTCTTTTTATTTCATTATTTCATTAATTCCTAATATCCTTTTCTCCTTTCCATTCTTTTCTTTTTTATTTCATTATTTCATTAATTCCTAATATCCTTTTCTCCTTTCCTTTCTTTTCTTTTTTCTTTTTTGTTTCATTAATTCCTAATATCCTTTTCTTTTTTTCTTTTTTCTTTTTTATTTCATTATTTCATTAATTCCTAATATCCTTTTCTCCTTTCCTTTCTTTTCTTTTTTCTTTTTTGTTTCATTAATTGCTAATATCCTTTTCTTTTTTTCTTTTTTCTTTTTTATTTCATTATTTCATTAATTCCTAATATCCTTTTCTCCTTTCCTTTCTTTTCTTTTTTATTTCATTATTTCATTAATTGCTAATATCCTTTTCTTTTTTTCTTTTTTCTTTTTTATTTCATTATTTCATTAATTCCTTATATCCTTTTCTCCTTTCCATTCTTTTCTTTTTTATTTCATTATTTCATTAATTCCTAATATCCTTTTCTTTTTTTCTATTTTTTTTTTGTTTCATTATTTCATTAATTCCTTATATCCTTTTCTTCTTTCCTTTCTTTTCTTTTTTATTTCATTATTTCATTAATTCCTTATATCCTTTTCTTCTTTTTCTTTCTTTTCTTTTTTATTTCATTATTTCATTAATTCCTTATATCCTTTTCTTCTTTTTCTTTCTTTTCTTTTTATTTCATTATTTCATTAATTCCTTATATCCTTTTCTTCTTTTTCTTTTTTTGTTTCATTATTTCATTAATTCCTTATATCCTTTTCTTCTTTTTCTTTTTTTATTTCATTATTTCATTAATTCCTTATATCCTTTTCTTTTTTTTCTTTTTTTGTTTCATTATTTCATTAATTCCTTATATCCTTTTCTTTTCTTCTTTTTCTTTTTATTTCATTATTTCATTAATTCCTTATATCCTTTTCTTTTTTTCTTTTTTCTTTTTTATTTCATTATTTCATTAATTCCTTATATCCTTTTCTTTTTCTTTCTTTTCTTTTTTATTTCATTATTTCATTAATTCCTTATATCCTTTTCTCCTTTTTCTTCTTTTCTTTTTTATTTCATTATTTCATTAATTCCTTATAGCCTTTTCTTTTTTTCTTTTTTCTTTTTTATTTCATTATTTCATTAATTCCTTGTATCCTTTTCTTCTTTTTCTTTCTTTTCTTTTTTGTTTCATTATTTCATTAATTTCTTATATTCTTTTCCTCTTTTTCTTTCTTTACTTTTTTATTTCATTATTTCATTAATTCCTTATATCCTTTTCTTTTTTTTCTTTCTTTTCTTTTTTGTTTCATTATTTCATTAATTCCTTATATCCTTTTCTGTTTCTTTCTTTTCTTTTTATTTCATTATTTCATTAATTCCTTATATCCTTTTCTTCTTTTTCTTTTTTTGTTTCATTATTTCATTAATTCCTTATATCCTTTTCTTTTTCTTTATTTTCTTTTTATTTCATTATTTCATTAATTCCTTATATCCTTTTCTTTTTTTTCTTTCTTTTCTTTTTTGTTTCATTATTTCATTAATTCTTTATATCCTTTTCTTTTTCTTTCTTTTCTTTTTATTTCATTATTTCATTAATTCCTTATATCCTTTCTTTTTTTCTTTTTTTGTTTCATTATTTCATTAATTCCTTATATCCTTTTCTTTTTTTCTTTTTCTTTTTCTTTTATTTCATTATTTCATTAATTCCTTATATCCTTTTCTTCTTTTTCTTTCTTTTCTTTTTTATTTCATTATTTCATTAATTCCTTATATCCTTTTCTTTTTCTGTCTTTTCTTTTTATTTCATTATTTCATTAATTCCTTATATCCTTTTCTTCTTTTTCTTTCTTTTCTTTTTTATTTCATTATTTCATTAATTCCTTATATCCTTTTCTTTTTCTTACTTTTCTTTTTATTTCATTATTTCATTAATTCCTTATATCCTTTTCTTTTTCTTTCTTTTCTTTTCATTTCATTATTTCATTAATTCCTTATATCCTTTTCTTTTTTTCTTTCTTTTCTTTTTTATTTCATTATTTCATTAATTCCTTATATCCTTTTCTTTTTTTCTTTCTTTTCTTTTTATTTCATTATTTCATTAATTCCTTATATCCTTTTCTTTTTCTTTCTTTTCTTTTTATTTCATTATTTCATTAATTCCTTATATCCTTTTCTCCTTTTTCTTTTTTTGTTTCATTATTTCAGTAATTCCTTATATCCTTTTCTTTTTCTTTCTTTTCTCTTTTATTTCATTATTTCATTAATTCCTTATATCCTTTTCTTCTTTTTCTTTCTTTTCTTTTTATTTCATTATTTCATTAATTCCTAATATCCTTTTCTTTTTCTTTCTTTTCTTTTTATTTCATTATTTCATTAATTCCTTATATCCTTTTCTTTTTCTTTCTTTTCTTTTTATTTCATTATTTCATTAATTCCTTATATCCTTTTCTTTTTTTCTTTCTTTTCTTTTTATTTCATTATTTTATTAATTCCTTATATCCTTTTCTTTTTCTTTCTTTTCTTTTTATTTCATTATTTCATTAATTCCTTATATCCTTTTCTTCTTTTTCTTTTTTTGTTTCATTATTTTATTAATTCCTTATATCCTTTTCTTTTTCTTTCTTTTCTCTTTTGTTTCATTATTTCATTAATTCCTTATATCCTTTTCTTCTTTTTCTTTTTTTATTTCATTATTTCATTAATTCCTTATATCCTTTTCTTTTTCTTTCTTTTCTTTTTATTTCATTATTGCATCAATTCCTTATATCCTTTTCTTCTTTTTCTTTTTTTGTTTCATTATTTCATTAATTCCTTATATCCTTTTTTTTCTTTCTTTCCTTTTTTGTTTCATTATTTAATTAATTCCTTATATCCTTTTCTTCTTTCTCTTTTTTATTTCATTATTTTATTAATTCCTTATATCCTTTTCTTTTTCTTTCTTTTCTTTTTATTTCATTATTGCATCAATTCCTTATATCCTTTTCTTCTTTTTCTTTTTTTGTTTCATTATTTCATTAATTCCTTATATCCTTTTTTTTCTTTCTTTCCTTTTTTGTTTCATTATTTAATTAATTCCTTATATCCTTTTCTTCTTTCTCTTTTTTATTTCATTATTTTATTAATTCCTTATATCCTTTTCTTTTTCTTTCTTTTCTTTATTGTTTCATTAATTCCTTATATCCTTTTCTTTTTCTTTCTTTTCTTTTTATTTCATTATTTCATTAATTCCTTATATCCTTTTCTTCTTTTTCTTTTTTGTTTCATTATTTCGTAAATTCCTTATATCCTTTTCTTTTTCTTTCTTTTCTTTTTATTTCATTATTTCATTAATTCCTTATATCCTTTTCTTCTTTTTCTTTTTATTTCATTATTTCATTAATTCCTTATATCCTTTTCTTTTTCTTTCTTTTCTTTTTATTTCATTATTTCATTAATTCCTTATATCCTTTTCTTCTTTTTCTTTTTATTTCATTATTTCATTAATTCCTTATATCCTTTTCTTTTTCTTTCTTTTCTTTTTATTTCATTATTTCATTAATTCCTTATATCCTTTTCTTTCTTTTCTTTTTATTTCATTATTTCATTAATTCCTTATATCCTTTTCTTTTTCTTTCTTTTCTTTTTATTTCATTATTTCATTAATTCCTTATATCCTTTTCTTCTTTTTCTTTTTATTTCATTATTTCATTAATTTCTTATATCCTTTTCTTTTTCTTTCTTTTCGTTTTATTTCATTATTTCATTAATTCCTTATATCCTTTTCTTTTTCTTTCTTTTCTTTTTTGTTTCATTAATTCCTTATATTCTTTTCTTTTTCTTTCTTTTCTTTTTATTTAATTATTTCATTAATTCCTTATATCCGTTTCTTCTTTTTTTTTGTGTCATTATTTCAGTAATCCTTATATTCTTTTCTTTTTCTTTCTTTTCTGTTTTGTTTCATTAATTCCTTATATTCTTTTCTTTTTCTTTCTTTTCTTTTTATTTCATTATTTCATTAATTCCTTATATCCTTTTCTTCTTTTTCTTTTTATTTCATTATTTCATTAATTTCTTATATCCTTTTCTTTTTCTTTCTTTTCGTTTTATTTCATTATTTCATTAATTCCTTATATCCTTTTCTTTTTCTTTCTTTTCTGTTTTGTTTCATTAATTCCTTATATTCTTTTCTTTTTCTTTCTTTTCTTTTTATTTCATTATTTCATTAATTCCTTATATCCTTTTTTTTCTGTCTTTTCTTTTTATTTCATTATTTCATTAATTCCTTATATCCTTTTCTTCTTTTTCTTTCTTTTCTTTTTTGTTTAATTATTTAATTAATTCATTATATCCTTTTCTTCTTTTTCTTTCTTTTCTTTTTATTTCCTTTTTTCATTAATTCCTTATATCCTTTTCTTCTTTTTCTTTCTTTTCTTTTTTGTTTCATTATTTCATTAATTCCTTATATCATTTTCTTTTTCTTTCTTTTCTTTTTATTTCATTAATTCCTTATATCCTTTTCCTTCTGTTCTTTTTTGTTTCATTATTTCATTAATTCCTTATATCCTTTTCTTTTTCTTTCTTGTCTTTTTATTTCATTATTTCATTAATTCCTTATATCCTTTTCTTCTTTTTCTTTCTTTTCTTTTTATTTCATTATTTCATTAATTCCTTATATCCTTTTCTTTTTCTTTCTTTTCTTTTTATTTCATTATTTCATTAATTCCTTATATCCTTTTCTTCTTTTTCTTTCTTTTCTTTTTTATTTCATTATTTCATTAATTCCTTATATCCTTTTCTTCTTTTTCTTTCTTTTCTTTTTATTTCATTATTTCATTAATTCCTTATATCCTTTTCTTTTTCTTTCTTTTCTTTTTATTTCATTATTTCATTAATTCCTTATATCCTTTTCTTCTTTCTCTTTCTTTTCTTTTTTATTGCATTATTTCATTTATTCATTATATCCTTTTCTTCTTTTTCTTTCTTTTCTTTTCATTTCATTATTTCATTAATTCCTTATATCCTTTTCTTTTTCTTTCTTTTCTTTTTTTTTCATTATTTCATTAATTCTTTATATCCTTTTCTTCTTTTTCTTTCTTTTTTTTTATTGCATTATTTCATTTATTCATTATATCCTTTTCTTCTTTTTCTTTCTTTTCTTTTCATTTCATTATTTCATTAATTCCTTATATCCTGTTCTTTTTCTTTCTTTTCTTTTAATTTCATTATTTCATTAATTCCTTATATCCTTTTCTTCTTTTTCTTTTTTGTTTCATTATTTCATTAATTCCTTATATCCTTTTCTTTTTTTTTCTTTTCTTTTTTTTTCATTATTTCATTAATTCCTTATATCCTTTTCTTCTTTTTCTTTCTTTTCTTTTTTATTTCATTATTTCATTAATTCATTATATCCTGTTCTTCTTTTTCTTTCTTTTCTTTTTATTTCATTATTTCATTAATTCCTCATATCTTTTTCTTTTTCTTTCTTTTCTTTTTATTTCATTTTTTCATTAATTCCTTATATCCTTTTCTTCTTTTTCTTTCTTTTTTTTTATTTCATTATTTCATTAATTCGTTATATCCTTTTCTTCTTTTTCTTTCTTTTCTTTTTATTTCATTATTTCATTAATTCCTTATATCCTTTTCTTTTTCTTTCTTTTCTTTTTTATTTCATTATTTCATTAATTCCTTATATCCTTTTCTTTTTCTTTCTTTTTTTTTATTTCATTATTTCATTAATTCTTTATATCTTTTTCTTTTTCTTTCTTTTTTATTTTGTTTTATTATTTCATTAATTCCTTATATCCTTTTCTTTTTCTTTCTTTTCTTTTTATTTCATTATTTCATTGATTCCTTATATCCTTTCTTTTTTTCTTTTTTTGTTTCATTATTTCATTAATTCCTTATATCCTTTTCTTTTTTTCTTTTTCTTTTTCTTTTATTTCATTATTTCATTAATTCCTTATATCCTTTTCTTCTTTTTCTTTCTTTTCTTTTTTATTTCATTATTTCATTAATTCCTTATATCCTTTTCTTTTTCTGTCTTTTCTTTTTATTTCATTATTTCATTAATTCCTTATATCCTTTTCTTCTTTTTCTTTCTTTTCTTTTTTATTTCATTATTTCATTAATTCCTTATATCCTTTTCTTTTTCTTACTTTTCTTTTTATTTCATTATTTCATTAATTCCTTATATCCTTTTCTTTTTCTTTCTTTTCTTTTCATTTCATTATTTCATTAATTCCTTATATCCTTTTCTTTTTTTCTTTCTTTTCTTTTTTATTTCATTATTTCATTAATTCCTTATATCCTTTTCTTTTTTTCTTTCTTTTCTTTTTATTTCATTATTTCATTAATTCCTTATATCCTTTTCTTTTTCTTTCTTTTCTTTTTATTTCATTATTTCATTAATTCCTTATATCCTTTTCTCCTTTTTCTTTTTTTGTTTCATTATTTCAGTAATTCCTTATATCCTTTTCTTTTTCTTTCTTTTCTCTTTTATTTCATTATTTCATTAATTCCTTATATCCTTTTCTTCTTTTTCTTTCTTTTCTTTTTATTTCATTATTTCATTAATTCCTAATATCCTTTTCTTTTTCTTTCTTTTCTTTTTATTTCATTATTTCATTAATTCCTTATATCCTTTTCTTTTTTTCTTTCTTTTCTTTTTATTTCATTATTTTATTAATTCCTTATATCCTTTTCTTTTTCTTTCTTTTCTTTTTATTTCATTATTTCATTAATTCCTTATATCCTTTTCTTCTTTTTCTTTTTTTGTTTCATTATTTTATTAATTCCTTATATCCTTTTCTTTTTCTTTCTTTTCTCTTTTGTGTCATTATTTCATTAATTCCTTATATCCTTTTCTTCTTTTTCTTTTTTTATTTCATTATTTCATTAATTCCTTATATCCTTTTCTTTTTCTTTCTTTTCTTTTTATTTCATTATTGCATCAATTCCTTATATCCTTTTCTTCTTTTTCTTTTTTTATTTCATTATTTCATTAATTCCTTATATCCTTTTTTTTCTTTCTTTCCTTTTTTGTTTCATTATTTAATTAATTCCTTATATCCTTTTCTTCTTTCTCTTTTTTATTTCATTATTTTATTAATTCCTTATATCCTTTTCTTTTTCTTTCTTTTCTTTTTATTTCATTATTGCATCAATTCCTTATATCCTTTTCTTCTTTTTCTTTTTTTGTTTCATTATTTCATTAATTCCTTATATCCTTTTTTTTCTTTCTTTCCTTTTTTGTTTCATTATTTAATTAATTCCTTATATCCTTTTCTTCTTTCTCTTTTTTATTTCATTATTTTATTAATTCCTTATATCCTTTTCTTTTTCTTTCTTTTCTTTATTGTTTCATTAATTCCTTATATCCTTTTCTTTTTCTTTCTTTTCTTTTTATTTCATTATTTCATTAATTCCTTATATCCTTTTCTTCTTTTTCTTTTTTGTTTCATTATTTCGTAAATTCCTTATATCCTTTTCTTTTTCTTTCTTTTCTTTTTATTTCATTATTTCATTAATTCCTTATATCCTTTTCTTCTCTTTCTTTTTATTTCATTATTTCATTAATTCCTTATATCCTTTTCTTTTTCTTTCTTTTCTTCTTATTTCATTATTTCATTAATTCCTTATATCCTTTTCTTTTTCTTTCTTTTCTTTTTATTTCATTATTTCATTAATTCCTTATATCCTTTTCTTTCTTTTCTTTTTATTTCATTATTTCATTAATTCCTTATATCCTTTTCTTTTTCTTTCTTTTCTTTTTATTTCATTATTTCATTAATTCCTTATATCCTTTTCTTCTTTTTCTTTTTATTGCATTATTTCATTAATTTCTTATATCCTTTTCTTTTTCTTTCTTTTCGTTTTATTTCATTATTTCATTAATTCCTTATATCCTTTTCTTTTTCTTTCTTTTCTTTTTTGTTTCATTAATTCCTTATATTCTTTTCTTTTTCTTTCTTTTCTTTTTATTTAATTATTTCATTAATTCCTTATATCCGTTTCTTCTTTTTTTTTTTGTGTCATTATTTCAGTAATCCTTATATTCTTTTCTTTTTCTTTCTTTTCTGTTTTGTTTCATTAATTCCTTATATTCTTTTCTTTTTCTTTCTTTTCTTTTTATTTCATTATTTCATTAATTCCTTATATCCTTTTCTTCTTTTTCTTTTTATTTCATTATTTCATTAATTTCTTATATCCTTTTCTTTTTCTTTCTTTTCTCTTTTATTTCATTATTTCATTAATTCCTTATATCCTTTTCTTTTTCTTTCTTTTCTGTTTTGTTTCATTAATTCCTTATATTCTTTTCTTTTTCTTTCTTTTCTTTTTATTTCATTATTTCATTAATTCCTTATATCCTTTTTTTTCTGTCTTTTCTTTTTATTTCATTATTTCATTAATTCCTTATATCCTTTTCTTCTTTTTCTTTCTTTTCTTTTTTGTTTAATTATTTAATTAATTCATTATATCCTTTTCTTCTTTTTCTTTCTTTTCTTTTTATTTCCTTTTTTCATTAATTCCTTATATCCTTTTCTTCTTTTTCTTTCTTTTCTTTTTTGTTTCATTATTTCATTAATTCCTTATATCATTTTCTTTTTCTTTCTTTTCTTTTTATTTCATTAATTCCTTATATCCTTTTCCTTCTGTTCTTTTTTGTTTCATTATTTCATTAATTCCTTATATCCTTTTCTTTTTCTTTCTTGTCTTTTTATTTCATTATTTCATTAATTCCTTATATCCTTTTCTTCTTTTTCTTTCTTTTCTTTTTATTTCATTATTTCATTAATTCCTTATATCCTTTTCTTTTTCTTTCTTTTCTTTTTATTTCATTATTTCATTAATTCCTTATATCCTTTTCTTCTTTTTCTTTCTTTTCTTTTTTATTTCATTATTTCATTAATTCCTTATATCCTTTTCTTCTTTTTCTTTCTTTTCTTTTTATTTCATTATTTCATTAATTCCTTATATCCTTTTCTTTTTCTTTCTTTTCTTTTTATTTCATTATTTCATTAATTCCTTATATCCTTTTCTTTTTCTTTCTTTTCTTTTTTATTGCATTATTTCATTTATTCATTATATCCTTTTCTTCTTTTTCTTTCTTTTCTTTTCATTTCATTATTTCATTAATTCCTTATATCCTTTTCTTTTTCTTTCTTTTCTTTTTTTTTCATTATTTCATTAATTCTTTATATCCTTTTCTTCTTTTTCTTTCTTTTTTTTATTGCATTATTTCATTTATTCATTATATCCTTTTCTTCTTTTTCTTTCTTTTCTTTTCATTTCATTATTTCATTAATTCCTTATATCCTGTTCTTTTTCTTTCTTTTCTTTTAATTTCATTATTTCATTAATTCCTTATATCCTTTTCTTCTTTTTCTTTTTTGTTTCATTATTTCATTAATTCCTTATATCCTTTTCTTTTTTTTTCTTTTCTTTTTTTTTCATTATTTCATTAATTCCTTATATCCTTTTCTTCTTTTTCTTTCTTTTCTTTTTTATTTCATTATTTCATTAATTCATTATATCCTGTTCTTCTTTTTCTTTCTTTTCTTTTTATTTCATTATTTCATTAATTCCTCATATCTTTTTCTTTTTCTTTCTTTTCTTTTTATTTCATTTTTTCATTAATTCCTTATATCCTTTTCTTCTTTTTCTTTCTTTTTTTTATTTCATTATTTCATTAATTCCTTATATCCTTTTCTTCTTTTTCTTTCTTTTCTTTTTATTTCATTATTTCATTAATTCCTTATATCCTTTTCTTTTTCTTTCTTTTCTTTTTTATTTCATTATTTCATTAATTCCTTATATCCTTTTCTTTTTCTTTCTTTTCTTTTTTATTTCATTATTTCATTAATTCTTTATATCTTTTTCTTTTTCTTTCTTTTTTATTTTGTTTTATTATTTCATTAATTCCTTATATCCTTTTCTTTTTCTTTCTTTTCTTTTTATTTCATTATTTCATTGATTCCTTATATCCTTTTCTTTGTCTTTCTTTTCTTTTTTATTTCATTATTTCATTAATTCCTTATATCCTTTTCTTTTTCTTTCTTTTCTTTTTTTTTTCATGATTTCATTAATTCCTTATATCCTTTTCTTTTTCTTTCTTTTCTTTTTATTTCATTATTTCATTAATTCTTCATATCCTTTTCTTTTGCTTTGTTTTCTTTTTTGTTTCATTATTTCATTAATTCCTTATATCCTTTTCTTCATTTTCTTTCTTTTCTTTTTATTTCATTATTTCATTAATTCTTTATACTGTTTTCTTCTTTTTCTTTCTTGTTTATTACATTATTTCATTGATTGGAGGAGCAAAAACAACCACTAACGCGGCATACCACCCAGATATGGCATCATTGGACGCTCCCCAGGAGAGGGAAAATTTACCAACAGCTGCCCCCGACAGCGACTCCCCCTAAAGGGGACCAAAACCAAAATCGGTCGTAGCATATCACTCGACCACAAAAAGAAGGAGGTGCCAGCCCAAAAGTATAATAAAGGGGACAGCGCTTCCCAGGAGGGCTGCTCCACCAAAAGGGGAGCAGATCAAGAAAATGAGGGGGCATACCGCCTGTACCTCACAAACGAGGAAGAGGCAGATGTCCTCAATATAAACAAAAAAGTTCATGCTCTCCAAGAGGCCGACTCCCCAAGACGGCAAGCTGCTCCCGAAAAAAGCTCTAACCAAGGAGAGTCAGGCCCAAAAGACACTGAAAAGGGAGCCGCCCCACCCAAACAGCGACGCTCCCCCAAAAGGACAGACTAAGAAATCTGGGGAGGCAGGAAGCGTCGCCAATAAACAGACGGGGGCGACCTCCATAAAAGATCCCATACCAACACCAACACCAACACCACCAAGAGGGTCTGCATGGGGGAAGACTGTAGAAAAACAACTGTCCCCTCAAGATTATAGAGACTTGTACCTGACAAAGTACAGGCAATACATAGAGGGGGCAGATATAAAACCCATACAGTGTGCCTGGGAGGCGATTGAGAGCAGAATCCTCTCCCTCGTCATTTCAGATATTCCGGAAAACCGCCTCCTGGGGGTGAAGAAGAAAGACATGGCGGGGCTCCTCCACAAACTTTACATCCTGGTACTATACCTGTACCAGAGGAGCTTCGCCAGGGTGGACATCCTCCTACCCACCAAGGACGATGCGAAGAGACTCTCCCTGCAAGAAATAAAGCAGGGGAGAGTGTAACTAACACCCGAATACCAGGGCAAGAGAAGGACTCACATGCTGGCATTTAATGTGCCAACCCAAATACCTGCGGAACTGTTAGGATGTCTCTTCAGCCAGTATGGTGAGGTGGAACAGGTGACTCCAGTACCGTCAAAAACTGGGATTCACCTGGGCTGCTACACAATAGCAATGAGGCTGAAGAGGGAGGGTGTCTGGGCGATACCAGCACTGCTGACATACAAGGATGACAGTATGACGGTAGTGGTAGAGGGATGCCGTCCGCACTGCTGCTTCTGCCAAAAGCAGGGTCACATGGCTAGGAGCTGCCCCCAAAGGGTAACCCCTTACCAAACGACCCAAAAGGCGGTCACAACCCCTGAGAAAGCGTCCACGCCAAAACTGGCGGCAATAACCCCTGCAACCGCGGCACCAACCCCAGCTCCAAGGAAAACCCAAACCACCCAGGAAGCCAAGAGGGAGGAATGGAGCACGGTAGTGAGACAAAAACGGAAGCCCATAGTCCCTTCAGCCACCGTCGCACCACCAGCCCAAAAAATGTAGGCAGCAGCCTCTGCAAATGCAGCAACAACAAAAGCCACTGCAGCCGATGCCGCAGAAACAGCTGTAGCAACAACAACTACCACAGCAGCAAGAGCAGCAGAGGCAGTAGCAGAAACAGAAGCAGCAGCAGCAACGACTCCAGCGAGAGAAGCAGCAACAAAAACAGCCGCAGCAGCAACTAGAGGAGCAGACAAAACCAACGATCCCCACACCAATCGAGACGGGGATCAAGCGGAGAAAAGACTGCTCGAGGATGAATCCGGAAGTGAGAGGGAGAAAAACTCAACCTCACCTCTCCCCAGTTCATTCGAAAGAATAAAAAAAAATAAATAAAAGAAGAAAAGGGGAAGAAAAGGTAGCCCCCCACTCCCTGTGAACATACACAACCCCTAACAACAAAATCCACTTCCACCCCCAAACCAGACACCGCACCAACACCAGACACTACACCAGCACCAACACCAGGCACCACACAAACACCTGTCCCCACACCAATGCAAACTGAGCCACCACCCCAAAAAGAAAAGGAAAAGAATGAATCGAAGGAAGGAGGAGACTCCTCTGCCTCTCGCAGACCATCAAAATTAAGGCACGACCTCTTGTCCCTGGGAGTGGATGTGGCTGCGGTTCAGGAGACGCATTTCGTTTCCTCTGTGGACTGCCAGGTGCTGGCCCGAGATTTTGAGATTTTCTCAGCATATGGCAGCCCGCGGGGGAAGGGAGTTTCCGTGCTGCTTAAAGTACCCTGTCGGCGACGGTTGACATCGTTCATAGGGATGCGGTAGGCAAGCTGGTTGTGGACAATGTTGCTATAAATGATTCTGTGTTTCAGGTGATTGCGGTTCATGCGCCCAGCACTGCTCGTGAGAGGGTCTCATTCTTCAGTCAGCTTGATGCGTTTGTAGATTGTCGGAAGCGGGTAGTGCTGATGGGGGATTGGAATGCCATTTTAGACCCCGAGATAGATAAGGTAGGAGGCAGTGCTAGAGGATAGGAGAGGTGCGAGTTGACAGGTTTCGGGTCGAGCATCCGGGGCGGTAAATGTGGACGTGGACCAATAGCGTTTCCTCCTATCCAAACACTTACTTGGACAGGATGTTAGTTAGGAGAGGCGAAGTAGGCTTTTTATCTTGTCCCACGTTCACTTGGCTGGGTCAGACGGCCATAAACTAGTTATGGCCCAGCTGAAGCTAGGAAATAGGCTAAGTTAATGGCTCACTGGAAGTTAAACACCTCCCTTCATTAGATACAAGACTTCCAAGAGAAGCTAATAGAATTAATTCAAAAAGCACTAGTGGGGGCGGTTACCAGGAGTAAGTGGTGGGTAGGTCTAAAAGCCAAAATTAGAACCTTTTCGATCAAGTATGCCCAGTGCCTCGCACTCGATAAGGCCAAGACGAAGAAGAAGCTAGAGCAGAAAGTAGCTCGGGCTACAGGGGAGGGTGATAGGGTTAGTCAGGAACTAGCTAAGCAGGGCCTTCTGCGTGAGAATAGCGAGTGTGATGAAGGTCAAGTAGTCAGAGCTACGCTTAGAAAGATAGGCAATGAAGCAGTCAACTCCAACACTGACGCGCGTCGTGAAATTTCTAGGCATGGCTCGGACAAGTACATTGCAAAGATAAGACATCCGAATGGATGCACCCTGGAATCGACTCGGGAGATCTGTGAGGGATTTCAAGAACATTTTGAGGAGTGTTTTATGCAGCAGACTGATCTTCCGGTCCTTGACTTTAGCGACTCTCCCCACCTCAATATGGCTAGAGCGGCTAGTTGTGAGGGCCAGGTGACGGAATGGAAGGTTTTTACTCGATGGTCTGCCATACAAACTCGATGGTCTGCCATACAAACTGTATGTGAGGCTGTCGCCCATGTTTCTGCCTCTTCTGATGTGTTCAACCATTGGTTTGCTCAGGGATCCATCCTGGGGCAAGTCACCAAGGAGGTGATCACATTGCTGAGGAAAGGTGACGGGCATGGTGGGGATGAGTTAGACGATTACAGGCCCGTAACTCTGCTAAACACAGAGTTGAAGATTTTGGCCAAGGTCCTGTCGAATCGGCTGCAGGTTGTTATCGACGAGTTGGTTGAACCAGAAGAGCACTACGCTGTGAAGGGAGATCGATTCAGAACAACTTGCACCTTATAGGCACGATCCTAGAGGGAGGGATAGATGATGACACGGAAGCCACGCTGATCAACTTAGATCAGTTCAAAGCTTTCGATAGGGTTGACCATCGTTTCTTGGCATCTGTCTTAGAGGCCGCCGGTTTTAAACCGGACTTCTGCAATTGGATCTCCATGATGTATCAACAGCCCACAGCCATTGTGCAAGTCAACGGAAAGCACTCAAAACCCTTTGTTATCTCTCGGTTAGTTCGTCAGGGTTTTCCGCTATCACCCCTGCTCTATGTCCTGGCTTTGGAGCTCCTGCTGTGCAAGCTTAGACGTGGGGAGGCAAATTCGGCCCCGCGCGGAATTGCAATACCCAGTGGCTCAGCCGCCAAGGTATCCGCGTTCGCGGATGATGTCACAGTCTTTGTGTCGAGCTTCAGAGACATCGAGATCGTATCGGAAGTGCTCGCTCAGTAGGAAAGAATTACAGGGACCAAGATAAACTGCAGCAAGTCAGTAGGACTGCGGTTGGGCATCTGGAGTGGCAACGCCAACCTCCCGGCGCCCTTCAGCTGGATGGATGGCCCAGTTCGGATCCTCGGCGTGTGGTTCAGACCAGCTCTCCAGCTTGACAAAAATTGGTTTGAGGTATGGTCAAAGGTGGAGGCTACAGTCAATTCGTGGCTTCCTAGGAAATTTTCCTTAAAGGGTAGAGCTGAGGTGTGCGCCACTTACATCTTTCCTCTCATCCTTTACCGACTGCCCATACTTCCCCTGCCTACACAACACCTAACATCTCTTGGCGAACTCTTGTCCTCGCTTCTTTGGGACAGAGGAAGACTGGGTGAGCAGACAGGTCTGTATTCAACGTCCATGTGGAGAGAGGCTTGGGAACACTGGACTTGAAGTGTCATCAAGACGCTGACAGGCTGGCCTTCCTGAGTCACTATATGCAAGATGACCAACTGTCGCACTCTGTGATTACTGCCACCTTCCCCGACCTTGTTCTCGACCCTTCTATCGAGAGCCGTTGCAGGCCGCGGGGAGTATCTGCGTACATGAAAGAGTGCTGAGCCGCGCTAAAACAACTACCAAGGTCCAGCGACCTTGTGACTGCTACCCGTAGGGAACTCCACAGGGATATAGTGAAGGGGGCCGCCGAAGACTGGCTATGTGCGCATTTGGGTTGGTAGCAGAGAGATTCACTCCGCGTGGAGCTGGGCGCCAGGTTCGAGTCATCTGAAAAATTCAGAGTTCTCTCTGACCTGGCGATTGGCCCGAAATGCACTTCCACTCAACAACATTTTTTTTTTTTTTTTTTTTTTTTACAAGGGTGTCACCACTTATCAAGGCCCAGAGGCCACTCAAGGGTAAGGGTTAATAGGTATACATTAGTCATTGTGATTTTAGCATAGTAAACAGTGGGAATTTGGAAACTTGGATTACTTAGGGGGACGATTCAATTAGAACTTGTTCACATTGGACTTTTTCTTTTTTTTTTTTTTTTTCATAGGTATCAACTCATTATCAAGGTCAAAGAGGCAACTCAAGGATAAGGGTTAAAGAATGTACAGTAGAAATTGGACAATATAATAATCATTAGTAATGAAAATTTGTTAAATTTGATAACTTATATGGAACGGCTCATCAAGAACTTATTTACGTTAGACTTGAAGACAACCATATTGTAGTCAGCCGGAAAGCAGGAACACGGAAGACAATTCCACAGGCGTGCAGTTCTAATAAAAAAGCTTTGTTCATGGAATCTACGTTTAGGTTTAGGCACAGATAAAGAGTGGGGGGAATTATTGATAGTGTTTACAGCTAGACGAGTGTTTCTTGTGAAAGTTTGGCGAGGGGGGACCATAGATTGAAGCTCAGTCGAACACTTTCCATGAAAATAACGATACATCAGAGACAAACTCGCAACATCTCTTCTGTGAGATAGAGGTTGCAAGGAAGAGAAAAGGACATCTCCTACGAGGCTACGAAGTCTATTTTGAACTCTATCAAGGCAGGCCAAGTCCTTTCTAGCAGCTCCTGCCCAGATGTGGCAACAGTATTCCATCCTTGGACGTACCTGGCTCTTATATAGATAGAGAATTGCATCAGCAGTGAGATATCTACTTGATCGATAGAAAGATCCCACCATTTTTCCAGCGGCCTTGGCAACAGATTTGATGTACGTGTTCCATTTAAGATCAGGAGTAATGGTCAATCCCAGAAGCTTGTCAAAACTTGAGGCCTCCTGAAGACGAGAGCCATTCATTTCAATTGATGCCAAATGTGGATCAGAATGTTGATGATGTAAAGAGAGGAGCTTGGTTTTAAATGCATTAAAAGTAACCAGCCACTCCTTTCCCCATTGTACTACATGCTCAAGATCAGAGGAGAGAGAATTGGAGAGAACTTGGTCGTTTACTGTCTTAGGTGTACTACCATAAATGGTAGTGTCGTCAGCATAAATGTCTACAAATGATGTAAGGATATGATTTGGAAGATCATTAATGTAGATCAGGAAAAGAGTTGGGCCCAGGATGGACCCCTGAGGGACACCGGCATTAATACTGTGGGCTTCTGATTTTTGCCCCTCAACTACTACTCTTATGAACCTATCAGAAAGAAATGATTTAATAATTGAGAAGACATTTCCAGCTATACCATAGCTAGAGATATTATGAAGTAAACCGTTATGCCATACCCTATCAAAGGCCTTTGATATGTCAAGAGCAATTGCCCTAGAAAGGTTGCCTCCGTCGAGAGATTTGCTAATCCTATGAGATATAACTGTAAGCACATCTGCTGTAGATCTAGCAGAACGGAAACCATATTGAGTGTCACTAAGAAGGTTATTTTTGTTGAGATGGTTGATTACTTCTGTATTTAACACAGATTCCAGCAACTTACTCATGACGCACAGGAGACTTATTGGCCTGTACTGAGAGGGGGATGAGCGATCACCTGAATTCTTAAATACAGGGCATACAGATGAAATTTTCCAGGGAGATGGGAAACTATTCTCCTTAAGACAACGTTTAAATAGTTTTGTAAGTATGGGCGCTAGTTCAGGTCGAAGTTTTTTGAGTACTATAATTGGAATACCGTCAGGGCCAGTTGCTTTACTGGAATCAAGGTTTTTGATTAGCTTGGCAACATCACGTACAGATATACGTATACCACATAGTGTGTTTTCAGATACAGGAGGAAATATTGGGGGTTGGCGGCCTTGATCGCAAAAGGTAGAATTAGCTGCAAAATTCTTGACAAAGAGTTTGGCTTTGTCTGATGCTGACGAGATTACCTCAGGTCCATTGATGCAGTTCCGAGTTTTTGGAGTCGCCTGATTGTCCCCGTTGTGGGACAACAGCCACAGAAACAACTGATAACACTTTCTTCGATTGCCGCAAATTCTGCCGGTACTGATCGTATGTCAGCGAAGTGACGGCTCGCATCGATCCTGAGCATCCTCGCCCAATTCCCATATCCAATGTCGTGGACAATGTGAGGCCACCGTGAGACCGGCAAAGACAAATGGTCTATGTTACGACCCTAGCCGTGGCGAGAATGGTGATTTGGACATCGCGTCTGCAAGGTTGCCGGGGGTGGTGTTGTCTTTTTCTGATCAGGATCTGATCGCTTTCTTTAAACACCAACTAGGGGTAAAGATCAGATGTGATAAAAGAAGTGTGCATCGCACTGCATTTGACAGAAGATGGATACATGTAGCAAGTCTGTGTGTACGAAGAGGAGCCAAATTTGAATACGTGTTCCCCGCCTAGTAAAATTAAACAAGTAGCCTCTCAGCTAGCTGAGTGTGTGTTCCATCCCTCCCCGATTAGGAAGCCTCCAAGATACGCACCCCCTCCTACTTGCAATTTTTGTTTTCACCCCTTCCTCTAAATTTCACCCATCTTGGAGAGAAAGAAATACAAACTAACCTCCATCTCTTACCCACAAAATTTTTTTTTCTCCATCCACCCGCATCTAGAGGGCATTCCCACTTAGAGACTGACCCTCAGAAGCGAGGTTCCTTTTACAAACCTAGTGGAACGGGCAGTCTATGAACTAGACATTTTTTCATACACCCCCATATATATATATATATATATATATAGTAATTTATAAAATATATATGGCGATTAAGCTACACTGAATATTCTGCGTTTCATCCACTGTAGGATTCGTCAGGCTTATGCGCGAATTTTGTGGTTGCTTCTTGTTTTTATATATGTTGAGGATTTCTAGTTAGCCAATCAGCTTTCTAGTATCCACCGCGCCCCCTCCTATCAGCCAATGGGCATGCATTTTATCGAACAAAGGATCTGTTTTAGAACTAGGTTAGTGGTTTAAGGTAGATCTTTTCCCTCCTTTTTTTTTTTTTATATATATATGAATATACCTATGTGTACACACACACATGCACACATATATACATATATATATATATATACATATATGTGTGATCGTTTATGCATATTAATGTTTATTTAATTTATTTATTTGTTTGTTTTCTATTGTTATTGTTAGTTTTAAAGCTATTTTGTATCGCTATCCTAGAGTAAGTTTTATTTTGTGAACACAGTTGTTTGCTATTTCTCGTCTACAGTTTAATAGATTTTGAGGTTCTTTAAAGTACAGGATAGAAAATTTTTCATGGAGGCATAATTTACATGGGTCATCTAAACGTCTGCACGTGGTAGCTTGTCTCATTATTTTCCATTCGACTACCGGCGAATGTCCGCTTTCTTTGAGTTCCCAGTATTTATTCGCTAGTGTTGTTTTTATACGGTGCCTACATTAAAGATGGCTTCCCGTGAGAGATGATCCTAATTTACCCTATATGTGCTTCCGGGTTGCACTTGCTTACACCACTGCATTTATACTTGCACTCTATCGGCCCCATAACAGCGGAGTTACTATCTTTAAGAGTATATCTGAGAAAATAAACCACATACTGTCTGCACATCCCTCAGCTAACATCCACATCTGTGGTGACTTCAACATCCATAACATGGAATGGCTGACCCATTCAAAAAAGACAGACGATGAAGGGAGGTTGTGTCATGATTTTGCCATTGCTTATGACCTAACTCAGCTTGTTCGCAAACCCACCCGTGTGCCCGATACTACTGGTCAATATGCAAGCCTTCTAGACCTTTTTCTCTCAACTTCCCCTGAGCTATGTTCATGTTCCGTTCATTCTCCTCTAGGATCCTCCGACCACTCCGTCGTATCAGTTAAGATAAAAATGAAATATAATAAGTCCCCAGATGTACCCCTCCACCGTACTGTATACCGATACTCTATGGCTGACTGGGACAGCTTCCGTACATTCATATCTGATTTATCTCTGCATTCCATGTTTAAAAAGGATGTGTCCTCTATAGTATCAGATCTGACCGAATGGTTAATTGTAGGCATAGACCAATTCATACCATCTAAAAATTCCAACAAAAACCTAACAGCCAGTCATGGTTCTCCCCAGAATGTGCTGCTGCTATCGCGCACAGAAATCACTTTTTCCATAACTACCAAGATAATAGATGCACTGAGACTAAAGCTGCTTTCAGGAACGCCAGCAACCACTGTAAAAGAGTAATAAAAAATGCAAGAGCTATATGCCCAGTCTGTTAAATCCAAAGTTAAGATCAGCGGCTTGGTTCCCACCAGTTTTGGCAAATAACAAATAGGACCTTGAACAGAAGTGTGCGTTCTATCCCAAGCATTATCAATGGACCAGAGGTCATCTCGTCAGCATCAGACAAGGCCAAACTATTTGCCAAGAACTTTGCAGCTAATTCTACCCTATGCGACGAAGGCAATCAACTCCCCATATTTTCTCCTATAACACAGAACAGGCTACGTAACATACAAATAGCTGTGCATGAGATCGCCAAGCTAATCAAGAACCTAGATTCCAGTAAAGCAACTGGCCCTGACGGCATCCCAATTATATTTTTAAAAAAGCTTCAACCAGAACTTGCTCCCATACTTACGAAACTGTTTAAGCGTTGCCTTAAGGAGAAGTGCTTTCCGACTCCCTGGAAAACCTCATCAGTATGCCCTGTATTTAAGAATTCAGGTGATAAGTCATCTCCCTCTCAGTACAGACCAATAAGTCCCCTGTGTGTTATGAGTAAGTTGCTGGAATCCATATAAAATAGAGAAATAGTAAATCACCTCAGCAGAAACAATCTTCTTAGTGACACACAATATGGTTTCCGTTCTGCTAGATCTACCGCAGATGTGCTGACGGTTATATCTCACGGGATTAGTGAATCTCTTGACAAAGGCTTCCTTTCTAGGGCAATTGCTCTTGGCATATCAAAGGCCTTCGACAAGGTATGGCATAAGGGCCTACTCAAGATTTCCAGCTACGGTATAACTGGAAATGTTTTCTCAATCATTAAATCATTTCTCTCCGATAGGCTCATAAGAGTAGTGTCGATGGACAAAAATCAGAGGCCTGCAGTATTAATGCATTTATTTCTGTTTGTCTCGCTCTTCCATTTTTTCTCAGAAACTACTGTGCCAATAAGGCTAATGTTTTGTATATATCTTTGGTGTGATAAGGTGCAGCGAACTAAGTTCTATGGTACTGTTCGGTGCACAGTAAGGGATTAATAGTGATTAATAGGGAGCAATATTTAATGCAGAAATGGGCACTAATTTAACCATATTCACCCATTAATTTGGTAAAAAGCATCCATTCTCAGTGTATGTCATTTGTCAATTTTTAATGGTCTAAAAATAATATATATATATATATATATATATATATATATATATATATATATATATATATATTAGTGTTAGGGCGATTAATCGGAATCGGAAATTGGAAAAATCGGAACTTTTGGGCATATCGGAATCGATATCACAATCCCAAAAAGTGTGCAGATTTTCCGATTCCACAACCTACGAACGAAAAAAAATATATATATAGACAATTTAAAATTACCATCTAGAAACGTAAGAAGAAAAAAAATCAGTACAAACGCGAGTCTCTTCGCCGAAATAATAGAATTACATTAATTTTAAATTGTTTATTTATTTTTTTGCGTTGTATGGCTTCAAAACGTACTTCTATATACGTGTTATATTTGATTTCCGATTTACTAACGCTTTCAGAAAGAATCAATCAATTATATATATATATATATATATATATATATATATATATATATATATATATATATATATATATATATATGATGAGAATAATAGAAAATAGTATAGTAACGTGTCGTCTTTATTTCGAGACTTCCTCTGGATGAATGAGATTAAGAAAACAAAAAACACCAGTACAAAATATTTGGAAATTTTTCAAATATTTTGTACTTGTGTGTGTGTGTGTGTGTGTGTGTGTGTGTGTGTGTTTGTGTGTGTGTGTGTGTGTGTGTGTGCGTGCGTGCGTGCGTGTGTGTGTGTGTGTTCTTAATCTCATTCACCCAGAGGAAGTCTCGAAATAAAGACAAAACGTTGATGAAAACATAACTCAGTTTGTTCCTTTTTATCCTCTCTCTCTCTCTCTCTCTCTCTCTCTCTATATATATATATATATATATATATATATATATATATATATATATATATATATATATATATATATATATATATAAATTGTGTCTGCTTCTTTGTTGTTAGAGTTAAAATCCAAAGTCGAAAACATTGAATTTTTAATTAAAAACGACGGTATCTACTTTGGATCTCAATTTCAACTAAAAACAATATTAACTACTTAATTGTCATGTCGCATTTATTTAAATATTACTGCATCATTACATGAAATTTTTACATAAAACATGTATAATCATGATACGTGACACAAGATCGGCCATATTTGTTTCGACATGGTCCAAGAGAAACAACTTAGGATTGCCAGACAATAAAAACAATGAAAGTCAATTTTTCTGGAAAAAAAAAAGATCCAAGAAAACATTCTTCATACATGCTATATAAAGTAAAAATAGTTGCATTAATGACGTTCACTCTGGATATATTTGTTTGTTTGTTTGTTTTTTGTGTTATTCCGTCGGTTATTGATAGAGTTGAGCTGGAGCTTCACTGCATCCAAGCTGCCCACTTCATACAGAGGTCCCATCCAATAAATGATTGAGGTTGTGACTAACGAAGCCTGGTGTTGTATCTGGTCAGGTACCTTTTTAAGCCAGATGTCAAGATGTTTCTTAAAAGTGTCGGGGGACTCTCCTTATAGTTCTTATTGTGGCTGGTATACAGTTGAATGTTCTTGTACCACTGGAGATTAAACTGTGATGGATGAGGGATTTGATCCTCTAGTAATCCCGGCTGTGTTTTTATATAGCAGAGCCTCCCTTACCGCTGGTGGGTTCTTTCTTCTATTGTCTTGTTTGGGACCCTTCCTTTCAAGATTTCCCATATGTAGATGATAATATATCGTTCTCTTTGATGTTGTAGTGAATACTGTTGTAGCTTCTCCAGCCTCTCCCAGTAACTCATTTGGTCTACTCTACATATTTTGCTGGTAAATGTTCTCTGGGGTGTTTCTATTTTGCAGATTTCTGTTACTTTTTGTGGAGACCACAGCTGACAGCAGTATTCCAACCTTGGGAGGACAAGGGATTTCCATAGTGTGAGCATGCATTCACTGTCCCTACTCCTGAAGGTTATCTGTATTCATCCTATTAGTTGTTTTGCGACCGCTGTGATGTAGTCAATATGTTGTGTGAAGGTGGTATCTTTGCTCATATAAACCCCTAGATCCTTCACTATTTCCTTTGACGTGTTTTCGTATTGCCCACACTAGTATGCAGAGGTTTCCTTGAGATATTCTTTATTACCGTATTGGGGTAGTTCAAATTTGTCTCCGTTTAGAGCCATATTGTTATTAGCCCATTTTTATCATTTTCTTGGGGTCTTTTTGTAAAAGCCTTGAGTCATGTGGTGTGGAGATCGTTTTATGGTTCGTGGGTCGTCAGAGAAATATGTTGCTATGGCGTGTTCAAGGTCTTAGAGGACCTAATACTGAGCCTTGTGGTATGCCGGCAATGACTTTACTTGCATCTGATAAGCTCCCTCAAATAGTTACTCTTTATGTTCTGTCCGGAGAGAAGCTATGTATTGCATATCCCGAGTTTTCCAGAAATTACGAGCGAGTAATTTTTATGCAGGAGTATACTGATGTCTACTTTGTCGAAAGCTTTTGCAAAATGTAAACTGTGTCAATCGTTTTATTGCAGATTAGTAAAATATCGATGTTTCAGTAAAGATACATCATACAAAAATGAAAATTATATCATCAAATGACTGTTTCAAGGTTAGTTATTTCCCAACATTTTATTCAAATCCATGCGATATTCACGAAGTTATGACATTTTATTTATTATCAAGTGATTTATACTGTCCATCGCTTTATTGCAGGTCTTTTAAAATGCCAAAAAAAAAAAAAAAAATGAAATAAATAAATAAAATGGCGATTAAAAGTTATCGAAAAGGAAAGGATTGTTGCTGGACTCGCAGTAGAATTGTTCATCAATGATTTAGCTATGGAGCTGGAAAGGGATCCAAGAACTTTGGCCTCATTCATGAACAACGCCAACACAAAATCCAGAAAGGATAAGGGCACCAGTAGAAACCTTTCACATCGTGATATTCGGGAAATTCGTAGGGAAGTCAACCGAAACCCAAACAGCACCAGTGCTTCCATTTTTGCAAGAGCTGGAATCACTCCAAGATCCAGACAGGCCCGATGTAATGTGTTGAATGAGATGGCAAGGAACATCACACCTATTCTAAGGTTTCCTTTGCGCAAACAATATAGGAGAAAACGAATGGCATGGGCACAGAGTTACATGAAAATGGATTTCTAACGTGTCCTATTTACAGATGAGACTCGTGCTACTTTTGACGATCACGATGGATGGGCCAAAGTTTGAAACTCGAACGGAACTCCAACCCCTTACAGAGTTCATCGCCAAGGAGGAGGTGGAGTCATCATGTTTTTGGGCGGGAATCATTAGGGATAAGTTGGTTGGACCATTCCGAGTTCCAGAAAGTGTAAAACTTACCAGCAATGCGTACACGGCTTTTTTGAATAAATATTTGTCATCATGGTTAGATGACCTACCATTTTCACGTCGCTTTCAGATGATTATTATGCATGACAATGCACCATCCCATTTTGTTAGAGCGACTGCAACCTTCCATGAATCTATGGGCTTCTTTGGAGAAACTCTGATGACCTAACCACCGTGTTCTTGAGGCCTTAACCCCACTGAATATCTCTGGTCAATATAAAAAGGGGAGGAGGAGCAATTTACACAAGACAGGAGAATAATTTACTTCTAAGGATGCGATGTGAAGAACATAGTTGATATTGTTAAAGCCACAACTCCTTTTTAAGATCAAACAATTGACTTTCCCGGGGGGGGGGGCAAAAGGCTGTTTTAAGTCATTTAAAAAATAGTGGATATGTCGATAAATAATTCATTTATTTGAGGCTTAGCACCTAGGATGTGGATGTGACTTTTTCTCATTATTCTTTGACAGAATAATTATAATAAAAAATAAAGTTCGCACGATAAAACATTCGATTTTTGCCTCAAAACAACATTCTAAGAAACCTGCAATAAAGCGATGGACAGCGGAAATTCTCTGATAAATAATAAAATGTCATAACTTCGTGAATATAGCATGAATTTGAATACAACTTTGGGAAATAACTAACCTTAAAGCAGTCGTTTGATGATATAATTTTCATTTTTGTATGATGTATATTTAGTGAAATATTGATATTTTACTAATCTGTAATAAAGTGATTGACGCAGTTTATATAGATAACGTCTACATTATCTCCATTTAGAATATCATGTAGGATGTTCTCATAGTGAAATAGTAGCTGTGCAGGAGCGGCCCTGTGGAAATCCATGTTGTCTTTTGTTGAAGGCTTCTTTGTTTTCCAGAAAGTCTGCCATCTTGTTGCATTGTTCTTTCAACAATCTTTATTAGATTTGATATCAACACTACTGATCTATCATTTTCTGCTATTCCTCTACTGCCTTCTTTCTGTGTTGGCGTAATCATACCATATTTCAAAGTCTGAGATACATTTTGTCGAGATTTACTGGAAATTATTTAGTGGAAATGTTTGCAATTTTTCAGAAGTTGCATATGAAAGCCATCAGTTCCCGCTGTTGAGTTAGGTGAAATTTTGTCCATGGCCGAGATTATGTCAGTCTTTGTAACCTCTATACTTGAGCTGATCTGTTGTTTCTAATAAATTATTGAAGACTTGTATGGAGTTGTTGACTCTTATTTCTTCCATAGGTGAATTGAAGACGCTTTCATATTGTTGCTTTCTAGTCCCCAGTAGTTGTCCTAAGTGATCTTATGGTTGGGGTGTTGTTATGTTTCTTTTTAGCATATTCATAGAAAAATTCGCTATTTGTTTTGATGTTGGATATGGCTTTTAGCTCCTCTTTTAATCTTTCATCTTCATGTGATTTGATAAGTTTAAGTTCTATTAATTCAAGTTCCTGTTTTAGTTTGTGTTTATTAATGGTAAAAATAGCCTTTTTTAGTTTGTCTTTAGTTTTTACCTTCTTTTTCATTAGGATTATTCTGTCTCTGGTGATTGCTCTTATTTTCTTGTTTTAGCAGACCTGGTTGACATGTATCTACTGCAGATCTCAGCACATTTATTCTTGAAGGCTTTGAGTATTTTATCCGAGCTTTTCTTCATTGAAGAGAGTCATTCAGTCTACGTCTCCGGTTTCAGATTTTATTTTGTCTCAGTCTATATTCTTGCTGTAGAAATTGATCATGCTTAATAGATTTCCCTGGATGTTTTCAGTGTCTTTTAGGTTCCTCTGACTTGCTGGTATACTCGGGGTTATGACCTTCATAAAGTAATGATCTGGCATCATAGTTTTAATGGCTTCGTACGAGTGGATCAGCTCACAATTGTTTCAAAACAGCAGATCTAATGTGTTGTTTCTTCGTTATGAACTGTTTTAGGTATGCTTGAATCTGCAATGTTCAACAATTCCTCTGCTGGCCGCTTCTCAGAATTTGTTCCACCTGATATTTTCATATATGGCTAAATTATCATAGAAAAGATAAAATCTTCTCTAATTATGATTTCTGTGGTGCTCGGCAGATTATATAATAGTGACCGCATTTTTATTGTGTGTTTTTCTTACAGAGAAGTCACAACTTATTCTTCTTTTTTTACAGAGAAGTCACCACGTACTCTTGAGTAGTCCGGAGACCACTCAAGAATAAGGGTTAATGAATGTACAGCAACCAATGGGAAAATGTCGCATTAATTGTCAGCAGTGGGAATTGTGTAAATTGGATTACGTAGGGTGACGGTTCACCAAGAACTTGTATATGTTGGACTTGAAGACAATCAAATTGAAGTCAGCTGGAAAGTAGGCAGTCGGAATAAGGTTCCACAGGCGTGCAGTTCTAAGAAAGAAGCTTTTATTCATGGAATCTACTTTTAGGTTTATGCATAGATAAAGAGTGTGAGAAACTATTGATAATGATTTCAGCTAGATGAGTGTTGTTCATGGAAGTCAGGCCAAGAAGGCCCATAGATTGGTACTCAGACGAACATTTGCCATGAAAATAAAGATAAAGCGAAAACAGGCTATCAATGTCTCTTCTGTGGGAAAGAGGTTGCAGGGAAGAGAAAAGATAATCTCCCACTAGGCTATGAAGTCTATTTTGAACTCCGTCAAGGCAGGATAAGTTGCTTCCAGGAGCTCCTACCCAGACGTGGTAGTAGTACTCCAACCTTAGATGTACTTGGCTCTTATACAGGTAGGGAATTGCATCAGCTGTGAGATATCTACTGGAGCAATAGAAGGATCCTACTACTTTTCCAGCAGCCTTGGCAACAAATTTGATGTTTGTGTTTCATCTCAGATCAAGAGTAAAGTTCAGAGCTAGAAGCCTGTCAAAACATGAAGCTTCCCAAGACAAGAGCCATTCATTTCAATTGATGTCAAACAGAGATCAGACCATTGATGATGTAAAGATAGATGTTTGGCTTTAGATGCATTAAATTAACCAGCGACCTCTTTCCCCATTGCGCCACGTGATCAAGATGAGAGAAGAGAGAATCAGAGAGAACTTTGTCCTTTACGGTCTTTGAAGTGTTGCCATAGATGGTAGTGTTGTCAATGTAAATGTCTACAGATGATCTTAGGATGTGATTGGCGAGATCGTTGATGTAGATCAGGAAAAGAGTTGGGTCCAGGATGGACCTCTGAGTGATTTTCCATTAATACTGTGAGCTTTTGATTTCTTCCATCAACCACTACTCTTATGAACCTATCAGAGAGAAATGATTTAATAATTGAAAATACATTTCCAACTATACTTGAATATTTTGTGGAGTAGACCTTTATGCCATATCCTATCAAAGGCCTTTGATATGTCAAAGGCAATTGCCCTAGATAGGGAGCTTCCATTGAGAAATTCGCTAAGCCTATGTGATACAACTGTTAGCACATCTGCTATAGATCTAGCAGAATGAAACCATATTGCATGCTACTGAGGAGGTTAATTTTGCTTATTAGGTTTACTACTTCTCTATTTAACACAGATTCCAGCTCTTACTCATGACGCACAGGAGGCTAATTGGTCTGTATTAAGAGGGGGGGGTGACTGATCACCTGAATTATTAAATACGGAAGTTACTGATGAGGTTTTCCAGTGTATTGGGGAAAATTCTCCTTAAGACAATACTTAAACAGCTTTGTAAGTATGGGAGCTAGTTCTGGTTGAAGCTTTCTGAGCACTATAATAGGAATGCCGTTAGGGTCAGTTGCTTTATTGAAATCGAGGTTTTGATTAGCTTGGCAAGATCATACACAGGTATTTGTATGTAAAATAGCATGTTTTCGGCCGCAAGAAGAAATATGGGCGGTTGGTGGCCCTGATCACATAGAATAGAATAAGTTGCTAAGTTCTCGGCAAATTACCTCAGGTCCGCTGATGATTGTTAAGATAGAGCATACACATGTTTCTTATTTGCTAAAATTGATTAGGACAAAGTCACTGCTGAGCTACTTTGAACTTAATGGACTGAACATACAACTCTCTCGCGTTCTTTATTACTCTTTTACAGTGGTTGCTGATAGCCGCTTTAGTCTCAGTACATCTGTTACGTTGGTTGGTTGTTTTTGTTTTACGGCATATCAACCTTTTCAGGTTATTTAATGCCGAATCCAGTGATTTTAAAGAATTTTTTTTTTTCAACAGAATATTTTTTTTCAAGTTATTTTCTATTTAACCCATAGTTGGCATCCTAACAGGTACTACCACTCCGGGTCAGATTGGACCTTGGAGCAATGGCAATTAAAGGGTGGCTCCACACTTCCCAAAGCCCGCAAGCTGGGGCCTCACCATCGGATATAGTTTAAGGTCATATCCAGGACCACATCTGTTACGTTGTAAGCAATGCAAATAATGATTTCTGCGCGCAATGGCAGCAGCAACATTCTGGAGAGAACCACAGCTGGTTGTTAGGTTTTTGCTAGAATATTTTGGACGGTATTAAGCTGTCTATACCTACAATTAATGATTCCATCAGGTTTGATACTATAGAGGACACGTGCTTTTAAAACTTGGAACGCAGAAGTAGATCTGATATAACTGTACAAAAGCTATCCCAGTCAGCCATAAAGTATCGATGGAGAGGTATGTTGGAGGATTTATAACATTTAGTTTTTATCTTAACTGAGACGACCGAGTTGTCGGAAGATCCCAATAGGGACAGAACGGAAGATGAACATAGTACAGGACAAGTTGTGAGAAAAAGGTATAGGAGACGTGCATACTGACCATAAGTGTCTGACACATGGGTGGGTTCGTGAACAATCTGAGTTAGGGCATAAGCAATGGGAAAATCGTGACAGAACCTGCCCTCATCATCTTTCTTGTTTGAGTGGACTAACCATTCCACATTTTGCACATTAAAGTCACCACAAATGTTAATGTTAGCTGAAGGGTGAGCAGACAGGATGTCGTCAATTATTTCAGATATAATCTTAAAGATAGTAACTCCACTGTTATGGGGGCGATAGAGGGCAAATATAAACGTAGTGGTGTGAGCAAATGCAATCCAAAAGCACATATACGGTAATTTAAGGGCTTTTCTTTAGATGTCTCTCACACAGGGAAAGCTATCTCTAACGTAGGCACATATTCCATGCTCATGGCCATCTTGCAGGTTAGATTTGGATGTTAAATCAAAATATCCTTTAATTACAAACTCATCTAGGGGAATAGTCGATCCGATGCCAGTTTCGCTTAGGAAGAATATGTATGGGTTGGTTTCTTGTAATTGAATTTCAACCTCTGGAAGGTTGAAACGTAAACCTCTGATGTTGGAGAAGGAGACATGGCAGTGGGGTCTACGTTGGAAGTTGAGGGGTTTGAGTTTAATCATATATTCTTTCGGGAGAATTTTCATGAATTTTAGGACTTGAAGAATAAGTCGACAGACTTGGTTAGAGCAGGAAAGAGAGGAGAAAAAGGGAGAAAAACAGGTAAAGAAATATTTTTTTTGCAGGCCATGATAAGGTAAAGCTTTAACAATTACCCACTAATATGGCATCGAGAAACCCTACTAGAATCCATTCACTCAATGGCAATACAGGAGCGCTAGTATTTTGCACCTGCTGATATGACGGCCTCTTTAAGTTTAGGTCCCTGGCTATCACGCGGATAACGTCAGACCAGTAAGACGTTTACCCCAGGCATCCATATTAGTGAAATAGTTACAAGGATAGAAATAGAAACAGAAAATTTCCGACATCTCAGGCGACTGCTCACGCAAAAACACTGCGACCCAGAATACAGCTTTTTCTTCTCCCTTTATCAGAAATATCACTCGTTCTAAACGAGGACTGAGAGACAAATTGGGAGAAGTGAACTGCTGACAACGCAGGTACAATGCGTTAACTACTCTTCCTTAAAAATAAAATGATAATAATAATAATAAGTATTCTACTTAATATAAGTTCAATTGAGCGTTTTAAGGGTAAGTATGGCGATAGGTTCCCCTCTCACTAACTGAAATAAAGAAATAATTCATTTGGCAAAGTTAACGTATGTAATTCTTGAGCAACTCTGCTAATTTCCTCGAATCATTTCCGATTTGATTTGATTGGAAATTGTCTAACACGTTTGCTAACATCCGACGCTAGGCGGCGCATATATTATTATGGCTATTTGAAAAGTATACTAAAATGGAATGACGTTGGTAGTTTTTTGTTGTTGTTTTTGTTTTCATAAGGAATATGGAAAAACGTTGAATTCAAAATTAGAGGATGCGTTTATTTTGAGGAAAATATAGCAAGTGAATTACATGCCGCAAATTGACAACAATAAATTCCAATGATAAATTTTTACAATAGTATTTAGGGGTGTGACTAGGGGCAAATGTAGAAAAAATACAATTGGGTAAATACATAACTAAAAGAAAAACAGACTTTTTAAAATAATATATTTTTTAATATTGCTTACCAGAATTCAGTTACCAGCTTTACGTACGTAATTCTTGAGCAACTTTGCTAATTTTCTCGAGTTATTTCTGACTTGATTTGAATGGGAATTGTCTATCCCTTTTGCTAACATTCCAAGCTAGGCCCCGCATTTATTAGTATGGCTATTTGAAAAGGATATTAAATAGAAGTGCGTCAGCAGTTTTTTGTTGCAAAAGATCGTGGGCAGAAGTTGGATTAAAAATTGGAGAACGCGTTAATTTTGAAAAAAATATAGCAATTGAACTACAAACCGCAAATTGACATGAAGGATAATTAATTCTGTACTGCTAGATCTCTCACAAACATTTGTGTGTTTTTTTTTTTAAAAAAACAATGTTCCGTATTGTTTTCTTAACATTGATGAAGTAAGGACGTTTTCCTATCAAGTTGAAATTACCCGCTTATTAGTTCTCTTTAGATAAAAATATTGAATATCATTGCACTTTTGACATATTTTTAAAGCGCACCAGAAAACTTTAAAGGATATTTGAAAAAGTTCAATTTAAGTATTTGCAGTTAAATGTGTAGACGAAACCACTCAACTCAATACCACTTTCACAAAATAAGATTCTTTTTTAGGCGATTACGTGTTCGAAAAAAAATCAAATTTAGAGTAGAGAGATTAGTTTTGTACATAATTTTAACGTAACGCAAAATTAAAAAAAAAAAAACAAATAGAATTTTTCAAGGTCAAACTGCCTCGCAGAATTTAGCTAATTCTTAATGACTTAATTTTCTACTTTATTGCTTTCGTAATTTTTTTGGAGCGTATATATATATATATATATATATATATATATATATATATTGAAGCAAATATAAATATTAATATTTATATAGTAATCCAAACCAAATAATAAGGATGAATAAAACCAAAATAGGAAATAGGGCTTGGCATAAAAGACACTACAAGATGAAACTACAAGTAAGTCATAGATCTTATTTGGTAACAAATAAGTGAAGCAGAAGGAATAGGGTGAAGAAAAAGGTGATTTCACGTTAATGGATAGTCTGGTGAAGGGTAAAATATCCAATAACGGTAAAATCCAAAAATCCAAAATCCAAAAAAGTTGATTAAATTTCCATTTCCACAATCAAAACCCAAGGGAATCGCGTAATTAAAAGATGGTCCAATGTAATCCAAAAGGCAGAAATCCATGGAATAATTCACAAATAGGTGCAAAGAAAAGGGAATGAGTTCGAATGATATTATTAAAAGAAATATAAGATGTGCGTAGAAAAAAAAGAAATGGAAGAAATTTAAAACACGACTGTCAAGGCTGGACTAATTTAAGAAAAATGAGCGCAGAAAACAAAATGAATGAAGAAGAAGATATATATATATATATATATATATATATATGATATATATATATATATATATATATATCATATATATATATATATATATATATATACGTTTCATAAAGATCGGCCTAGCCATTTTGGAGTCCATAAAGAACAAACTCACAGACACACGCACGCACACACATAGACGCAGAGACATACATAGTTCCTTTTATATATATATACACAATATTAATATTTTTGATTTTGAAACAAAAAAAACAATACGAAAAATTGAAAAATTAAAAAAAAGAATTATAAGACAAAATGTCTCCGCTGTATTTAATAATATTTGCTTGAATATATATATATATATATATATATATATATATATATATATATATATATATATATATATATATATATATATATACTTACATGTTATGTTCTATATTGTCTTATATTTATATTTTCCTTTTTTTCTGTTTTCTTTTGTTTTCTTTTTTTTTCTATTTCTTTTTCCACCCTTTTAAAACTCGTATAACACGTGATTACTGACCAAACAAAAACTTCTGTAAACTTTTCCTCAATTTTATTGATGATTGGACTTTTGTAAAAGTAACATCGTCTGATGATGTCTCTAGTTATCTATAATTAGTTGACTGAATCATATTCATGGATGTGTAGCGATACCTATTTTTTTTTAGATAAAATATAAACAAAAACGTGTATAAATATACTGTATATATACAATGAATATATATATATATATATATATATATATATATATATATATATATATATATATATATGGTGCCTACAAAGTCTGGCTACATAATGTACACGGTGCCTTCGGGACAAGATCAAAGTGTAGTATCTATTCTTCAGATGCTGCACTTCTATTTCTTTTTCTCTTTCGGTGGAGGAGAAATCCTTCACGACTGAGACAATTTTTATTTTTGTACCTTTTCTCCACGTCCCTGGTGTCCCTGGTGTCTAACTCTGTCACATGGGGTAGCATAGTAAATAGGTACACGGTGCCCACAAAGTCTGGCTGCATAATGTAGCCAGACTTTGTGGAAACCATATATATATATATATATATATAATTTTATTAAACCATTTCTGGGAGAGGAGGGCACAAGTATTCGTGATATTAGATGTACGCTCTTTGTTTCTATTTTTAGCTGAAACCAAGCCAAATCAGACTGATGAAGAGAGACCCTGCATTGGTTGCAGCACTTCGTGGGGTGGAACATGAGATATAGTGAAGGTGGCGTAGAAAGAGTATTTGAAATGGATTCTTTTCTTTAGTCCTCTCTCTCCTCCCTCGCCCTCTTTCACAACGGACCGGCCTCCCACCTCCATCCGTGTATCCGCGTGTCTTTCATTTATCGGACACAATTAGCCTGTAACATCATTCTTGTATTTCTTTCAAAGTAAAGAAATCACACACACACACACACACACACACACACACACACACACACACACACACACACACACACACATATATTATATAGGGAGGTGTTGGAGTGAAAATGGGCTTTTCCTTTTTATCACCCCTCCTCGTCTGCGTTTACTGCAACAACTGTAGCTCCCTAATCTCAGACGATGGACACCTGTAACTTGAAACTAAACTAAGCCCCTTCCACTACAAACAAAATTAAATAAAGCTGATATCACTTATTTTTAACGCAGGGAATTCTTGACTAAGAGATACCCTCCCCCATTCGCGCAAAAAAAAAAAAAAAAAAAAAAAAAAAAGCGTTCACCTTAATAAGACGGTTGAGAGCAATTACATTTCCCCCTTAGCATACAAAAATTGTCAAACTTTTACAGCTTAACCAAACAATAAATCTTTTTTAAGGCCGCCATTGTAATTTTGCCAACCCGGTTAAAAAAAATGAATAATAGGAATTTAGGAGACTCTTAAGAGGAGTTAACTACCAAAAACGAGTTGGTAATGTATAAATATTGCTGCCATTGAAGAAAACGAGAGAAAAAACTCTGACAGTAAACTAGTTTTACGTGGTTTTTATTATATACTAGCAGGACACGTGTACTGGCGTTGCCCGGTGGAAGTATATCCCCTACCCAACCTGTAAGAAAAAAAAAAAAAAAAAAAAGCAAAAAAGAACAGTTACATTACGGTTGTTAGTGAGAGCCTCTGCCAGCCCAGTAATATAGCGAGCATTAGCTCCTGTGGCCAAAATGAATATCTTCCTGCCGAAGTAACAACGTCAGTATCTATAAACTCATTCTTAACATGGGGATGCGATTATGGGCTGTGATTATTCTGCGCTTTCACCTAACGTGTCAACATTGTGTCATGAGGAAAGGAAACAACCAAAAAACATCTGAACAATGATCTGAACAATGATTAAATTTTTCCATTTCGTAATTTTGTCCGGTGATTTTCATCGAGTACAGGATTGATTTTCAGATTAAAAAATAAATTCAAAGCAGTGTTTTTAATGACTATAATAGTCTGGGATAAATTTGTAATGATAACTTTATAAACGCACACATTTTTTTTACCACGTCATTTATTAATACTGCTCCTATCCGTTTATTGTTTATCTTTTCTCTTGGTAAGGTGTGTACAATTTTTTTTCCAAGGTATTTTGGTAATGTGAAAGCTAAGCGTGTAATCTATGATTAGTGCCGTATAAATTTGCAAAATATGAAAAGGGAAAATCTGAATGTTAGTGGCAGCATTAACAACAGGAGTGGCCAAAAAGTGGGTGTTCACTGTAGTATAACGTTATAATTCCAAATTTGTCTGTAAGTGCCGATAATCGCCTGAAAAATTTAGGAATAAGTGGGTAATAAAAAAGTAAATGGTAGGGGCAGCATTGTTCAGGTCCACCATTATTTTTTTAAAATTAATTTTCAATCTGAAAGTTATATGTGTTTTTAAGGTTCTAAAAGGGTAAATGTGTCCAATAGCTGACCCTCATTAGGTTGCCATACTCTACTAAATATTTGAAGCCAAATCTTTCGGAAAAAAAGTCAAAAAGGCTAAATTATATATTAAAAAACCCAGTTAAATTACGGTTGTTAGTGGGAGCCTCTGCCAGCCCAGTAATATAGCGGGCACTATATATATATATATATATATATATATATATATATATATATATATATATATATATATATATATATATATATATATATATAAAGCTGAACGTCTGAGTGTGTGTCTGGTCACGAATAGGCTCCTATATGGTTGACTATTGTAGAAAACTGATCACGTACGATGATAAAAGATGTATCGAGACACAGGAATGGGTATTTTTTATCTGGCATAATGATGATTCATTAAAAGAGTGGGGTCTGCGTACGCGTCCGGTCCACAAAGTATGGAAAAAAAAAATTGAAAATTAAAAAAAAATGTTTACAAGTGTTTTTGATATAGATGTACATAATAATACTTTGATAAGTATGTTTTAGCTTAAATAGGGATGCTATAAAAAAATTGTGGAGTCTGCGTTCGCGCCTGGCCTCCATAGAATCGAAATAGGCACAAACTTTAATAAAGACTTTTCATATCTATCTGCGTAAGTATACTGTGATAATTATGTTTCAGTTTGAAGAAATATGATATAATATAATTATGGGGTGTTCGTTCGCGCCTGACCTCCATAGAATAGAAATATGCCACAAAGCTTAACAAGGATTTTTAATATAGTTCAACAGAATATTGTGATAAGTGTTTCAATGTGAACAGCTATGGTATAATAAATTATGGGGTTTATCTATTATATTTTTACTCTCATCATATTTTGCTTTGGTTTGATACCCCCAAATTCGTAGCTATCTCTTTACGAGAGCTCTTCCTTTTCATAACTTATCATACTTTAATAAATCAGCGTCCATTTTCTGTAGGATGTTTTTGAACCCAGTCAACGACGGGTGCTTTTGCTAGTATATATATATATATATATATATATATATATATATATATATATATATACTATATTATATTTTGTAAGAGTTTAGCTTCCAAATAATCACACGTTTTTTATTACGATTTATTAAAAAAAAAATTACAGAATTTTATTAAAAGAAATATGTTGCGGCAAAAATAGGTTGTTCGTTTTATTTCGTTCAATAAACTTCCGTATATTTTTTTCGGCATAATAATAAAAAAAAACGCAAACAAAAATATTTGGGAGCTAACCTCTTCAATATAGCCACATTCTCTGTATAGAATTAATAAAGGTAATGTCCACGGTTTAAAAAAATGTTACATTGGCTGTTTCTCACCGCTGTTTAAATTGACCTTAATTTGACGACATCTGTAGGTTTTTGAATAATCTGTAAATGAATAACACATAGTCTTGCCATAAGCGCGCACTATTACATGCGATACTAGAAAACCTATAAATGTTGTCAAATCGCATTGAAAATATAAAATAATTCATAAATAAACTTCCGTATATTTTTAAATTGGTTTCCTTTTTTGTTGTTTTTTTTTCAGGAGAAATCTTAATATAAAAGACGGAAATATTTTGGAGGTAAACTCTTTAATATATAAATACATATGAAATGCTTCCGTTTGAAACATCACCAATGTACATGTACTGAGTTTAATGGAGTGTGTTTAATGGTATAAAAACTCGATTGCAAGGGCTGTGTAATTTTTTGTTGTTTTGACGAAGACATTGTAATATGTCTATTTGTGGCGTCATATTTTAATGTTAGAAAGCATCCGTTTATAAAGCAAAGAACTGGATTCCGGAATATGAGAATTTTCAGAGCTCAGCCAATCAGAATGAACAGACCTACACGAGGGAGCCTTTATTATTTCTGAATCGGAAATAGGGAAGATTATGTTAGGTCTATGTATACATTATCTTGTTACAGTCGGTCTTATCACAGAATCTGTGTCGACTGGTTGCGGTGGTATGGCTAAATATTTAGGGGGAAAATTAATACCCCTATCTCTAATGATGTTGCAATTGTGATGGTGTTGCTTCTGTGATGTAATGTATTATTTTATTATCATGATTGAATGTTTCTGCAAAGGTGTTCGAAAGATACATGAGATAATGGCTATTTCTTGAGTTTTAACCATGTTTTAGTTTAAGAAGAGATTCCGATGGGTAGTTATTCTATACAAGTCCTAGAGATGACGAATTCTCAGTGGGCAGCTGTTCTGTACAGGTTCCGGATTTTGCAGTCAAAGAGCAAAACGTCATTCTCGCGTTGATACGGAAAAAAATATGTGCAAGGTTGCTAAAAAGGTTCTATTTTTATGGAGTAATTCTGTTTTTTGATTGGTTGATGGCAGAACGTGAATTAATTTGATTCGTCATTTCCTAGCAGCAGCGTTTATAAGTAGAATCTTCCAAATCTGAGGTACCATACCCCCATTATTCGTGGTAGGGATTAGTTTCCTTGTGGCTTCGGCGGCTTGGAGACTGGGTAGAAAGTACTCGTCAAGGATCCGTTTTTCACACTCAGCCCAACAGGTGCAGGACCGGAAACTGGCCCAGTACTCGTCGGACTGAGGTACGCCACCTGGGTATTACCCAGGAGGTCCACCCTCCCAGGCCTCGCACCTGGTTTTCGGGTGGGGTGAATTTATTGCTTATCGCCTGTGGCGTTCCGACCGGCGAATGCCGACAGAGATACTCAGGCAATTTTTGTTGAGGCAAGAGTGTCCCTCCTTTAGGGGGGCTTGCCTGTATCCCACTTTCCGACCTTGTGTTACGTGTATTGTAATGGGTAACAAACAAATACCTACCCGCACTATTTGTTGTAGTGGGGGGTGAATCTCCTTGCGGCTTGGAGATTAGGTAGAAAGTACTCATCAAGAATTCGTTCTTGACACTCAGCCCGACAGGTGTGGGGCCGGGAGCCGGCCCAGTACCTGCCAGACAGGTACTAGCCTACATGTCACCCTCCCAAACCTTGCCACCCGGCTTTCATGTGGGGCAAGTTTATTGCTTGTCGTCTGAGGCGATGGGGATGTTCAGGCAATTTTTGTCGAGGCAAGAGTGATCCTCCTTTAAGAGAGCTTGCTTGTATCCCACATTCCGACCTTGTGTCACATAATGCTCTCGTGGGGTGCGTTTAAATATCTACCCTCATTATGAGTACAAAAAATTGCAATCGATGTTTTGAATTTGTATGCGGCATCTGTTGTTGCAAACTTACCATACTTTGGTCCAGAGTTTCTGCAGTCATTTTATTACATATAGAAATATCTGAACAAAGAATCTATCAAATAAACATCCAATTAGTATTATGCATGTAAAATTGAGAAAAGTTCATTTGAAAAGTGTCTACGTTGTGTGACAGAAACCGAAGCTAAACAAAAAACACGGCATCGGGTAAAATTCAATAATCCTTTTTGTATTTGTTTATTAATAGATAATAATAATAATTAAAAAAAAAAACAACATACAACATTTTGTGATACTTAACCATTTGGTTTTTTTTTTGCGTTAGTTCAGGGCCGCCGTCTTTAGCGTGATAAATATGCTGGGGCCTCTTGGTACATCGATGAAAGAGAGCGGACGTAAAACTTTTAAGTGCTGCATATTAGGGCCGAAAACCCTAGCAGCTTACGCTTGCTAAATACCTCTAGGATCATTTACAATGAACCAGAATTCGAAAGTCTTATGCGGAAAATTTATATATATATATATATATATATATATATATATATATATATATATATATATATATATATATATATATATCATGGTAGACAACTGACGATACTTAAAATAACATTAGTACTATTGTGAATTTGAGAAAGTAAGTTGATACGGCGAATGCAGGTGATTAAATAATTGACTGACTAAATAGGTTGCAAACGAATAATGAAAAATAGAAAAATTAAATAAGTTTTTTTATATAGTTTTAAAGGTTAAAAAACTTCTAAGACAATATATATATATATATATATATATATATATATATATATATATATATATATATACACACACACCACGATGATTGCTAATGGTGATGATTGGGCTGAATTCGATTATTAAAGATGACGGTTCAACAAGATTTGTTTACGCTTGACTTGAAAACGACAATGTTCTAGTCACCTGGGAAGCAGCTCAGCGATATTGTGTTTCGTAGACGTAGGCTTTGAAATAAACTTTCCTTGTGGAAGTTTTCTTTGGTTTTAGACTCAGAGAGGGACAAATGGAAATTATTGACAGTGGTTGTGGCTAGACAAGTTTTATTTTTATTTTCTGGGACTATAGATTGAAGCTCAGTCAAGTATCTGACATGGAAATTACGATAGAGTAGAGAAAGACTAGCGGCGTCTCTAAAATGAGAAAGAGCTAGTAGAGGGAAGAGGCATTGCTCACTAGATTACTAACATAAATGTAATAGATAACAAATAAAAGTGTAGTATCTGTTCTTCAGATGCTACGCTTCAATTTCTTGTTCTCTGTCAATGGAGGAGAAATCCTTCATGACTGAGACAATTAAAATTTTTTTTTTTTTTTTTTTTGCTTTTCTCCACGTTAAAAAACGACCCTGGTGTGTAACTCTGCCCCGTAGGGAGGCAAAGTAAATAGGGACATAAATGTAATTGTAAATAATGAGTGAATAATAACGGATGTAAAGTGAAGTGGAAAGTAAGAGAAAAAAGGGGGGGGGGGGAGGAAAAGAAAGAAAAGGGCAGAAAGAGATGAAATTAAGCTTGTGTCTTATTTCATCGACAGATAATGCGGGAAATGAAAGAAGCCAATCGAAGCTTTATTTATTGCCAGCCAAAATCCTTGCGAAAAATCAATAGTCTTTAGAATACTGGGAAACTAGAGAGACATGTTGTCCCCCGTACAGAACTTGCCCGAGAGCGTAAAGAGAAAGGGAAGATGAAGAAAGATAGATAATACCACTACTAGTACGAGCACTAGGAACAATACTTTAAAAAAAAAAAAACTTGGAAAAAAGAACCGGGAAGATTGGAATCAGAGGGATGTCTGAGAAAATACAGCGGATAACAATAATGAAAAAAGCTAAAATATTAAGGAAACGCCTTGAATGCGGAAACTAACACACATGATCTACAGGCACAAGCCGGACATACAGAAACTGCTACAAATCTAAAACGCAAGGAAACCTGATATAGAATCATGAAAACTGAAACTGTATAAATCTAAGGGAACCTATCCCTTCCCATTTTTTGTGTTTCTTAGGGGAGTCACAATAAACTGGCGTCACACCAAATAAGTGAGGAGGGTTAAAGATGATGGAAAGTCGAAGGAGAGAAAGCACTAGTCAGACCTCCGCTGGACAAGTGGGACCTTGTGGAGGCTTATTGCCACCCAAATTCCAGTTAAGACCAATAGTCGCTGCAAACGACAAATCAATGGTAAGCGGCTGTTGCGATAACGCAAATTCTTTTACGAAGAGGCGGAGAGTACTGGAATTCTGGGGAGACTTGTTTTAACTCAGACTCCAGAGAAGACCTCAAGTTCTCAAAGAGAAATCTTTGATGATGGTCCTAGTGAGTAAATAATAATAATAATAATAATAATAATAATAATAATAATAATAATAATAATAATAATAATAATAATAGAGAAGTGAAAAAGCTACAGAAGAAAGAAAAAAAGAAAGAAAGGAAAAATAGAAACATGATATAAAGCTTGAATCTTTATTTCATCGGCAGGTGATGGGGAACGGGAAAGAGGCCAATTGAAGCTAATTTATTCCGTACGTGTGCGTTTCCCACCATTTTGAATGTGTCTCTCTTTATCAATTAAACTCCCAAGTCCCAATACCATACACTTATAAAGTAATAATAATAGTAAATAAAATAAATAAATAAATAAATAAATAATAATAATAATAATAATAATAATAATAAATAACCTTTTTTATTTACCGGTCATTTTAGCCCCCCCCCCCGTCCACCACCTGATCTTCACCGAAAGGCGGCCACCTGATGACTCTTCCATCCCACCCCTCTCCCCATCAACCAACACGAGGTAAAGGGGGCAGCGTTACTTATTCACCTTGTCTATTCTTTAATCTCCTTTTTCTTTTTTCTTTTTTTTTTTTTGCGATTTTATTACGTCTCCGTTGTTATAAAACCAACTTCCATCTGTCCCCACCCTGACTCCGTACACACCTAACGCAGACTGAATTTTCAAATATCCCGCGCAACTGTCAACTGACCAATCGGAGAAAAGCGTCTGTTATTCAGTATTCGACCAAGAGAAGAGCCTTTGTTTTCATCTGGAACAATTATTGCCAAACTTTGATTTTCCGTCTCAAATTTAAGTGAAATTATCCCCTATCAGTCCTCTGGAAAAAGAAAAACAAAGTAAAAAGAACACACACACACACACACACACACACACACACACACACACACACACATATATATATATATATATATATATATATATATATACTTTTCTGTAATTCGTTTCTGTAAAGCCTCGTGAAGTTACTGGGTCATTGCTACGATTCAATAACCGAAACATGTGTAACTAAACAGATAAAACGGTAATAAAAAATATATTTGCTCTGCAATAGTATTGATCACTTTCTTCAAGTTTTTACTAGTTACCATTTTATATATATATATATATATATATATATATATATATATATATATATATATATATATATATATATATCAAAGCAAAAGGAAAGAAAAGTTTACCTTGGAATGAAACTCGATTAATAAGTTTTCCACATTTCTGTATACCCTATATACCAAATTTCAAGTCTGTAGATAAAAAATTCGTTGAGTATATAGGTTGAGAAGTGTCCACACACACATTCTCACTATATATGGGAGATTTAAAGGAAGAGAATAAGATCAATTCTTTAAACGGAAACTCATCAGGTAATACAAAGTTCAACCGAATTGTATTGGAGCTTACATAAAAATTAATAAAGAAAAAGATGACCTATAAAATTATATAGTAACGAGCAAAGATACCCGCGCATCGCACGGGACTTTTCTGCACACTTAGGTACGCGATTTGTGGGCACCTTTCCAGTAAGTGGATGTTGTAAGAGGGAGGTAAATTTCAACTCGATGCTTAAATCTTATCTAACACATTGAATACTGAAAACATACCACAATAAGATCATATCAGTTTTTCATCATATCCTTTTGTAGAACTTTTCATTGAAGAGCCTCGTGGTAAACTACATTTTCTGCTTTTTTGATTTGGAGCCAGAATGTAGAGTTTTTTTGAACTTCCTGTCCGGCTGATGGAAACGAAGAACATACCGTGACTGAAGCAGTCTGATGCCAGGTCTACGCCAATTGTTTTAAACGTCTGACCTTGACTTTTATTTATGCTCATTGCAAAACACACCTTCACAGGAAACATTTCTAGATAATACAATTACAACAACGACCCATCATCCCCCCCCGGCCGCCGCCGACATCTCCCCCCGCCTCAATATAAACAAAATGTTTTTTTTTGGGGGGGGGGTCAACGTGTGGGTGCTCATGTTAGGTTAAATTATCATAGAAAAGTGATCCCCCACTTTATTGAAACTAACATTTCTTCCAAAAGTCCACGGGTCCAGGAGTTCATACCATGCAAACGGTAAATTTGCGACGGGTTTGATTATCAGATTTGGTGTCAGAATAAAAAAAATCGTTTTGTGTCAAAAAACGAAAATAAATGTCTTTTTTATCATAAAAATAATTATTTGTCCAATTATGAGAAAGTGAAAGGAGGCCTGGGGTCATTTTTTTGGCTCGTTTGGCTCTTTTTGGTGTTTTTTAGTAAATGTTTGCCAAACTGTAGTGATTACGTTGGATAGTAAATGTCTTCAAATATGAATAACTACTCGTTTGCGCAAGAAATAAATGCAATATTCGTTCTCAGCGTCCCCAAAAATTTATAAAAGTCGAAAATTCAAAGATGAATGCCGAGGAGTCGGTAAACTAAAATAATTCCGATTTATGGTAATAATTATACCATAGCGATGTATGTGATATCATATATGGTAAAAAAATTATATTTTATATTAAATCTATATAATTATAAAACTCAAATGACCTTGTAACGGGTATTGTAACCCAACATCCGGTTTACGACTTCCGGTTGCGCATGCGTACATAAACATACACCCATAACAGCGTAAACAAATAAACATAAACCACTACTTTTGCAGAATTTGACCTGCGCACTAAAATATTAACGCTATTATTTAGATATTATCATTTAACATGGGAAGGGTGGGGATGTTTTGCAACTATTCTGTATTACAATTATACTGTCACAATTTTCTTACAAATAAATCAACTTTAATCTATTGACAACGTATTGTTTTACTGTGTACATTTTCAGCGTCCCAATTTTTCTTTTTTCGCGTTTAAATTATCCAAATAAAAAATTGTTAATACTTTCTGCATTCTTTTTTACATCGTTCATTTCCGTATTACGTTTAAGTTTTTTTAACACAATATTTTTACAAATAAATCTATATTAACCCATTGACAACCATAAGAGACTTTTACAACGCATTGTTTTACTGTGTACGGTTCCAGCGTCTCAATTGTTTATTTTTTCGCGTTTAAATTTAAAAATATATCAAAATATGAATGTAACTTTAAGTATTATGCTATCTGTTCAGTGCACATTTACCTATAAGTATGGCAAACAAACCACTTATAGTTCAATGGCTGTAATTTCTTTTATTATCAAATATAAACAATTATAATCAGAACGATGAATTATATCGGCGTAAAACTACTAAATACAGTGAAAAAAAAACAAAAAACAAAAACGGATAACTCAACAATAACAAATAAAAAAGGTTTGTACTTATGCAGAGAGTGATTCAGACGTAACTCAGCGCACGCCCGGCTTTCTCCGGAACATGACGTCAACAGCCGGAGTAAGCCGAGCGTCGCCGAGAAAATTAAGCCGTCTGACGAAACATAAAGCTGAACCAATGACAATGTAGTGCTATGGTCTTCAACTCGATGCGCGTTCGCGCGAGTTGAAAATTCAAAGCAGCAGACGATAATTTGGAAGAGGAAGAAAAGAAAATAAATTAGTAAAAAAAAGCACACCATTTCGTACTTTAACGTCAGAAAAAATAAACAAAAAAACATGAATTTTACAGCCTTAAGTGAGCAGCTGGAAACACCAACTGGAGTCCTCGACTTTTGTCAAGAAAAATATTACTGGCAAGGACGAAAACTTGTGCATCATATGGACAAGGAAAGGTAAGCGATGTCTATGCCTGGAGGTGTCAGGCTACCACGTGCCGAACCTTTCCATCATCCGAACTGGTACCTTTTTTTTGGGCCAAGTCTAGGCCTACAATTGCCATTGTGAGCGTTTAAGCGAGCAACACAGAAAAACCTCCAGCGCGAATGCGGAATACGATTTACGCACACACACCATTAATAAAACAACGGTCTGAGGAAACAACAACAATATCTGTTTTAATATGAAAAAAATTTTTTTTTAAATCCATGCCACCCAGTTTTGTTTCAATTTTTGTAGTTTTCAGGTTTTTCCTTGAGAAAAAAATAAATAAATAAAAATAACACCCAAAAAAACAAAGATAATTTTTTTTTCAATTTTTCTGGAAAAAAAAACTTTACAAAGTGTTTATTTGACTTACCTTTGAACCTTTTCTCGAACAAAAAAAATCGGTCAATGTGAAGTGTCTTTCCAACTCCCCAAAAAACATTTTGTGAGGTTTTCGGTGGTGCTGAAAACGAATATCCCATTTAAATTTGGGGCAAATTAGTAGTTTTCAAGATATGAAGAAATATTTTCAAAAAGTGGGGGATCACTTTCCTATATAAATTTAAGGTAAAATGCGCACTCACCTTCTGGCCACGTAGTAATTTCTTCATATCAAAACAAATTTAACTGATATTCGTTTTCAGCATCTCCGAAAACCGCCGCTGTTTTTTTTTTTTTTTTTTTTTTTTTTTTTTACTAAGATTCGTTCATTTTTTTCATCTCATAATTTAGGACGCTAATTATGCAGTCAGTAAGTTATATATGTGATGTGAAGAATGCTATATCTAGAAGTTACACATAAAAATAAATGTCTCCTTTAACAGAAGCATCCTACAAGGGGCATTAATATTTCTTGACCAGGAGAGGTGTACACACACTATAGACACTTTATACTTCTTTGATCATAGGGAGTTGTACACACAGACAAACACACACACGAACTCTAGAATAAATGACAAAAATTCATGTTAAAAAAATCATTATGTTGACCATCTTATAATTTATTCCTTTAAATCAGTCGATTTGTACAATTCTTGGCAGTATCTGTTTCGTTTCGCAAAATCAATCACTTAGTTATAATATCAATTAGTGAATCTATTATTTTTGTCATTTAATCTATATATTGCTCTGTAATTACATTGAGCTTCTTATATAAGGATTGATATATAATAAGAAAATATATTTCTACAGAAATATATCATATATATAATATATATATGATATATATATATAATATATATATATATATATATATATATATATATATATATATATATATATATTCACTTATTCCATAAGGATATGCATTAATTGGAGTGTAGGATAAGTGAGAACTCTTTATACCATGGCATTTCGAAGCCTAATGCTTCTCATCAGAAGAGGAGAGAAGGTGCTAGGTAACATAATGGGGTTGTGACGTCTAGCGATAGTTATAGTAGGAGCGATATAAAATATTGTGGTTGTTTTGGTTTAAATTGATCTCTGTGATATAGGAGTATAGTTTTTATTATATGATGCAGGTATAAATCAAAACAATAATAAAAACGAAAATAAAGAATAAGACAACAAAAAAAAAATGTTAATACCTTTTTAAAAAATGTGGAAAACAAAAACAAAAACAAAAAAACGTGATGGAAAAATAAAAAAAGGGAAAATAAAGAATAAGCGAACGAAAAATAATGGCATAAATAACCCTGTTTAAATATTAAAACTTAAAAAATCGAAAAAAAAAATGACCTTTATGTCGGCGCGAAGTGCAACCGTAGGATAACGAGGCTGTTACGATAACAACTGCTCTGCAATGGCGTCAGCGAAGTAGTATCGCTTTTTTTTTTCTATTTAAACCAATCCAAATACGAAAGCTTTTCGCGCATGTGTGTTTGCTAAATTGTCATAAAGGAACGATTTTTTGGTACCCTCCTTCATTGTAAACCTCTATTCCTATAGGAAATAATTGACCGTTTTTTCTAATTCTCACATATTATTCGACCGAGACATCGCCCTTTCAGACAGTACCGGTTTCGACCCAGTACACTGCTGCTGAGAAAAGTTTTAGGCAGGCATACAAACATAAATACATACATTCAAACAGGCAGGTGAGATATATCTAATAGATTTTAATTACTACCGTCTTCGAAACAGTAAATATAAGTTTGTTTCTGGCCTAGGTTGTAAGTGTAGTATCTGTTCTGATACTGCACGTTCATGTTAACATACCGAATACATATGTACAAAGAAAACACACACACATGCACGTACATACTCAAACACACGCACGCAAGAGAAAAATAAAGCATATACACGCAGACACACGTGTATGTGTATAAACACTAACACACGCATGTCCAAGTTTACGCTGCTTAAGAGTTTTATGACACACACACACACACATACACACACATACACGCACGTATACATGTGTAATTACAAGCACACGCGTGCGGAAGTTTATGATTTTATTTTCAGTTATTCTGTACTTTCACCTAATAATTTGATAAACAAAAAGATATTGTAAAACTTGAACTTAACGTGAAAATACTATTTTGAAAAAAAATAGCACGGTAATATAAGTGCATAAGCACCACTTCATTTGATATATTTATATTCCAAAGGGCCGTTTGAATAATTCTTTCGGTTGCGTTTGTGTTGTATTTTTGCAGTTTTGAATATGTACATGTGCACATTTTTGTGTAGAAGCACAAATATGTTTTATGCAAGTTTTTACGGCCTATTGGTTGAATGGCACACACACATGCACAAATACCCACATGCAAGTAAACAAAAACATACACACACACACGGACACGCACACGTACAAGTGTATACACAAGCACAAGCGTGCGGAAGTTTATGCGGCTATTAGTTTAATTATACACACACAGCAATATTTTTAAAATGTGTAAGTACATGTGTAATGTGCTGTCGGTGTGTTTAATGCAACAAGTAATAAGTCAGACGGGTTCTCTTTCGTATGTATGTAATTTGAAGAGGCCATATTGAAATGCAAGTGAGCGTTCGGTTTTGAGGCTGATACCGTTTATCTAGAATGTAGGAATGCTTAGAGTTCAGCCAATTGAAAGCCAGTGTATACGTGAAAGGAGACATCATTATTTCTGTAGAGGAAAAGTTGTAAGAGTATGTGATGTGTATGAATTCAGTAGCCGGTAAATGACGGCCTTAACGAATCATGCTTTCCTGGCTGCTGGAAACTGCTTCTGTGGTACCAGTTAAAAAAAGATCTGGCGAAAGAACTGACCCATTAAATTGTCGGCCAATTAGCCTCCTCCCTCTTTTCGACAAAATATTTGAGTCTTTAATCAAGCTCTACTCCACCACCTTACAGCTGCTAAACTTCTATCTGGCCACCAATATGGATTTAGGCAAGCCCGTTCTACTGCATATATTCTAACTGTAATCTCTGAACGTTTATACTAATCACTGGATAAGGCAGGAGAGGAAAGGAGAGGGGTGTAGCCCTAGATATATCTAAGGCTTCTGATAAGGTATGGCACGATGGTCTTCTCATGAAAATAAAATCCTATGGTATTACTCGACGAATGCTTAACATAATTAAATCCTTCCTAAATGAAAGAAGAATCCAGGTTATTCGTGATGGGCGTACGTCCAAAAAATGTTTATAAATGCGGGTGTACCGCAGGGATCGATTCTTGGACCTTTATTATTTCTGATATTCATAAATGATATACCTGATAAAATTGTTGATGAGATGGGTATATTTGCCGACGACACCACGCTCTATAGCAGGCACATAGGGAAAACTAATGAGCACATATCTAAGGTAATAGCTGAAACCCTAGAGGAAGACCTTCAGTCTGTAGTGGAATGGGGTCAAAAATGGATGGTAACGTTCAACGCTGTCAAGACAAAGCTCGTTTCCTTTAATAATTACACGAAACCTTACCAACCACCAATAGCTATGGCTATAGATATTTTACCTGAAAGCACTTCGTTCAAGCTCCTTGGCTTAAAGTTCACAAGAAACAAAAGTTGGAATAGATACATCGAGATCATTGCCAAGGCTGCTGCAAAGAAGGTGGGATCTCTATACCGTGCTAGAAAGTTTTCTTACGCCTGAAAGTATCCTTTGCCTCTACAAAGCCACCATTCGCCCATGTATGGGGTACTGCTGTCACATTTAAGCTGGTGCATCTGCTACTAGTCTCTCGCTCCTGGACAGGGTCCAAAAGAGAGTCGCCAACCAACCTAATAGGACCCGAACTGTCGTCTAAGCTTAAGCCCCTGTACCATCGACGAAATGTTGCATCCCTCTGTCTGTTTTACAAGTATTTCAATGGTGGATGCTCTTACAAATTGCAAGCCCTTGTCCTCCGCCCCTGAGGAAAATGCTCCCGACAAACACCACAAGCAACAAAGTCCCACCCTTACACAGTTGAAATCCCTTCTACTTTAATAGAACTGCAGGACTTTCGAATTCTCTTCCGGTTTCCTGCTTCCCCAATTGTACTGACATGCAGAAGTTCAAATGTAATGTGAACAGACATCTTGCTGCTAAACTCCATACATAGTACCCCTACAACTTAGGTCCCTGATAGTAGCCCCCTACATCAAAGTGGGAATTTACCTTGTTTGGGGTGAAAATTAAATTAAACAATAAAAAAAGATTCTTGCAACAAAAAACATCCTAAAATTAATTGCTTGGTCTCTCTCTCTCACTCTCTCTTTCTCTCCCTCTCTCTCTCTCTCTCCCTATATATATATATATATATATATATATATATATATATATATATATATATCTGTGTATGTGTTTAGAGAGAAAGAGAGAGCGATATAGAAAAAAAAAGAGGTCACAAACATTATTTTGTCGTTTCAGAATTCTCTCGTTCTCTCTCTTCCCCCCTCTCTCTCCCTCCACCTCCCTCTCTCTCTCTCTCTCTCTATATATATATATATATATATATATATATATATATATGTATATATATATATATATAATATAATATAAAGCTGAATGTCTGTGTGAATGTGTGTGTGTGTGTGTGTGTGTCTGGTCACGAATAGGCTCCTATATGGTTGACTGTTTTAAAAAACTGATTACATATAATGATAGAAGATGTATCGAGACACAGGAATGGGTATTTTGATCTGGCAGAACAGTGGTGCATTAAAATTGTGGGGTCTGCGTTCGCGCCTGGTCCACAAACTATGGAAATAAAAAAAATTAAAAATTAAAAAAAAAACGTTTACAAGTGTTTTTGATATAGATGTGCATAATAATACTTTGATAAGTATGTTTTAACTTTAATAGGGATGGTATAATAAAATTATGGGGTCTGCGTTCGCGCCTGGCCTCCATGGAATTGAAATAGGTACGCACTTTAAGAAAGACTTTTCATATCTATCTGCGTATTTGATAATTATGTTTCTGTTTGAAGAAATATGGTACAATAAAATTATAGGGTGTTCGTTCGCACCTGACCTCCATAGAATGGAAATATGTCGCAAAGTTTAACAAGGTTTTTTAATATAGATCCACAGAATATTGTGATAAGTGTTTCAGTGTGAACAGGTATGGTATAATAAATTATGGGGCTTATCTATTTTATTTTTACTTTCATCATATTTTGCATTGGTTTTGATACGCCCAAATTCGAAGCTATCTCTTTACGAGAACTCTTCCTTTTCATAACCTATCATACTTTCATAAATCAGAGTCCATTTTCTGTAGTGTGTTTTTGAACCCAGTCAACGACGGGTAGTGTGTTTTTGAACATATATATATATATATATATATATATATATATATATATATATATATATATATATATATATATACTAGCAAAAGTACCCGTCGTTGACTGGGTTCAAAAACACACTACATATATATATGTTTTATGCGATCATCAGTATTTTAAGTTATAATTACTGCTCGTCCTGTGAGTCGAATCCAATCAACAAAGCCACCCTTACGTCTTTCCTGCAGGCCACTTGTAACGACCGCGTAACTGAACAGAAGTTAAATTACCCATGAATGCCATTTTCGGCGGGCTTTCATAGTTCAAAGACAGTGTATTGAATAACAGGAAATTGAAATGACAACTTGAATTTTCTTAAAGTATTATATATTTTAAATAAATATAAGTAATTTTTGTACCTACAATTACTAGTGTTTTATATTTTTGCAACCATTAGTCTAGGGAGTGATAACTACTACTGATAACTACTGATGATCGTGATATTCGAACCAAGTCAGCAAAATCACCCATGGCTTAGAAGGTATCGTCTTTTCTCCAGGCGACCGACAGCTATCACGTATTTGGAAGTTTCTATGACTACCATTTTCAGCGGGCTATCAGTTCTAATCCAGCCACTTGACTGCTTACAAGTTACGCTAATGTGAATACCCCACGCACTAGTGAACAAAATATTAAGCGTGTTTTCGTATTTATTTAGCTAAGAAAGACAAAGCGAATCCACATAAAAAGGATTTTTAAAAATTTTTTTATTTGTCTGACGACAATGATTTCTTGCCTAGGAGATTTCGTTTGATAGTCACGCGTGAGCAAGCTTTACTTACGCCGACTTTATACGCTTCGGTAGTTACAGTTGCATGCACGCTCCTTTAATGTCCATTATGCCTGTTAGTGACGTTTATGTTTATCGATTAGTATAAATGCGAAGGGAATATTAAACTAATCGATAAGCCAATAATTTAGAAGCACTAATTTTTTTTGTCACTGTCTCAAATTTAACGTCATAACGTCATGCCACTATTTCTAGCAAACTTTTTAAAACTTAACCACAAGGGTTGGAACGCTGTATGTTTTGGTTTCGATTCTAGATATCACCCAAGTCTTTTGAAATCACTACTGGGTACAAAATAATAATCAATAGAGTATTGGCACTATAATAATAAATACGAAATCTGCATGAATTAAAATATATTTAAGCATATTTTACGACCTGGTCATGTCGGGCGCGCACTATTTTATACTGGATGCAATATAATTATCAATACTTAATTGACTCTATAATAATAAATACAAAACTCGCATGCATTAAAATGTCATATTTATGCGTATTTTCTGATCGGGCTAAGCAGGGCGGCATTCTAGTAAAATATATAAAGTAAATTAAAATACTCCGAACTATGAGATCAGTCTAGGCTACATGAATCCCAGCTCGTTAGTCGCAGCTATTCCTTAAACAGGTAAAATTGTTGAGCGAATCGAATTTCTCCGCGTGTCTAGGATTTTATCATCTGTATTATACCCCAATCCTTTGCTGGCTGTGGCTATTTGTTGGACTGGCAAGACAGACAGAAGCAAGATTTTATCCACGACACTACAGCAGCAAGACCAAGTCTTACAAAATGGATATCCCTATGTCGTATAGCGAGTAAATTTGCTAATGTTAACCTTGACAAGGATCAAAATAATTACAGTTCGAAGTGAGAGGAAGTTTGGGAAATAAACAATTTCCCCAAAAGGATGCAGCAAGAGATGACATGTGAGGTAAAATAGTTTAAAGTAGAGAAAACAAAGAGCCGTCAGTCGACATTCCGGATGACATCACGGATATTGAGTTTAACATAGAAACGAGGGTTTGATTTCAGTCTGTCTATGGAACGTACGCGAGGCAGGTGTATCCTTATTTTAATATCATTATCATTGTTGTAATGGTTTGGAAAAGGATCTCTTAGTAATTTCGACGTGCATCAGTTCTTAACCGAAGAAAGAAGTCAGCGAATGTTTTGTAAAAAATGGACATCCGAAAGAAACAGGGCATAAAAAAGAACATACTCAGCCACGCAGTGCTGGACTGATAAATTAGATAAAAAATTGTTTCTTTGATTTTGATTTTAATTTTTGTATTGAACTATGTAGCACAATATTACTTTATGAGCATTTATTCGACTTAATGATTTGTCTAATTTGGTCAGTTTTATATTTTAAATACATTGGACATTATTTTCATAGAAATGTTAATGAACTCATATTTGGTGAGTGTTATTAGTTTTTCTCTTAAAAAAACAGCTCATGTTTGCTCTATCCAGAAAAATATCAGCTTTATCAAAACAGTTGTTGATTAAATATATTTCGCATTCCGTGGAATATCCATGGATCCCGCGAGTCATTCAAATATTACAATAAAAAGGCAAATAAAAAAATATGTGTAACATTTAATAGATATCCAACTACGATACAAGCTATAAACAATGTTTGATGACCACACTAAATCAAAAAAAGATTCACAATAATCCGATTGATATCCGAGGGCCGTCCCGAAAGTAAAGCTTCCTGTTTTCTTACCTCAAAAAGTTCAAGAACTACGAAGACAAGAGTGGTATCATTTAAACGAGCGACGTTTTATGCACTGGAATTCATTTTTCTACATAGTCACGAGCATTCTCAATGCACCCTTTTCTAGCGATGAATGACGGTTGTGGATGAGTGTCCGGAGTATGCTTTGTCATAAGAGGGTAGTACCTAAAGCGGAAGTTACCTGGATTATTTGTTTGACGTTGCGAGCCTGTCTATGCTTAATCATCATTTCCATGGCAGGTGCTCGTCTGAGCTTCTCTATGGTCCCACCACCAAACTTTCACAAAAAACACTCGTCTAACCAAAACCACTATCAATAGTTTCCCGCACTCTTTATCTGTGCCTAAACCTAAACGAAAATTTCATGAACAAAGCTCCTTTCTTAGAACTGCACGCCTATGGAACTCTCTTCCGTTTCCTGTTTTCCGGCTGACTACAATGTGATTGTCTTCAAGTCCAACGTAAACAAGTTCTTGATGAACTGTTCCCCTAAGTAATCCAATTTACAAAAATTCCAATACTTATGTTTACTACGCAATAATCACATTGACTAATGCATACCCATTAACTATTATCCTCGAGTGGCCTCCGGGTCTTAATAAGTGGTGATTCCTGTGTAAAAAAAAAAGATGTTCAGTAGAACTGTATACTGTTATTACAAGTATTTAGTGTGTAATAGAGCGCGGATGCGCGGATGCAAATGCCCGTCCGTGTGCGAAATGAAGTTACAGAAGGGGAAAAAGATTTAAAAAAAGACCCCGAGAAAGAACATTCCCATGGACTGTTCGAGAACACGTGCGAGGGCACGTTCAAGATCATGTTCAAAACACCGTTCGAAAGGACAAAAGTTAAAGAGAAGGAGCAGTTATCAAATGTCATATTCCTTCGACAAAATTTGCTACAACGTGTTGGGTCCTTAAATATCTACATGAAAACATGTGTGGACATGTGTAAGATTACAAGTGTAGTTTTCGAGTTTTTAGTGATTATCGAGACATCATGTGATCGTTTTGTACCAGCCTTAATTTTTTTTCTCTTTCTAACTTTACAGAGTTTAAATTAGGTTCGTATTAAACTAAAAGCGCCTTCCAAAAAGTTAAAATATTTAAAAAGTTGTCCATGTAGATAGAGAGGAGGTTTTTTCGTAGCATTTATTTAATGTGTACTTGTTTATTTTTACCCCTTTCTCGTTTTTTATCTACTTTAACCAGATATATATATATATATATATATATATATATATATATATATGATAAGTTTTTTTTTGGAAAAAGAATTCCAGCAGAGTGCTCAATTAAAAGGAAAATCCAAATTTTAAGAGCGTATTTATATTTTATATTTTGTGTACAGAAAGTTGTTAGTTGAGACAGATCATTGGTACCGTCGGTTTCAAGCCCGATAATAAGGCCCGTTTAAGGTATCCTTATCAAGCTCTCTTCAGCCAATATTCGTCTCTCTATCTATCTATCTATCTATCTATCTATCTATCTATCTATATATATATATATATATACATATATATGTGTGTGTGTGTATGTGTGTGTGTGTGTGTGTATGTGAAGAATTAAACATTTTAATAAAGAAATAAACCGTAAGAAGGGCAACTTCTTGAAATTTGAAGTATAGACTTTTTGTCATATATATATATATATATATATATATATATATATATATATATATATATATATATATATCTTCTCTTGTGATGCGTCTTTTCAATTAGCTTAGTCACTGTTCGAACGTTCAGTTCGAGTTGAAAAAGAAATTCGCTATAGCCGCGAACGTCTTCAATGAATCTTGCTTTCCGGGTTGCGTCCCATTAGCCTCCTCCCTCTTTTCGCAAAAATATTTGAGTCCATAATTAACCAAGCTCTAGTCCATCACCTTCCAGATGCTAAACTTCTGACTGACCAACAATATGGATTTAGGCAAGCTCGTTCCACGACAGATATCCTAACTGTAATCTCTGAGCGTATATACCATTCACTGAGCAAAGCGGGGGAGGGTAGAGCGATAGTATCTAAGGCTTTTGACAGGCTATGGCATGAGGGTCTCCTCAAGAAAATTAGATCGTACGGTATCACTGGAAGAATAATAAACATAATTAAATCCTTCTTAGATAAGAGAAAAATTCAGGTTGTCCTCGGCGGTCGTACATCTAAACAATATGATATAAATGCGGGAGTGTCTCAGGGGTCTATCCTTGGGCCTCTATTGTTCCTAATATTTATTAATGACCTTCCCGACAAAACTGCCTCTGAGATGGTTATATATGCTGATGACACCACACTCTATAAAAGGCAGGACAGGAAAACAAATGAACACATATCTAAAGATATGGCAGAAACACTAGAGGATGACCTCCAATCTCTAGTGGAATGGGGACAAAAATGGATGGTTACATTCAATGCTGCCAAGACTAAACTTGTTTCCTTCAATAATTACAAGAAACATTCTCTACCAACAATAGCAATGGCCAATGATTCTTTATCTGAAAGTACATCTTTTAAACTCCTTGGCCTAATGTTCACAGGAAACATGAGCTGGAACAATTACATTGAAGGTATTGCCAGGACCGCTACGAAGAAGGTAGGCTCTTTCTACAGTGCTAGACAACTACTAACACCTGAAAGTATCTTGTACCTCTATAAGGCCACCATTCGCCCATGTATGGAGTATTGTTGTCATATTGTGGCTGGTGCATCTGCTACTAGTCTCTCACTCCAAGACAAAGTTCAAAAGAGTCGACAACCTGATAGGTCCTGAACTGTCATCTAAGCTTCAGCCTCTGTCCCATCGACGAAATATTGCATCCCTCTGCCTGTTCTACAAGTATTTTAATGGTGAATGCTCTGACGAACTGCAAGCACTCGTGTCCCCACGAGTTAGACACCCTCGACAAACCCGACAGGCAGCTAAATCCCACCCCTTCACAGTAGATATCTCTAGATATAAAAGGGCGTTCTACACCAGTAGTTTCTTCCCAGAACCGCTAGACTTTGGAATTTCATTCCAGATCTCTGCTTCCCCAACTGTACTGACATGCAGAAGTTCAAGTGTAACGTGACCCGACATCTTGTTGCCCAACTCCCTACATAGTACCCCAGTAGATGTTGCCCTTGAGAGTAGCCCTCTATACCAAAGAGGCAATGTGACTTGTTTGGGGTGAAAATGTAATAATGAAAAAAAAACTCCGACAATAAAAAATACGCCTCACTATCACAGAAGCCCTACTCATTCGTATGAAGAAACCGACCATCAATCAGATGTAATATGAAGGAGGAGAGGGTACGCTTAAGTGCTTTTAAACGATTGTAATCGACTTTTTCAATAAATTCACTAAACATATTTTTTTTAATTCATATTGAGCCAGAAGACAACTCCAGGAAAAAACGGATCATAAGAGAAACAAACTAAATTCATCCCTACTCGTTAAGGAAACACTTATAAGAGAGAATATGTTGCCTATATATATATATATATATATATATATATATATATCAACACTGCTGGCGAGTCATGATTTAATATACTTTTTTGTTTTGAAATCCCCGAAACAGTGTTTCATGGTAAACAACTGATGATCCCTTAAATTAACATTGTACTATAGTGAATTCGAGAGAGCAAGTTGATGCATAGATTGAAGGTGATTGAATGACTTACTGACTAAATAGTTTTCTAACGAATGATAAAAAAAATATAAAAATTAAATGTTTTTTTTTATATAGTTTTAAAGGTTAAAAAACTTCCAAGACTATATATATATCTATATCTATCTATCTATATATATATGTGTGTGTGTGTGTGTGTGTGTGTGTGTGTGTGTGTGTGTGTGTGTCTGTATGTAATACATATGTGTATATACATATGTATATACATGTTTGTATATATATATGCACATATATATGTATATATATATGCATATTGACTTTTGAGAATGTGTGCTGAATATATATATATATATATATATATATATATATATATATATATATATATATATATATATATATATATGATACTTCTACTTGAGCCCCTTCCCTCTCATGACGCAAAACAAGAAAAGCAGCTTTCCGTTTATAAAAAAGTTTGTTTAGAAATTCAAAGGGGCTGGGTGAAAACCCGAATAAATTAAATACGATTTTAGAAACAGGGAAGTGAACACAAGTGTCGCGAACCCCTATTTCTATAAGTCCAGGCGGACAGGCAGGTGGTGGTAATCGAAAAGTATGGGGGGGTGCTGTAGAGCCGGGTGTAGGGGTGGTAGTTACGTGGAAGTGCACTCATGGGTATTTACTTGGGGGAGGCTGTATTCGGTTAGGAGTATTGGACGGGGCGGTATTTGGGGACGCTGAGAACGGGAGAGGCGTGAGTTGCAAGTGAGGCTGTCTCGCATTAAGGGGCTCCATGGGAGTCCCTGTTGACACCTGTCGGCTTCAACCCAGGAGGGAAATTAAAACATGAATCTTGCGGGCACGGTCAATTAACTCACAGAGATGTTGGGATGGTAGAATATAATGAAAATGAAAGCTTTATCTATGATGAGTTGTACGTAGTTGGTATTGCCCGGGAGTCTCTGTTAGTATATCTCCTTAAGGATGTCGGTTTTAAATGTGGAGCAGCATCCCCAATGAGAGCATTTTGGATTAGTGCTAAGAAAAAAAAAAAAAATGACCGGTGATAGAAAAGATGAAGTGTTATATCAGAACAGATATTTCACCTTCATCAAGCTAAACACCGAGCCGAGATTATTTTTTATTTCATTTTTGTTTCGCCCTTTTCAATTAAAATTTGCCATTTCTTTTAAGCGTTTAATTTTTGTTTTTGAGTTTTTGAAATGAGGATTAAATAATTCGGATTATTCGGTCTGCTTTTCTCATCTTGAGTGTGATTTTCACAACGTTTTGGTCGATGTAACCTCCGACTTTCTTCAAGTGTAGCTTGTCGAACTCGGGAATTTGCAAGGAATTTCGGAACCCTTTATTTAAATCTCAATGCGAGCAACTCTCAAAATACAGTTGAGAATTATTTAGGACTTCTACCAAGCCATGGCCGATTGAAAGAAAGCATGTTCCATCCGTGGATTAAATAAACTCCGTACAGATTCCCGAGTTTAGCAGAAATATTTCCGAGTTGGAAATTCTTTCATTCATTTTTTTATTTTATTAAATAGTAAATAAGATTATTAACATTACATTAATCTATTCCAATATCGTTGTGTTATTAAGCTTTGTTTTACGAACACAAATAAGCATAATAATAATTAAATTTTTGGCACGTGTACACTTTGTTAGTTTTCAGTTGGGACACGCGGAGAGTGCATAGCTGGGGTAGACAAATGGAATTTTAGGGCCGAATCGAAAACCGAGAAGATTTTCTTTTTCATAACAAAACCAAAATTCTGAAATTTTTGAATGCGTGTTTTTTTGTTTTTTTTATTATTTTTGTTTTTACAACATTTTTAAAATAAAGAAATAAGAAACTTATAATAACACAAATTGGTGTTTAAAAAAATAGCCCCTTTTTAAACTTTTAATAAAAAAATGAACATGCATTATTGACATGTGTGCGAATTTTAAGAAAACATTTTTTTTGTGCATAAGTGCCATATATTATTTTTAAAAAGAAAAACGGAAAGAAAAAAGGCTACTTAGTCAGAAGAAGTACCGTGATGAAATAATAATGTTATTATTTAGAAAGCCATTATTGACATGGAGAGCGGGAGGATTATTTAAAAACTATTCTGTACTTTCATCTAACAATTTAATAAATTAAATATGTAGTGAAACTCGAACTTAACTTAAAAATAATAATAATAAAGCGCGTATCTTCTCTGAATGACTACAGAGAAGAAAAGAGGGTGTGTGTTGTTATAAGTTTATATTTATTTTTAAAAAAACCCACAAAAAAACAACACGCATTCAAAAATGTCACAATTTTGGTTTTGTTACGGAAAAAAATCTTTTCGTTTTTTTATTTATTCAGTACTGAAATTCCATTTATCTGCCCTTACTGTGCACTCTCTATATGTTCCAACTGAAAAACAAACAGTTGTACCGACGCACAAGTGCACAAATGCTCAAGTGCCGACATTGCTTTTTAGATTTAAATTAAGTAGTAAACTACTTACTATTCGACAATATAAAGTTTGCACAATCAATTTCGCATGTCGAATTTTACGATATAAGCACTTATAACGAAGTGTCCTTAATGAAGGCGTAACCATGTTAGATGATTGCCAGTTTGGAATGGTTACATTTCGAGGTGTTCATAATGGAAGAAGCACGAGTGACAGGTTAAACGAAAATAACAACACACGTAAAGTGTTAGAAGAATACTTTCACACATATTTTATGTGTGTTAAAGAATAGAGGATTACAGCAGCAAAAATAATAGAATGTTCGTGAATATTAAGAGTTCTTAAACGAAAAGTCTTCAGTCGAGATATAGAAGAGTTCCGATGTCGACATTTTTAATGCAATGCGTCGGAAGAGTTTGAAATATCGTATCAAAACTTCCCCGCTATATTATGAATTATATTTTCTTAATTAAAAGTTATTAAAAAGGGTATTCATTGCTAATATAAATAATCACACACACACACACACACACACACACACACACACACACACACACACACACATATATATATATAGTAGTGATGGAACGATTCCAATATTTTTCCCCGATTCCGATACAATTAGTGATTCCGAGCTAAATCCCCGATTCCGATTCTTTATAAATCTCTAATTATTTAACTATAAGATTGTTATTTCCCCCGATTTTCGTAAAAAAACATGTTAAATATGCAGATATTTTCTTAAGCGCCAAAATACGCGTGTGGAGGATGATCTATCGATTTTAGCTTTACTGGTAATTTAAAATCAATAAATATTATTTTATCATTATTACCAGCAATAGAAGATTTTGCTTTAAACAAAATCAAATAATAAAAAAAAGACAATTAAAAGAATCATTTTGGCATCGGAAGTAGGCATTAATTTTTCCGATTCTGATACGGATGCCGATATCCCCATTTTTATAATTCCATATTCCGATTAATGGTTCCAACATTAGTATATATATATATATATACATATATATATATATATATATATATATATATATTGTTTTAAATTATAATAATCCACTGACACGTGTTTCGTCGTCTACGAATCATCAGAGTGGCTGAATCTAGCGAAATTGAATATATATATATATATATATATATATATATATATATATACATATATTGTCATTGTGATTGACATAAATTCAGGATAAAGCAAGTAAATGAGTAAGTAAATGCATATAGTAAAATATAAGTAAATATACATACAGGATATGAATGTGTAAGTAGATTGATATATTAGATAGATAGGAATATTTAAAGACCAAAACGGAAATTGAAGATAAAAAAACGGCCAAGCAAAGAAGAAATAAAGAATTAAAATAAAGGATTATTAAGTTATAAAGTATTAAGAAAGTATGTAGAAAAAAAACGATAATGTTAAAGAAAAATTATATATATCTAAAAGGTTAAAGTAATAACTATGTAATTTCAAAATTACCATAATTAAATTTGGACTTATGTTTACAGAAAGAGATCAGTTCGTTTTTAGAATTTATTATATTGTTACTTAGTTATGGTTATAGTTTCGGTTGTTGGTTGGTTGGTTGTTTTTGTTTTACAGCATATCAACCCTTTTCGGGTTATTTAATGCCGAATCCAAAGATTTTGAAGAAAATTTTTTTTAATAGAATATATTTGTTGTTTTCACGTCGGTTTCTATTTAACCCATAGTTTGGACCCTAACAGGTACTACCACTCCGGGTCAGAGTGAACCTGGGAGCAATGGTAATTAAAGGGTGGCTCCACACTCCCCAAAGCCCACAAGCTGGGGCCTTACCACTGGATATAGTTTAAGGTCATATCCAGGACCCCCATTGAGGGACTTTTACCCTCTGCAGGGGGGCAGTCGGCGTATTCTAATGCCCCACCGACAGGGCCAGCTGTGGTTGTGCAGAGCCGACATGACTTAGAGCCTGGAGTATAAGACTTATCTTTTTTATGATAGTCCATTTCATTGAGAAGGGGGTATTATTAGAATTAATTTTTTTTAATTAAATTGGTTAGAGAAGTTCCTTGGTTATTATTAGAATTATGGTTTATATATATATATATATATATATATATATATATACATATATATATATATATATATATATATATATATATATATACAAGGCTCGTTCTAAAGTGAACCCTACTTTTAAACTTAATTTTTGAAGAGCTACGAAGAGAGGAGCAGTGCCATTAAAATGAGCGAACTTTTGTGTTCCAGATTTCAATTTTCTACATAGTCACTTACCATTTTTAATGCACTTTTGCGAGCAATTCAATGATGCAGTTCTGCTTTTGGCTCAGGCCAACGACAGGGGTTGCTTTCTTAGAGTCTTACACCGTCAATATCTGCAGCAGAGAACTGCAACGTTCAGGTCATGAATGCATAAGTTCAGTCATACTAAAAATGTAATTTACAATACCCCATGATCCATTCGGGCGGAATAAAAATAGGAAGCATTACTTGTGTAACGCCAGTCGAACATAGCTTCTTATCCGATCTTAATGACCAACAACTTTTATTTCCTCTGTTATGTTGATTTGTCGTCATTTCGTTCACAACCAGGTGTATGTGACTTCCCACCTGTTGAACAAATACGGACAGGTGTCCAGGTGGGAGTGCATTGCGTTTAAATCGTGAACCGTTAGATGGAAGGCCCCATCCTCCTATAAAGGGACACGAGACCATCCATCTATAAATCTCCTCCACCTTCTCCCATCACAATCGTGCATGGATACATTGACGTGTTCGACTCAATCTCCAGTCAAGTAAAGATGAGCCTGGTTAGTACCAGATGGTCGACTATTTGGGAATTCTAAGCGCTGTGGGTGCTCTCCGCTTATCTCGGCATTTGTTTCTATTTGTCCTGTACATACACTTCACTTGCCATTGGTATTTTACAGTGTCGACTGAGAAGAGGTGTGGTGGGAGATTGTGCACTTCCTGACAAAAAGATTTCACGCGCAGGCACCCCTTCATGCGTATCCATAGTATGTCAAAGACTGAAGGAGCCTTATATATATATATATATATATATATATATATATATATATATATATATATATATATATATATATATATATATATATATTACTTCATTTAATCACATTAATTAATATACGAAGATCTAATTCCATGCGTAAATTGTTCAGTATTTACTTCAACAGTAATCAATATAGAGGTAGAGCTAGGTAGTAAATTATGAAAATATATATGGCAATCAAGCTTAATTGCCATATATATATATATTTATAACCTAATATATATATATATATATATATATATATATATATATATATATATATATATATATATACACACAGTATCGGCCATGATATAAGGAACGGAAAAAATTGACAATTATTCATGTATATTTCAAAAATTAGTGCATGGATTTTTCTGAGATACTCAGAATAAACAAATAGAACCAATGTGTATAAACTAGTACAAAAAAAAATTACGTTTCAATGTTGAGAAATATTTTAGTTTAAAATTATATCTGTGGATTTATCCTGGCCAAAAGTTAAGGAACGAAATAGAAATTTTATTTTTAAGAGACTAAACTTTACATAAAAATAGCTAGTTTTTAATATTGGAACTGCTGATAAGCACAACAAAGAAAAATGGCGTCACCGACTCGCAAAACTCTGTCTCTCCAAGAAAAATTTAATTTTAGACAATTACAAAGAAAAGAAATCAATTTCAACAATTTCTAATATCGTTCGAAGATCAAAAAGTGTTGTTCATCGTGTGATAGCACGATATAAGAATAAAAATACATTAGAAGCATCCCCTAAAACCGGCAGACCCCCTAAAACGTCTCAAAGAGAAGATAGGATTATGGTAAGGCAGGCTCTTAGTGACCGATTCAAATCCGCAACATCAATTTCTCGTGATTTTAATGAACAGACTGGGAAAATATATCTAGAAAAACTGTTTCTCGACGGTTAGCAGCTGCCGGATTGCATGCCAGGGTGCCAGTATCTAAACCCTTGATCTCCAAGAAGAACAAAAATAGCCGTTTGAAGTTTGCCCATGAGCATGTCATCTGGACTGATGAAAAATGGGCTAAGGTTCACTCCAGCGATGAATCCAAGTTCAATTTGTTTGGATCTGATGGAAAGAAGCATGTACGGCGTAAAGCAGGTGAACGATTATCCTCCAAATGTGTTAAAAAGACACTTAAATTCGGAGGGGGAAATGTAATGGTGTGGGGTATGATATCCTCGGAAGGAGTTGGCCCTCTAGTTCGAATCTATGGTAGGGTTAATGCGGAGACTTATAAGCAGCTCCTTCAACAACATGTCATTGAGAGCTTATGCCTTTCACCTAATCAGCCAAGCATTTTTATGCAAGATAACGCCCTTTGCCATAAAGCTAAAAAAGTGATAAGTTACCCCGAGGAAGAAGAAATAAGAATAATGGACTGGCCAGCGCAGAGTACGGATCTGAATCCGATAGAAAATGTTTGGAAAATGATTGGAGAAAGAGCACAGACGAGGAATCCCAAAAATCAAAATCATTTGTCGGATTTATTGAAGGAAGAGTGGGAAAAGATAAATCCTGAATTTTGCAAGAAACTAATCCAGTCTTGTGGTCGAAGATGCAGTGAGGTCATAAAGAATAAAGGGATGTTCACTAAATATTGAATGAATTTATTTTTTAAAACATTTGCATTAAAAAAACATAAAGTTTCTATTTCGTTCCTTAACTTTTGGCCAGGATAAATCCACAGATATAATTTAAAACTAAAATATTTCTCAATATTGAATCGTAATTTTATTATTATTTTTTTTTTTTTTGGTACTAGTTTATACACATTGGTTCTATTTATTTATTCTGAGTATCTCAGAAAAATCCATGCTCTAATTTTTTAAATATACATGAATAATTGTATTTTTTTTCCGTTCCTTATATTATGGCCGATACTGTATATATATATATATATATATATATATATATATATATATATATATATATATATATATATAGTGTTTATCCAAAAGGATAAGGGATTTCTGTAGAGAAAAGCATCACACACACACACACACACACACACACACATAAGGTTCATTTTTTAGAAGCATCTTTTCTCTATTAGACAGGACTCAACTGCTCGAGAACATAAATTGGTCGATCAAAAGTCGCTATGATCAGATGGGTAACCAAACTGATCCAACCATCTATGAATGTGGAGAGGATGTGATGCAACACTGTCTTTGCCTGCCCTCTACTGCCCAACCTGTTCAGCTTGTAAGATTTTCCCGAATACAGCAAAATGTAAAGGACTGCATAAAAAAATTGTTGTATAATCATAGCCTTAAAAAAATAACAGACAAAAAAGAGGACGTTGAAAGGAGGTCCATATTGTCCGCTACATACAGACTGTTTCGCTATATCATAGCTTTTCAGTGTGGCAAGGTAGATAAAGAAAAGTTTCTCCAGCCCCCCTGTTTCCCAAACTAAGCTATCTTTTAATCACCTGCGCTTTGATGTCCATTTCGCCACAACTAAAATGTACGTCGCTCGTATTGAGGAAGCACTAGGCTGTGTCAAAAGGTTTAGAATTAATCTTCACTCCTAATCTTAAACGAAATACATCAGATTCGTTGCCGCTGGAAAAACTGTTTGATTATTCTACCCGTCTGGTGCAATTTTCTGCTTTTTGAGGAGCCAAACACATACTAAGAAAGAGTACGGTTGCCACATCTATGGGGGAGATGTTCATAGCACCCTTTCCTACAGTGACAGATACAAAACCGTCTTTGAAATCTAGCGAGTGAAGGTATTTTCGCCTACCTACTTCCTCTTTCTCACAGAAAAAAACGTCGCGAGTTTATCACTGCTCTATCATTATTTTAAGTACTCGACTGAGCTTCAATCTATGGTATTTTCCCGCAACCAATACTCATCTATCTACAACAACTGTCACTCGCTTCCCTTGCTCTTTATCTAAAACTAAACGAAAATTCCATGAGCAAAGTTTATTTTCTAGGAATGTCTGTCTCTGGAACACATGGCTGCTTCCAAACTGAGTATAACATGGCTGTTTTCAAATCTAATGTAAATGAATACTTGCTGAGCCATCCTCTTAAATAATCAAATCCTACACAAGTTTCGCTATTACCGATCATCAAGACGTTGTCTCGCAATCTACCCTTATCCTCGAGTAGCCCCTAAGCCTTGATAAATCATAACCCTCTAGTAAAAAGAGGATTAGCATTGTAAACGCAAACCATATGGAGATGCTTCGCGTACTATCGGGTTCACGTAAAAATGGACACGTATAAATTATAAAACCAGGTGTACTTCGACACGTTTTTGTTGTGTTTGCATATTTTAATGTGTTTCATTTTTTTTTTTTGTTTTTGTTTTAGTTTTTGTTTGTGTGTGTGTGTGTGTGCGTGCGTGTGTGTGTGTGCGTGTGTTTTCTGGTCACAATGGCGAGGCTATTATGCGTACATGTAGCCCTACGTACACAAAAACGCACTGAGTCTGTCGTTCGCTGTCGGTATCAGCGTCCACTTAACGTGGCGAGCAAGTACCCGGCTTGTATATAGAGACACCTCCCCCCACCCTCCTATCCGCCGTGGGCACGTGTCAAGTGGAGTCAGAGACAAAGAAGCGGTTTTCAATTGCAAGTCTCCCTTCGTATTCCCCCACACCTATGGTTTGTACTTATTTAACCAATAAATCGCCTTGCTTCGACCCCTCAAACGCATCAATGCCCGAGTATGAATTCACCAACACGTACGAAAGCTGAGGAAAACCCCATCCTTTAACAGGTGCATAACGGGATGCATAAGGACTTTTATCTTACAAAAAAAAAATATTGAATGGGCAAATATTATATAACCCAAGAAATAATATAATTTGAATTATTCGCAATTTTTTAGATGAGCATTGATACTTTGTATTATTTGAATTATCCGGACTACTTTTCTCATCCTGAGTAGTATTACCAGAAAAGTTCGGTCGATGTAACTTCCGACCTTCTTAAACACTCGTCTCGCCAAAACCACTATCAATAGTTTCCCATACTCTTTATCTGTACCTAAACCTAAATGTAGATTCCATGAACAAAGCTTCTTTCATAGAACTGCACGCCTGTGAAACTGTCTTCCGTTTGCCTGCTTTCCAGCTTATTACAATCTGTTTGTCTTTTTAAAATATATTTTTTATTACATTTTCACCCCCAAAAAGTCATATTGCCACTTTGATGTAGGGGGCTACTATCAGGGACCTAAGTTGCAGGGGTACTATGTAGGGAGTTTAGCAGCAAGGTATCTGTACATAGTACACTTTAACTTCTGCATGTCAGTACAGTTGGGGAAGCAGGAAACCGGAAGAGAATTCCAAAGTCTTGCCGTTCTGGGGAAGAAGCTATTAGAGTAAAAGGCTTTCTTACATCTAGGGATCTCAACTGTGTAGGGGTGGGACTTTGCTGCTTGTCGGGTTTGTCGGGGGTATTTTCGTCGAGGGGGTACAAGCGATTGTAGTTCGTCAGAGCATCTACCATTAAAATACTTGTAAAACAGGCAGAGGGATGCAACATTTCGTCGGTGGGACAGGGGCTGAAGTTTAGATTACAATTCAGGACTTATTAGGTTGGCGACTCTCTTTTGGACCCTGTCCAGGAGTGAAAGACTAGTAGCAGATGCACCAGCCCAAATGTGACAACAATACTCGATACATGAGCGAATGGTGATACTTTCAGGCGTAAGTAACTTTCTAGCCCGACTGCAAGAGCCCACCTTCTTTGCAGCAGGCTTAGCAATGATCTCAATGTATCTGTTCCAACTCTTGTTTCCTGTGAACTTTAAGCCAAGGAATTTGAACGATGTGCTCTCAGGTAAAATATCCCTTGCCATAGGTATTGGTGGTTGGTAAGGTTTCATATAATTATTAAAGGAAACTAGCTTTGTCTTGGCTGCGTTGAACGTTACCATCTATTTATGATCCCATTCCACTACAGACTGAAGATCTTCCTCTAGAGTTTCGGCCATTAGCTTAGATATGTGCTCATTAGTTTTCCGCAAGTGCCTGCTATAGACCCTGGTGTCGTCGGCAAATATTCCCATCTCAGAGACAATTTTATCAGGTAAGTCATTTATGAATATCATAAATAATAAAGGTCCAAGGATCGATCCCTGAGGTACACCCGCTTTTATATCAAATTTTTTTGGACGAACGCCCATTGAGGACAATCTGGATTCTCCTCTCATTTAAGAAGGATGTGATTATGCTAAGCATTCGTCGAGTAATACCATAGGATTTTATTTTCATGAGAAGACCATCGTGCCATACCCATTCAAAAGCCTTAGATATATCTAGGACTACTGCCCTCCCCTCCCCTCTCTTATCCAGTGTTTGGTATAAACGTTCAGGTATTGCAGTTAGAATATCTGCAGTAGAACGGGCTTATATATTATTCCTTAATTGGAATTCGTTTTGAGATGAGCATTAAGTTAATATAGAACGGGCTTGCCTAAATCCATATTGCTGGTTAAACAGACGTTTAGCAGCTGTAACGTGGTGGACTAGAACTTGATTAATTAAGGACTCAAGTATTTTGGCGAAAAGAGGGAGGAGGCTAATTGGCGATAGTTTAATGGGTCAGTTCTTTCGCCAGAGTTTTTGTAAACTGGTACCACAGTAGAAGTTTTCCAGCAGCCAGGAAAGCAAGATTCGTTAAGGCATTTGTTACAGAGTTCAAGAGAGAACAGGAGCGACCTCAGCGGAGCATGTTTTTAATAGCACAGCTGAGATGAGGTCAGTTCCACATGCATGGTGTCTAGGTTTTTTATAATATGTACTTGGGAGGGCGTGATCTTTAGATCATCTACCGTGGTTTCTGTCTGCAGAGGAAAATCAGGGAAGGAATGGCTTGCTGGGTACAAGGTAGAGTTTGAAGCAAACTGGCAGGCAAGCATGTTAGCTTTCTCAGTTGCTGTGCAAACAACCTAGTGATTGTTTGATGGTGAGGGTATTGTCGACTGCCCATTATTCACTACACTGTTGTAGATTTTCTAGAAATTACGAGTTCCTAATATTTGCACTTCAATGCGTTTCTTGGTGGTTTCAGTGTATTTACACTTAGCTCTTGTTACTTCTTTCTTGCAATAATTTCTAGCTTCTATATACTTTTGTCTGTTTGTACAGGACTTATGCCGGATAAATCATAGATGTGGCCTCTGAGTAATGGCAGCTGCGCATGTAGAAGTAAACCATTGGGGAGAGTGGGGTTTACTATAGAACTTCCGTGTAGGAAGATATGCTTCAATTGCTGCTTTGAAATATTCAGTAGTCTCATTTGCGCACTGTTCTGCTAGAAGAGAAAAGATATTTCCCCATGTGGCTTCTCTGGTGTGATCCCTAATGGCTTTCCAGTCAGCCTTATTGTAGTATCTTTTTGTTTTTAGCAATGCCTCTTCAACTTGGGGGCGAGAGTTAGAGCAATGTCTATCATTATTACAGTGTGATCAGCATTCTCGAGTGGGCAATGAGCATTTGTTACACAATCATCAGGAACAGTTGTCAGAAATAGATCCAGAAGCGAGTCTTGTTCGTCCGGGCGATCTGGGAGACAGGCCGGGAATGTTCCTGTCCGTGTCAGGGAATGGGACGTAACAAGTTCTTGGTGAACCGCTACATAATCCAATTTACAAAAATCCCATTACTTATGTTTACTACGCTAAAATCACATTGATTAATGTATACCAATTAAGCCTAGCCCTCCAGTGGCCTCCGGGCCTTGGTAAGTGGTGATTCCTGTGTAAAAAAAGTAAATCTTGTGAAAGCTAGGTATCTTTCTGTCCAACCCAGGAAGTTTTTTGTGGATTTCAATCAGTTAATTAATTAATACGTTTGCCCCAGAGGTTTCTGTCACTCACTTCTCACTTAATTTTCTGTCACATTACCTCTCACTTAATTTTCTGTGACTCATCTTTCACTTAATTTTCTGTCATTAACCTCTCACTTATTTTCTGTCACTCACATCTCACTTAATTTTCTGTCACTTACATCTCACTTAATTTTCTGTCACTTACTTCTTACTTAATTTTCTGTAACATACCTAACAGTTTATTTTCTGTCACTTACCTCTAACATAATTTTCTGTCACTTACTTCTAACTTAATTTTCTATCACTTACCTCTCACTTAATTTTCTGTCACTTATCTCTCGCTTAATTGTTTGTCACTTACCTCTCACTTAATTTATCTGTAACTAATCTCTCACTTTATTTTCTGTCACTAACTTCACACTTAATTTTCTGTAACTTACCTCTCGCTTAATTTTTTATCACTTACCTCTCACTTAATTTTCTGTAACTTACCTCTCGCTTAATTTTTTATCACTTACCTCTCACTTAATTTTCTGTAACATACCTTACACTATATTTTCTGTCACTTAACTCTCACTTAATTTTCTGCAACATACCTCTCACTTAATTTACTGTCACTAAAATCTAACTTAATTTTCTGTTATTCACCTCTAAATTAATTTTTTGTCACTTACCTCTGACTAAATTTTCTGTCACTTACCTCTCACATAAATTTTTATCACTCACAGCTCACTTAATTTTCTGTCACTTACTTCTCATTTTATTTTCTGTCACTTACCTGTCGCCTAATTTTCTGTCACTCACCTCTAACTCAATTTTCCGTCACTTACCTAAGACTTTATTTTCTGTCACTTCCCTCTCACTTAATTTCCTATCACTTACCTCCCACTTAATTTTCTGTCACTTACCTCTCACTTTATTTTCTATCGCAAACCTCTCACTTACTTTGGTGTCATTTACCTCTTACTTTATTTTCTAACTTAAATTCCTGTCACTTACATCTAACTTAATTTTCTGTCACTCACCTCTCACTTAATTTTCTATCACTCACCTCTCACTTAATTTTCTGTCACTTACCTCTCACTTAATTTATTGTCACTTTCCTGTCACCTTATTTTCTGTCACCTACCTCTCACTTAATTTTCTATTACTTACCTCTCACTTTATTTTCTGTCACTCACCTCTCACTTAATTTCCTATCATTTACCTCTCACTTAATTTTCTGTCACTCACATCTCTTTTAATTTTCTGTCACTCACATCTCTTTTAATTTTCTGCCCCTTACCTCTCACTAAATGTTCTGTAACTCACATCTCACTTTATTTTCTGTCACTTACCGTAAACTTAAATTTCTGTCACTTGTAACTTTATTTTCTGTCACTTATATCTAACTTAATTTTCAGAGACTCACTTCTCACTTTATTTTCTGTAACTTACCTCTCATTTTATTATCTATCACTTTCCTCCTACCTAATTTTCTGTCACTTACTTCTGACATTATTTACTGTCACTTACCCGTCACTTAATTTTCTGTCACCTAACTTTATTATCTGTCACTTACCTTTCATTAAGTTTTCTATCACTCACCTCCCACTTAATTTTGTGTCATTTACCTCTCACTTAATTTTCGGTCACTTACATCTGTCTTAATGTGCTGTCACTAACCTCTCACTAAATTTACTGTCACTTTCCTCTCACTTAATTTTCTGTCACTTACCTCCCACTTAATTTTCTGTCATTCACATCTCTTTTAATTTTCTGTCACTTACTTCTCCCTTACTTTCTGTCACTTACCTCTCACTTAATGTTCTGTAACTCACCTCTCACATTATTTTCTGTCACTTACCTAACACTTACATTTCTGTCACTTACATGTAATTTTATTTTCTGTCACTTACATCTCACTTAATTGTCTGCCACTTACTACTCACTTTATTTTCTGTCAGTTTCCTCTCAGTTAATTTTCGGTCGCTTACGTAACACTTAATTTTCTGTCACTTACATCTCACTTAATTCTCTGTCACTTACCTTTCACATAATTTCCTGTCCCTTACCTCTCAATCAATTTTCTTTCAATACCTAACACTACAATTTCTATCACTTACCTCTCACTTTATTTTGTATTAATTTGCTCTCACTTAATTTTCTGTGACAAACCTGTCACTTAATTTTGGTTCACTTACTTCTCACCAAATTTCCGGTCACTTACCTCTCACTTAATTTTCTGTCACTCACATCTCACTTAATTTTCTGCAACTAAGCTCTCACTTCATATTCTGTCGCTTACTTTTCACTTTATTTTTTGTCACTTACCTCTCACTTTATTTTTTGTCACTCACCTATCACTAAATTTTCTGTCAATAACTTACACTAAATTTTCTGTCACCTCTCACTTAATTTAGTCTCACTCACGTCTAAATAACTTTTGTGTCACTTAAATCTCACTTTATTTTCTGCCACTCACATCTCTTTTAATTTTCAGTCACTCACCTGTCACTTAATTTTCTGTCACTTACCTCTCTCTTAATTTTCTGTCACTTACCTTTCACTTAATTTTCTGTCACTTACTTCTCAATTTCTGTCACTTACCTCTAACTTAATTTCCTACCACTTTACTCCAACTTAATTTTCTGTCACTCACCTCTCACTTAAATTTCTGTCACTTACCACTACTTATACTGTCATTATCTAACACTAAATTTTCTGTTACTCACCTCTCACTAAATTTTCTGTAACCTCCCTTTCACTTTATATTCTGTCACTCACATCTCACT
>NC_136491.1:104485251-104600251 GCF_053919585.1 Euprymna scolopes
TCTATAGGCGTCGATTATTAAGTTGTGTTTTTTAATTTTGAAACTCTGAGTCTTAACCGCTCGTTTTATGTTTTTTTCTCTATTTGTTCACTTTGCATTGTTTCAGGTTTTTCAATGTCGCTGATGAATTTGCGCTGACTCGTTCCAACCTCTTATGGTTGATTCAGCGCAATGAAACCAATGGTACAACCTTGAAATATGTATATATAGTGTCGTAATAAATATTGTATCTTCAGCTCTCACATCCACGATCGAGCACTTTATTGGATTTTTCATCACCTCCTGACACGATATATATATATATATATATATATATATATATATATATATATATATATATATATATATATATATATATATATGGAAAATCAAATGACATGGGTATTCATATATATCTTTTCATTATTTCATTAATGACCTTCATTCGGCCCAGGACAAATCATTATAACACTATCCAACCTGCGGGGTCGAATGATTTGCCAGCCAATGATTTATGAATCTGTAACTGCCTTTAACTTAAATTTCAAAATTTATAAAAATGATTCTCATTTTAAAAAGTAATGTTTGTTTTTGTTCCAGTTGAAATCAATGTCTTGTTAACTCATAATTAAGCAAATAATCAACACTAACACAATTTCATTATTTGAAGTAAGATAGCCTTGTAACATTTCTATAAACACATGACTCCTACTTCAAATACGTAACTCGCACTTCAAGCCAACTTTATTTCATGACATGTTATTTGCTTAAAGCATTGTGTGAGTTATGTATCTAGAGATTTCTGAGAAAAAAAAAACTTCATTATATATATATATATATATATATATATATATATATATATATATATATATTTATATATATATAAAGTTATAAAATATATATGGCGATTAAGCTACACAGAATATTCCGCGTTTCATCCACGCTAGGATTCATCAGGCATAAGCCTTAATCTCCATATATATTTTATGACTTAGTACCTAGCTCTACCTACGTATTGAGCACTGTTGAAGTAAATACTTAAAGTTTACGCATAAATTTATACTTTCGTACATTAATTTATGTGATTAAATGAAGTAGTTATATATATATATATATATATATATGTATATATATATATATATATATATATATATATATGATAATGAAGTTTTTTTAATGGAAAATCTTAGAAGATCACGATTTATTGAAACATCTGTAAAGTAAATCTAAAGAAATACAATTTTAATGCAAAGTACGTCTTCTTAAAAATATTTGCCGTTTTGATTCACGCGTGCTACATAAAAAGACAGATTTTTCTACAACAAACAATGCGAGTCAAAATCCACGAAAGATCTAATATCTACGTTGTCTAAACCTGCCTTGCCTCTCTCTCTTGGTTGAGGTAGCTTTCTAAACTCACGCATGCTACCACATACGCGCTATGCATATTAGAGAAAGCATGAGTGCCTATAGAAGAATGCCCACTGGAGGGAACTTGAATGCTCGTCTTTGCAATAACCAGCTTTTGGTATTAATAACAGTCTACATCAAGTGGCCTCGTGCTTTGTCTCGAGTAGTTTCTATTAAAAATATATATACATGGTAATATTATAAACTAATTAACGGATCATCATGATTTTTGGAATATATATATATGTCGTCATAAAAAGATTGAATGGTAGTTGGCAAAGCAGTGTTAAGTGATAAGAATTAGAATATTCGTTGTTGAGAGTATAGTGACGTCATACACGATGAATACTAGTCGTCAAAAGTCGTGTGGCCTCATGAAAAGGAGAATATTAGTTGATAAATATAGGGTGACGTCATAAAGAATGAATGTGAGTTGTCAAAAGTACTATGCCATAAAGAAGGAATGGTTGTTGACAAAGGCAGTGTGACGTCATAAAAAGGAGAATATTAATTGCTAAAAGTAGCGTGACGTCATAAAAATATGATTGTTTGTTGTCAACCGCAGTATGATTTTGTAAAGAAGAAATGTTTCGCTTCTAAGAGCGTTTTAAAATAAATACCTTCTACTCTTTTATTTGCGATAATCGATCGGAGATTTTTTTTTTACAAAGGGCCACAACTTATTAAGGCTTGGAAGCCACTAAAGGATAAGAGTTAATGAGTGTACGGTGTCAATTGGAAAAATATCGTAGTAATCGTTAGTAGTGGAAATTTGGTAAATTGGATTAATTCAGGGGACGGCTCATCAAGAACTTGTTTACGTTGGACTTTAAGACGACCATATTGTAGTCAATTGGAAGGCAGGAAAACGGAAGAGAATCCCACAACCGTACAATTCTAAGAAAAGTTTTGTTCATGGAATCTACGTGTAGGTTTAGGCACATATAAAGAGTAGAGGAGATTATTGATAGTGATTTCAGCTAGACGAGTGTTTTTTTGTGAAAGTCAGGCAAAGGCGAGACCATAGATTGGAGATCAGACGAGCACTTGCCATGAAAATAACGATAAAGCAGAGACATGCTCACAACGTCTTTTCTGTGGAAAAGACGTTGCAGGAAAAAGAAAAGGGCATCCTCCGCTAAGCTACGAAGTCTATTTTGAACTCTGTCAAAGCAACATAAGATGCTTCTAGAAGCTCCTGTTTAGATGTGGCAACGGTATTCCATCCTTGGACGTAGGTAGCTCTTATACAGGTAGAGAATTACATCAGCAGTGAGATATCTACTGGAGCGGTAGAACGATCGGACCAGTTTTCCAGCTTTGGCAACGGATTAAATATACGTGTCTCATCTCAGATCAAGGCTAAAGGTCAAACCTAGAAGCTTGTTAAAACATGGAGCCTCTTCAAGACGAGAACCATTCATGTCAATTCATGCCAGACGAGGATCAGAGCGTTTATGATGTAAAGATAGAAGCTTGGTTTTAAATGCATTAAAAGTAACCAGCCAGCTCTTTCTCCATAGCACCACGTGATCAAGATCAGAGGAGAGAGAATCAGAGATGACTTGGTCAGTTACAGCCTTTGGAGTGTTTCCTTAGTTAGATGGTAGTGTCGTCAGCATAAATGTCTACGAATGATCTTAGGATGTGATTTGGGAGATCATTGATGTAGATCAGGAAGAGTTGAGCCCAGAATGGATCCTTAAGGGACTCCAGCATTAATGCTGGACGCTTCTAATTTCTGTCCATCAATTTACTCTTATGAACGAACCTATCAGAGAGAAATGACTTTATAATTGAAAATACATTTGCCCTAGATAGGCAGACTCCATCGAGAGCTTTGCTAATCCTATGAGATATAATTATTAGCACAGCGGGTGTAGATCTAGCAGAGCGGAAACCATATTGCATGTCACGGAGGAGATATTTTTGCTGAGCTGGTTTACTACTTTATTATTTAACATAAATTCCAGCAACTTACTCATGACGCACAGGAGACTAATTAGTTTGTATTGAAAGGAAGATGAACGATCATCCGAATTGTTAAATACTGAAAATACTGATGTGGTTTTCCAGGGTGTTGGGAAGCAATTCTCCTTAAAACAACGTTTGAACAGCTTTGTGAGTATGGAAGCTAGTTCTGGTTGAAGTTTTTCAGCCCTATAATAGAGATGCTGTCAGAGCCAGTTGCTGTACTGGAATCGAGTCTTCGATTAGTTTGGCCACATCACGCACATATATTTGTATGTCGCATAGCTTCTTTTAGACACAGGAGGAAATATGGAGGTTGGCGGCTCTGATCGCATAGGGTAGAATTAGCTGCAAACTTCTTGGAAAAGAATTTAGCTTTGTCCGATACTGACGAAATTACATCAAGTCCAATGAAGATGGTTGAGATATAGCACACGCGTCTATTCAGGGTCCTGATGGTTATTTGCCAAAATTGGTGGTAACCAAGCCGCTACTTAGCTACTTTGGACTTTAGCTACTTTCAATTCTGTTGCGTTCTTTATTGCTTTTTACAGTGGTTGCTGCTACTCCTGAAGGCGGTTTTAGTGTCAGTAATCTATTACGTTGGAAGCAATGGAAATAATGATTTATGTACGTAATGGTAGCAGCATATTCTGGAGAAAGCCGCGAATGGCTGTTAGGTTTTTGCTAGAAATTTACAATTTACCATTCTGTCAGATCTGATACTATAGATGACACATTCTTTTTAAACGTGGAACGCAGCGGTAGATCTGATATAAATATACGGAAGCTATCCCTGTCAGCCATAGAGTATCTATATACTGTACGATGGAGAGGTACGTCAGAGGACTTATTACTTGTTTTTATTTTAACTGAGACAACCGAGTGGTCGGAAAATTCCAGTGGAGACAACGGACGATGAACATAGCTTACAGCAAGTTGTGAGAAAAAGGTCTAGGAGACTTGCATACTGACCGTTAGTATCGGACACACGGGTGAGTTCGTGAACAATCACTTTACAAAGCCTGGACATGATTTTTCAAGTTCTGGATGTGATTAGTCTTTAAGGCGTTTTCTCTTCATTTTATAATTATCAAAACGATATATTTATTTTAGTCGTTTCCCCATGTTTCCCCGATAGTTGGATTTTATTTTAATCTTTCCCCCATTTTTTCCCGATAGTCTGAAGAGAATGTAGAAGCACAGTTTTTTTTTTCATCTTCTAAGTGCTGTTCAATAGCCGAGTCAACTAGTTTCGTGTTAGGGGTGTCAAAAATTCCTACAAAAATTCTGATACACCTACAGCACCCCCACTAATCTCAGGCACGAGCCGCCACTGCTCCTGGGAATAGGCTGATGATCTCGGATGTAACGTGGCACGTGCTGGGCGGTTCTAACCTGACGACGCTGGGTCGTCTTGCCTATATAGACAGCACCACACCGACATTGAAATTTATAAACAATTTTACTTGACTGCGAGATAGGCAAGACGTCCTTACGAAAAGAGGGAAAAACACGTTTTGCACAGAAAATAATTCGAAGAGTTAAAGCACCAAAATTCGAAGTGACAAGAGAGGAAATCTTGTCTCCAATACATTGGCCTTCAGGTCCAATCCAAGGTAACTTGAGGTATACTGAACATCTGGATGGACCATATTTGGGTTACTCATGAAAGGATTCTATTTTCTTGTTTACAATTTTGTTAACCAATGAAGGAGGATATCCATTCATAATGAAAATTCTTTTAATATTGTCGATTTCTAAATCGATACAAAAGGGCGAGCAAATGGAAAGTGCCCGATGGGTTAAATTTCTAATAATATTAAGCTTCCTAGATGTTGGTGCGAAAGAATCCCAACTCAGATACAGACCAGTAAAAGTAGGTTTTCTGTAAACGGACGTAACAAAGACCCACACTTCGAAACTAAAACATCCAAGAAAGGAAGGGAGTTGTCTTTTTCTACCTCCATCGTAAATGAGATGGAAGGGTGCAAATCATTTATATATATATATATATATATATATATATATGTGTGTGTGTGTGTGTGTGTGTATGTGTGTGTGTGCGCATATATATGTATATATATATATATATATATATATATATATATATATATATTGTTGAAAATTGATTAAAATTAAAAAAGAAAAACAAATATTGCAAAACCTATCAAGAAAGTATACAAATTTTTTTAATTATCCGACAAAAGTTTTCGGATAAAACTTAGAAGACATTATCCCGCGTAGTTTTAAAAAAATCAATTCTTCTCATAAGAAGAAAGGGGTTTGCAAAATATACAATAAATTTTGTAGATTAGTCCATTAAAAGAGACTACAAAAATGGCTCAGCACAATCACGTTGACACACCGTTTTTCGCCAGATCACCGAGTTTAAGCAATGATCAGCCTGGCCAGTACCAGATGCGTGACCATTTGGAAAGGCGAAGCACTGTATGTACCGCTAGGTAAAATACCAAATTGAGAAACTAGCGCGGTCTATCCTTCTATCGAGGGTAGATGGGGCCCTCTTAAGCCGTGGTAGGCACCCCATCTGGTGATGGCTTCACGATAAAATATACCCTTGATAACCCTGGCGAAGCATAACGTATTCAGCTACCGATAAGATTTAAATTACACCACAAACTCGTGTAGTGAGTTCAATCTCGGCTACGGCTGCGCTGGATGGATGGACAAAGATAAATTTAATCATATTTACATAAAAAAAATTAACAGTTAGTGAAAGTTTATGAAGTTTCATAATGATTATGAAAGGAGAAACAAAGAAAAAAGTTGAACTATAAAAGGATATTGTCAAAATCCATTGAATAAGGAGGTAAAATCCACAAAGAACGCCATAAATCCAACAAAGTCCATTAAGAATCTGTCAGAAGAGGAAAGAGAATTACAAATGTCCAGAAGGTGAAGTGAAGATTCAAGGAATAGCAATAAACGGGGAGTAAGAAAAAGAAAGGAAAAATGAAAAAGAAGAAATAAAAAGATGAAGAGAGAATAATAAGAAGCAGAAAAAAAGAGGAGAAAAAGAAAACAGGGAAAACATAATGGGAAGAAAAGAAGAGAAAAAAACGGTGTAAAAAGGCTGATAGAAAGGGACCCAAAGATAAAAAACTAATGTTTACCGACGTTATTACTAGTGCTCAATAAAAAGAGTGAGATTAATTTTACTTAATTTAAAGCAAATAATTTACATGATTATGAGAATAATAATGCTACTGTTTCGGTCAAGTGACCTCCTTAGTTAATCTAAAATTCCCGTTTGCATCGGAACACAATAACCGATAAGTTCTCTCCACCGAAACAGTAGCATTTTTATTGTAGTAACTGTGTAAGTTGTTTACTTGAAATTAAATAAACAACTCCCAATATATATATATATATATATATATATATATATATATATATATATATATTATTTGTGTGCGCATTTACGCTGAATTTAAGCAAACATTGTCAAAACTAACACATCGTTAATGTCTCGCCTCAACCGATTGCAAACGTTTTCCTGGCGTGTAACTGTCCTCAAATTGACTTCTGTATCGTTAGCATTTTTTTTTCATTTTTACATTTGCTTTTTCATCCAATGATGATGGAATAACAGATATAAAGTCCAGTATTTACCACTCTCCCACCGCGAGAGGACGTATCAGGTGATTAGCAATAACCTAACCACTTCTCAAAGAGAGAAGACAAAGCCTGTGGGAGTGCACCTCCTAGAACTGCACAGAGCTAAACTAAGCGCAAACCCAACAGAGACTAGATCATTACAGGAATGGTCTAATCTCTGTTGATTTTAGGGGCCCAGGATGAAAATCCGTCATTAGAAAAATATTCTAATGAATCGTATTTTGTTTTACTGTATTTCGTACAGCTGTATTTTTTCACTAGTTTTCGAGAGGCCATTCAGACAACTCTGTAAATATTATGATTTAATCGGTATTGTTTTGCTTTGTTTGTCTGTGCATTCCGTACAGTTTGTTGACGGATGTGTGAGTCTCGTTCAAATGACGTTTTTCCTTGGGAAGGAAGTGGAACAAGAAAACTGGGGAGGAATTTGCCCTGGTATACCGGAAAAAGAAAGGAAAGAAAAAAAAAGAACGGAAAGCGTGTCTATCTCGCCATTCACACTTACTTCTTACGCGTTTTATCGTGATTTTCCGCAATCGACGACGTAAACAAACATGCACATGAAAACAAATCCGACTCCTATCCTAATGAGGTGCATTTTGCATTGGACTTCCGGGTTAAACGTCTCTACTTTTTGTGGATTTACAATACAAATAGGATGAAACAGTTGCCATATGACAAATTATATATGTGGATGATTATATAAAAAGCACCTCTCTCAAATTCTTGAGTTGAGCACTCCTAGTAATGCTATCAAATGCTATTACTTTAGCATAATGCAAAGCTATTTGTAAATAAAAACAGATGCACCACTGTGACAGTGGCGGTCAATGGTTGTATAAAGATAAATATAAGGTATGATTGCCAATGGCACCGGTCCCCTGACCTGTTGCATAGAGCTACTGATATCGATTTGTAGGTTATCGGTTCCATCCCGCGACATAGGTGTTGGTCTAGCAACCCTGAAGAGCACTAATACAACGCAACCGCCTGTCTGTGGATGACTATATATATATATATATATATATATATATATATATATATATATATATATATATATATATATATATATTTACATAGGCATCACCACATTATCAAGGCCCAGAGGCCACTCAAGGATAAGGGTTAAAGAGTGTACAGTAGAAATTGGACAATATAGTAATCATTAGTAATGAAAATTTGGTAAATTTGATAACTTATATGGAACGGCTCATCAAGAACTTATTTACTTTAGACTTGAACACAACCATATTGTAGTCAGCCGGAAAGCAGGAAAACGGAAGACAATTTCACAGGCGTGCAGTTCTAAGAAAGAAACTTTGTTCATGGAATCTACGATTAGGTTTAGGCACAAATAAAGAGTGGGGGGAATTATTGATAGTGTTTTCAGCTAGACGAGTGTTTCTTGTGAAAGTTTGGCGATGGGGGACCATAGATTGAAGCTCAGTCGAACACTTTCCATGAAAATAACGATACATCAGAGACAAACTCGCAACATCTCTTCTGTGAGATAGAGGTTGCAAGGAGGAGAAAAGGACATCTCCTACGAGGCTACGAAGTCTATTTTGAACTCTTTCAAGGCATGCCAAGTCCTTTCTAGCAGCTCCTGCCCAGATGTGGCAACAGTATTCCATCCTTGGACGTACCTGGCTCTTATATAGATAGAGAATAGCATCAGCAGTGAGATATTTACCGGATCGATAGAAAGATCCCACCATTTTTCCAGCGGCCTTGGCAACAGATTTGATGTACGTGTTCCATTTAAGATCAGGAGTAATGGTCAAGCCCAGAAGCTTGTCAAAACTTGGCCTCCTGAAGACGAGAGCCATTCATTTCAATTGATGCCAAATGTGGATTAGAATGTTGATGATGTAAAGAGAGAAGCTTGGTTTTAGATGCATTAAAAGTAACTAGCCACTCCTTTCCCCATTGTACTACGTGCCCAAGATCAGAGAAGAGAGAATTGGGGAGAACTTGGTCGTTTACTGTCTTAGATGTGCTACCATAAATGATAGTGCCGTCAGCATAAATGTCTACAAGTGATGTAAGGATGTGATTTGGAAGATCATTAATGTAGATCAGGAAAAGAGTTGGGCCCAGGATGGACCCCTGAGGGACACCGGCATTAATACTGTGAGCTTCTGATTTTTGCCCCTCAACTACTACTCTTATGAACCTATCAGAAAGAAATGATTTAATAATTGAGAAGACATTTCCAGCTATACCATAGCTAGCGATCTTATGAAGAAAACTTTTATGCCACACCCTATCAAAGGCCTTAGATATGTCAAGAGCAATTGCCCTAGAAAGATTGCCATCGTCGAGAGATTTGCTAATCCTATGCGATATAACTGTAAGCACATCTGCTGTAGATCTAGCAGAACGGAAACCATATTGAGTGTCACTAAGAAGGTTATTTTTGTTGAGATGGTTGATTACTTCTGTATTAAACACAGATTCTAGCAACTTACTCATGACGCACAGGAGACTTATTGGCCTGTACTGAGAGGGGGATGAGCGATCACCTGAATTCTTAAATACAGGGCATACTGATGAGATTTTCCAGGGAGATGGGAAACTATTCTCCTTAAGACAACGTTTAAACAGTTTTGTAAGTATGGGCGCTAGTTCAGGTTGAAGTTTTTTGATTACTATAATTGGAATACCGTCAGGGCCAGTTGCTTTACTGGAATCAAGGTTTTTGATTAGCTTGGCAACATCACGTACAGATATACGTATATCACATAGCGTGTTTTCTGATACAGATATATATATATATATATATATATATATATATATATATATGTGTGTGTGTGTGTGTGTGTGTGTATTTGTATTGGGTGTATTTAGGCAGCATCATATATATATACACTCGTGAGCAAAAAAGAAATGGGCCAAGCAAATTTTATACATTTCATTACACCAAAAACTATACTGAACAAATGAACAAAGAACAATTGAACAAGTAAACTAAAACGAGACGAATAACACAGAACAAGACATTTAATTTAATAAATGCTTAGTATGGAATCGCATTCCCTTTTGATTTCTTTAAAAGCGCAATCCTTTTAAACATGCTCTCAACCAAAGTTGAATACTGAAGAGGAGATGCTATTTCATTCGCCTTGCACAGCTTCCCACAGTTTGTCATTGTTCGAAAAAGTTCTTACTGTCAATGCACGAAATATTATGGACCAAATATTCTCGATTGGATGTAAATGGGGGCTTTGACCTGGCTAAAACATCACATCAATTGAATTACCAGAAAACCATTTCTTTTTTGTGACTTTAGTAGTGTGTGCAGGGGCATTATAATGTTGAAAAATAATGTTCTGGGATATTCCCAGCTTCTGGATACTTGACAACAGTCCTGTTTCTAATATTCGAATGTATTCCTTTACATTTATTGACTTCTCACATCTAATAAGTTCCCAAACTCCTGCTGCAGAAAAAGTTACCCATACCATTATCCCCCTCCCATTGCCGTGTTTAACTCGTTTTTACGCAACTTTGCGAAAATCTTTCTCCGGTTTTTCGAATGCACCGTTCGTGAGCATCACTAACAAGACAAAATCTTGATTCATCTGTCCAGAAAACGTTCCTGAACCAGTCTGTACTTTTTTGCCACACGAGAAAAATCTCTTTCGATCATAGATCTTCTTAAATAAGAATGGCTTCTCTGCAAACCTTTCAGAAGAAAATCCCATTTCTTTCATTGGTTTAGATATTTTATATCTAGAAAAAGAATTTCCAGCCCCATTTTGAATTTTTTGTTCAACATAAATTTTCTTTAAATCCTTCAAAATAGTTAATTTAAGCTTGTGGTCGTCCTTCAAATTAAATGTTCTAGGGCGACAAGAGCCAGATTTCCTTTTTACCGAGCGTCCGACTTAAGAACCTTTAACCAATTCGCTTCACTGGAGAAAGAGATGTTTTCACATTTTCTTTTCTTAAAATATACAAATCTGTTTGTAAGTCACTTTGGACTGCCTTAATCCTGCAATTCGGTATTTTATATCCTCGCCAGGATGCGGTCTTACCATTTTTAGGATTAATTTTCCCACTTATCATTATCTGCTATAATAATAATGATCAGCAAAATAGACATTTTCAATCAAAATTAACAAAACAAAACTTCATGAAAAAATATTGAAAAATCGATTTCTTCCTTCTTTCACTCTTGGTCCATTTTTTTTGTTCATGAGTGTATATATATATATATATATATATATATATATATATATATATATATATATATATATATATATATAAAATGTAACTCTTGGCTCGTTCGTAATTAATAGTCTAAATAACCACGATGGCTTCCTCATTTTGCTATAATATGTTTACTGTACCCATGCGTGTTTCTATATATCTCTTTTTAATTATAACATTATACTTAATTTTTCTATAATAAATAGTGGTTTTCTTTGTACGGATGGGCTATTTTTTATTTGGGGACAATTATTTCACACCGCGTGCCATCACGTGACATCACTAAACGGAACTTTTATATACCAAATTGACTTTTTTCGTTTAAAAATGGAATTATTTCTCTTTTGTTTATATATATATTTTTAATAATTCGTGTTTTATATATATATATATATAAAGTACAATTGTTGAATGTTATTCTCTTGATTATATTTGTTTGGGAGAAGCACAATTAAAAGAAAAAGATTAAAACGGAGCGAAATTTAAATTTCCATTCCATTTTACAACAATCCAGCACGTATTTCACAAGTTTTATCGTAAGTTAACGAGCAACCCATAAAAATCTAGTAACTGAGTGTCAAATCTGCTTAAAATATTATTAAAAAAAAATAGAACTTCTCCCTAACATACTGGCAATAATTTGGTTCCGTCCTTCCCTTGAGTGTTCTAATAAGAGGGATTGATTTACTAGTATCTGTATTAGAAGCTGAGCAAAATTATTTAATTGTTGAATTTTTTGCATTTTGGTTAAATTTGTTAGTTTGCAATCGCTAAAAGCCCACACAAAAATTGAACAAAAGATAAAATTAAAAAGAATGGTACTCATGCAGAATTTACCCCCCCCCCACACACCGGATTCCAATTAGTTTAGGGTTCGACCGGCCATCGTGGTGACCGAATTCAGCCGAGCTTTATCCAAATGTTTAAACACTAAACCAACATTTTATTTATTTTTTTGCAGAATTAATTAATGATGGGAGTATTTTTTCTGTTTATTTTCTTAACATCTATTGACCAAAAAAATAATTTGTGCAGTCTCTTGGAAAAAAATCTAACTTTTCTCTACTGTCACCTAACTGTTTACAGTGTTCATATAAAGCATTCATCTTTTCTTTTTATAATAAAAATGCGGGGCACTCCTTAAATGACGACTTTTATCGACTTTTTAATAGCATTTTCGGATGGGTATGCTGACATTTGTTTTAATTTCTTTTTAAATGACTTTTTATCGGCTTTCTTTTTTTTTTAATAGCATTTGCGGATGGGTAAAAAACGAAAAAAAAATAACTAAGCCATTTACTGATGATTCTCATTTTTACAAATATTTTTAACAAATAAATATTATCAAAGTCAAGATACCAAGAAATTGTCAGGCTTAGATATTTTTTTTCGTTTTTTACCCATCCGCAAATGCTATTAAAATAAAAGTCGGTAAAAAGTCATTTAAAAAGAAATTAAAAAAGCAAATATCAGCATACCCATCCGCAAATGCTATTAAAAAAAAGTCGAGAAAAGTCGTCATTTAAAAAAAATTTAAAAACAAATGTCTGTAAAAGTGAGGCGTTATTAATAAATGTTTAGTAACTTTTCTTTTAATATTCATAAAGAGTAAAACTTTTTTTCAAAATAAATAATGTGACAAATAATCGTTTAGTTACTACGACAACGTCACTAAATAAATAAAAAAAGGGTTACGTGCGCTTGCGTCAGAAAGGGAGCGATGCGTGTTTTTTTTATGCTGGTCGCTATGGAACTCAACGCCCAAGGAGTACCAAATTCTGTTTTAAAAAAGAAACGTTTACTACCAAATTTATTTAAATAAAAGTGCAAGTTTTCCTGAACCCCCCCCCCAAACTTTCACCTAACAATTTATGGCAAAAATAGCGACTCATCAAAATCTGGGATGCTTCTACACTTTATTGCCGAAATTGGAGACGCCATTTTTTTTCACGCACTTGCTATCCAAATCTAGGGGAGACATCATTATTTAGCCGAACGATTGCTTCCGGAAAGGGAAAGAATACATTTACCAAAATTTACATTTATTACTTCCGGAAATGATAAATTAAACTAAATAAATTCATCAAAATTATCATTTATTACTCCCTTAAACTAAAATTATATTTTATTACTTCCAGAAACTTGGTAAACCGATATTACTGGAGAAAATGAATTTTGACAATTCAAAAAAATGTTTAAAATTATTTATTTGTTCGAAAAAAAAAACCCCAAAAAACCTATTTTATAAAAGTCCAATGTTGCTTTAAAAGTAAATAAAGAAAGTGAAAGAGAACATATATCCGTAATTGTTTAATTGGAAATGTTTCGATTTAATTGATGAGAACGGGAAAGTTTTTCATGGAACAATTTTTTTTTTTTTTATTAAAAACAGAAAATTGAAATGACATATTCATAACAGTTTAACCTGGGCGAGCGCCATTTGAAACCAAAACAAAACCAAAACATTATTAGTTTTTTTTTGTTTGTTTATTTTTTCGTTTGTGTGTTTTGTTTTTTTTTTGTTGTTTTTTTTTTTCGAACAAATAAATAATTTTAAATAATTTTTGAATTGTCAAGAGAAAATCTTTTTTTGAATATTCAAGAGAAAATCTCCAATATTATCAACAGCATGAAACTTGGAATATAAACTCTTGTCATTATATATATATATATATATATATATATATATATATATATATACACACACACACACACAGTCATCCTCATATAGTACTTTCGCTGTTTCACAGCTCATCAGTGTGGGTAGACAGGTAACAGCCTCAAGCCAAGATCGAAACACGACCGCCCAAATGACAGGCAAGGCTTCTCATCATTACGCTATACGGCTGATGCTGTAATGGTAATGAATTAAAGATTTGGAATATAGATTTTTGTTTTATATATATATATATATATATATATATATATATATATATATATATATATATATATATATATATATATATATATATATATATATATATATAATTCCATAAACGGTTTTGATCGAATCCGAAACCCGAGCATCGAGCATTCGAGTACTCTACCATATGAGCAAACGCACCGTTACAAAAAAAGTCCATAAAAAACAAAAGTCTATATTCCACATTCCAAGATGTAGTTGGTCTTATCGTTTATTTCTTTAAGTATGTAAAAATTTTTGATTCGTTGTTTTGTAGCGCAGAAACAATCATATAATCATTATGTCACTTTTTAAATATTTTCCACCCTGACTTACAACAAGAATGAGAACACATTAACTCTAAAAAGAAAAGAAAAAAGAATTTGGGCTTGATTATATAAATCCGAAAACAACCGAAGAGAAGTTGTATCGTGTTAAGTGATATTTATTTGTATATGTTCTTTTATTCTATTTTAATATACACCAAGCTTGATAAATAAAAGGATTGGGATAATATAATTGAATAAAAATATCTTTTCCAATATATATATATATATATATATATATATATATATATATATATATATATATATATATATATATATATATATTTAAAGCTAAACATCTGTGTGTGTGTGTGTGTGTGTGTGTCTGGTCACGAATAGGCTCCTATATGGTTGAATATTAAAAAAACGGATTACATATAATGATAGAAGATGTATCGAGGATCAGGAATAGGTATGTTTGATCTTGCAGAACGGTGGTGCATAAAAATTGTGGGGTCTGCGTTCGCGCCTGGCCCCCAAAGTATGGAAATAAAAAAATGAAAAACAAAACAAAAAAACGTTTACAAGTGTTTTGGTTTTATATAGATGTACATAAGAATACTTTGATAAGTATGTTTAAACTTAAATATGGATGGTATAATAAAATTGTGGGGTCTGCGTTCGCGCCTGTACTCCATGGAAATATGGCACAAACTTTAACAAAGACTTTTCATATATATTTGCGTGAGTATACTTTGATAATTATGTTTCAGTTTGAAAAATAGGGTATAATAAAATTATTGGGTGTTCGTTCACGCCTGACCTTCATAGAATGTAAATATGTCACAAAGTTTAACAAGCTATTTTTAAAAGGGGTGAGGGCCCGCAATAACCAATAACACCTTAACTTTAATCTTAATTCATGTTAGCTTTTATTATTTTTTTTTTTAGTTGAATCATGTTGTGGATGAATAGATAAATAGATAAATAATAAAAAATAATAACGTTACTTTTTATCGTGTCAAAAGAAGAAAAAATCCCGCTCACGTGTCTTTTTAAAAACATTTACATAACCTTTTTATTTTTATTTATATATCTTTTTAAGCTTTTTTGTCAGTGTACTAGAAGGAATTCAGTTGATTACAATCCTTTCTGCGTATTGTTTACATTACAATAGTACAACCCTGAAACCGACGGCGCAATACTACACCGGTCAATACTGTAAAACTGAAACGAAGCTGTTCTGCTTGAAAAGGGCGCCATTTTCTTCTTATTCATATTTATATCGATTCTTTGCTTTAAAAAAACTAAAGTAATTACGTGTTTACATTTTAATATCCCATTTTGCTGTTTCGGATTATTTTACTAAAGTAAGTAAAGCTTCATAATTTTTCAAAACTGTTTTTGTTTCTTTGTTTTTCAATATTTCGTCGATATTATTTAGTAAGAGTGTTTAGCAGAAAAGTTAACAAACGACTACACGAAAAAATAAATATACAAGAAATAAATGTAAGCATAGTCAATATAAGTTCAGTTCATGTTTTTTGTTTGTTTTGAAATAGTTTTATGCTCTTTACTTGAAATAATTTCAGCGAACCGAAATTAAAACGAAATTTGAGGCGATAACTACTTAAATGAATTTTTATATAAACTACACATGCCATAATCGAACGGTCCTCAAGCACAAAATAACGACACACATTAAAATATGCTTATAAATGTTCCTTACATTGACGACACTCTCTTAAATTGTTAACACAGAATGATCAGGTGCCCCACCTTCAAATTGAAAACGGGGCTCTCCATTTCAAAGTCGCTGTCATTTTGATTTTTTTAAAACCGGTTCGTGAATTAAAATAATTTTTTTTTTTTTTACAAACTACTTAAAAATACAAACCAATGAACTTTTCTATCATAAAAGTAACTTTTATTGACTATGGTAACATTTATTTCTTGTATATTTATATTATTATATATATAACATTTTCTCTTTGTAAGGAAACATCATTTTTTTGTCACTCTTGGCTACGAATGGAAGCAAAGTTGATATAAAATAGTATATTTTCGCGAAAATTATCTTTACTTTCATCATATTTTGCTTGGGGTAAAATATTTGAGTACCAAAACCTATCTCATTACAACCCCCTCTTTTTCATAACCTATCATACTTTTATCAATCACAGTCCATTTTCTGTAGGCTGTTTTTGAATCCAGTCAACGACAGGTACTTCTGCTAGTATATATATATATATATATATATATATATATATATATATATATATATATATATATATATATATTGTTATGGCTCTATATTAGCCACAATAAAAACAGAACAACGATAAACGGCTAATAAAGTGTTATAGAATGAAAGGAATGTTTTGCATTTCACCGAGCAAGCGAGCTTAACTCCGGAAGTAGAGCCCCTTCTGGGATTGTTAAGAGTTTCGGTGTATATGGACGAGAGTTGAGTCCATTCAGAGAGTGGTTCTCCCACAACACACACACACACACACACACACACATATACATACATTATTAATTCATGTATTTACGTAAAGTTTTATGTAAATATTCTATGTAAATATTTTCAGCATTTACTCGGACAGTGCTCGATTCATAAGTAGAGCTAAGCATAGGGTGTCCAAAAAACCCTTAAGGTTTTGGAACTTAAATCGATTCTGGATTTTTAGTGATATCTTTTTGTAATTTTAACACAATCTGACTAAGAGAGTGAGAAATATTTCAAAATAAACTGTGACATTCAAATAATGTCTTTTAAATGTTGCCTATTTTAATCTTCGCATATTTGTACTCTTTCCAGATCATTATTCATGACAGATTGCAGAATCTCTAGATTGCCATTTAACTCCCTTATTGGCTCTAACAATATTAGCCTTTCTTTCCGTCGGACTTGGTCTGCAACGGCGAAGGGGGGGGGGGGCTTGTAACTGACAAAACCTAGTTCTCCTTATCACCCGCCCAGACTTGCATCTTATTAGAAATAATGTTGACATTATATATATATATATATATATATATATATATATATATATATATATATATATATATATATTATTAATGTTAATGTATATAATATATATATTATATATACACTGGCATTCTGCATCTAGTCTGGTGCATCGAAGCTGGAATTGGTTCTCCAGATGCAAGTATGGGCGGGTGATAAGGAGAACTAGGTTTTGTCAGTTACCAGGCGCCCCCTTCGCCGTTGCAGACCAAGTGAAAAATTTCCCCCACTCTTTATCTGTGCCTAAATCAAAACGTGGATTCCATGAACAAAGCTTCTTTCTTAGGACTGCACGCCTGTGGAACTCTGTTTCGTCTGCCTGCTTCCCACCTGATTACAACTTGGATGTGTTCAAGTCCAACGTTAACAAATTCCTAATGAACCGCCCCCTTAAGTAAACACTTCATCAAATCTCCACACTAACGTAATGTACTTGCAATAAGTGGCTTCCGTGCCTTGATAAGTGGTGACCACTGTGTAAAAAAATATATGTTTATATATATATTATTAACATTTATATATAATATATATATTATATATGTGTTTATCTATATATAATATATATTGTATATGTGTTTATATATATATATATTTCGGTGAAAGAAAAATTAGATAAAATAAATTCCAGAATAAAAGCAAAATCTATAGCTACTTATGATTTTAGTACGCTATATACTAAAATTCCGCACGAAAAACTTATAAAAGAATTAAATGATACTGTAGATTTGGCTTTTAAGGTGGAAAAGGTAAATATATAGACTTTTCAAACTCTAAAGCTTTCTGGTGTAAAAATAAAAATATCAAAACTAGTGTTTCTAAAGGTATTTTAAAAATACTTGTAAGTCATCTTATTAAATAATGCTATTTTCAAATAGGAAATAAAATATTACTCCAAACGATAGGTATCCCAATGGGATTGGACCCTGCACCATTTTGGGCAAATTTGTATTTACATAGACTCGAGTATATATATATATATATATATATATATATATATATATATATATATATATATATATATATATATATATATGTCATCACTATTAAAAACAGATATATCTAAAACATATAACTTTCATGGATGTAGGAGATTTATAGATGACCTTATATGTATAAATGATAATAATGAATTCGAAAAAAAATAAACATCTTTTATATCCAAACGAATTAAAATTGAATTGTGAACATAGAGGAAAACAGGCCATATTTCTGGATTTAGATATAAAAATTGAGGATGGGATTTTTCTTTATAAAATATTTGATAAAAGAAACGCTTTCCCCTTTAAAATAGTACGTATGCCCCATAAAGATAGCACCTGCCCTGTTTTTATGTTTTATGGAACCATTATGTCAGAGTTTTTGAGAATAGCTCGCGTTACTTTAAAACTAACAGACTTTATACCACCAGTTTCTAGTTTAGTAATAAGGATGATAAAACAAGATGGGGATAAAATAAAATATTTAAACAGTTAAATAAAGCATTTTTTCGTTATCCTGATGATTTTGAATCGTTTAAGATAAACCAGACTATATTACAAAAGGAAATCCAAAACTATATTAGCAATTTATAAAATATATTTATAATTACATATAATAAATTTATCTATATAAAAAAAATGTATATATGTAAAAATATTTTTAATCTTTATATATCTAATTTTAAATAAAAATGTAAATATGCTAAATGCTAATCATAGTGGGGGTGATAAGTAGTTAAATGGATTAATCCTAATCTTATAAATACAAGACTGATAAATTAAAAAATTAAAAAATGTATCCATTTTAAATGTGCAAATTGATGAATCGCACAGGTAAGAAAGTCATTTTTATAGTATGAAAAGGTTAGTAATTGCAATTAAGAATAGGAAATTGGATTAAATGTTTGTAACATGTCTTCTTCCTAAGATTAAGAGTGGTGGTGTTTGATCAACACTGCTGGGGAGCCATGGTCTAATATACTGTTTTGTTTTTAAATCCCCGAAGCAGTGTTTCATGGTAAACAACTGATGATCCCTTGAAAAATAAATTATTGGTATTATAGTAAATTCGAGAGCGAGTTCATGCAGTGATTGCAGGTGATTAAATGACTTACTGACTAGATGGTTTTCTAACGAATGATAAAAAATGTTTTTTTGGATAGTTTTAAAGGTTAAAAACTTCAAAGGCTATATATATATATATATATATATATATATATATATATATATATATATATATACATATTGGTATATTTAGGCAACATATTTTCTCTTATAAATGTTTTCTTGAACAGCAAGGAGGAATTTAGTTAGTTTTTCTTACGATCCGTTTTTCCCATGAGTCGTCTTCAGGACATCGATTAATTAAACAATCTAGAAAAAAATATATATGATTTTGAACAAAGATGAAAATCTGACATATATGGTATTAAAAGCAGAGGTGGAGAGACGTTTCGCCGGTTTTGTGCCGGCTTTTTCAAGAGTAAAAGATGAAGAGAAGGATAGTTAAGTAGCTAATTGAAAATGAATGGCTTTATCTATAAAAGTTACCAACAATTCCACCATCAAAGCAGGGATATATTCTATAACCTGTCATGGCTATCAAAAAATATACATAGCCGAGACCGTAATCGCGATAAGAGAATATATGAATATAAAAGAGATATAAAAACTATCCTAAGGCCATTTTTACTTACATTAGGGAGCATGATCACCAGTTTAATTTTGAAGGGAAACCATCTTAAAAATGTTACATAACAAATCAGTATGCTGTTTCATTGAATCCACTCCAATCTCCCATTTCCCCAATTAAATTAAACAAAGAAATAGTTTCTTTCACATCTCTTCATACATATTCAAAATAATAATTACAAGAAAATAATTTAGACAATGATTAAAATCTATTTATAGATAATGTATATATGTATGTATCATTTATTTATTTGCATGGAAATATGCCAACCTTTCCCCACCTCTTAACTAATTCTCTAACCTTCGCGTCAACGAACATCTTTTACTCTTGTAAAACCCACACTATGCGAACGAAACGTCGTCAAGCTTTTAGGTCTCACTGCCTCTGCTGTTAATACTATATATATATATATATATATATATATATATATATATATATATATATATATATATATATATATATATAAGTAAATTTTTGGTACAGCAAAATGGAAGGAGAAATTTCAGAGGAAACATAATAATTTAAATACTAAAAAACAAGAAATGGGCAGGTGAAATTAAAATTTCCTTAAGGCCTTATCGTCTGACCCTCTAAGAGGAAACGTCAGAATGATAAATTAAAAACTAAGAAAACGAATTTTTTGGTATTTAAATTATTATGTTTCCTCTGAAATATATATATATATATATATATATATATATATATATATATATATATATATTCGGTGAGTTTGAAAACTGGATTACTCAAAATACAGTTTGGATCATTTTACCACACTGCTATCAAAGACATTCACTTCAGAGTTTACCATGCAATTTGGATGTGAATTTTTACATCCTTTTCATAAACTTCCCTTACTCTATGACATTTAATTACTTAAACAACTTTTAATTGTGATTTTCCATGTCTCACTGACTTTAGCAAATAAGGTGTAAACCATTATAACTATTTGCTAATATTTTCTCCTCTGAAGAGATGGTAGACATCGAAATCCTATAGGATAATAAGTTATAATATTTTAAATGTATTTATTGTCTTCCATAGAATAATAAAAATCTTTTGATTTGAAATTTAAACATTTCACGTCATAAATTTTTAAATTCATTGGATGAGTAAAATTTTATATATATATATATATATATATATATATATATATATATATACACAAACATGGCAATACTTGAATATATGGTTAAGTGTTAGTTTTGCTCATTTAGAAGTGCTTTACAGCTTCACCGTTCCCTTATTCTGCGACTTAATATATAAAAAAATTACAAAAAAAATTACAGTTCATACAGCATCTTTTCGTTGATCAAAACAAGTTATAATAAAATGACTGATGTTCAAAATTTATTCAGAATAAGTAAGGAAAGTGTTAGATGTTTTTTTTCTGATTGGCTGTTGGTTACTATAGTAACCTTTTCAACATTGACGTATTACAGACGATTTCTTCTGATTGGCTGTTGGTTACCAAAGCAACTTTTTCGTCGTAGGCACCTTCATAAATCATAGCGAGAAAGTCGCTCGCATGCCACAGTATTTGAGTTATACAGAGAGTTAACAAAAGTGATGCTCTTTGCCGTGCTAGGGCTGATAATTTTTCGCTATCCTTATAGAAGGCTTATCATTATGATTGGAACGCCACTAACAATTATAAATCATCTAATTCTTCTGTTTCGCAATCCCGCCCAGAATCCTTAAATGATCTTCGTATTAATTCATACTGGGAACAAAAGAAGATTGAAAGAGTAGTAACTAATTTCTTTGGACTTAAAACCACAGCCCGCCCAAAATATAACACCCTCCTTGATGAGTTTGAAAACTCTATGCTAAATTTAGTAAATAAAATTCAAATTTAAAAACAAAACAAAAACAAGCATCTAAATCTAATTACTAGAAAAATTAACATTTCTGCCGATAAGATAAAAAATTATTATAAACTCGACTACTCAACATATGAAAAGCTCCATAAATATTATAAAAGAGTTCCACAAAACACCCTGGATCGTATAAACTTAGAGACTAAGATATTATTGATCTCTATGCATATCCATAACATAAATACTGTCGCCAGGCATACATGAATTTACCATTAAGAACCATAAAGCTAATTATTTATGACAACCCATCTATTAGATTAATTTGCCCATCTAGTTCAAATTTAGGTCAGTATTAGATAGAATTATTAAAGAAAACGTTAGCCTGCCTCTCTGGCAAAACTCAGACTCTGTAATTAACTGATTTCTTACCATAAAGCATAAACATATCCTCCATTTTAAAACCCTTTACATCAACAATTATTACCAGTCCATTTCTCCTATCCTCTTAAACAAACCCCTTATTTTCACAAAGAAAAACTCTGATTTAACAGATTAAGAAATAAATTAACCATTTTAGCTAGAAAGTCTCTTATAAATTTTAACAATAAATTTTGGATCATTAAAGACATCCTCCAATAACTTTGATATTTTAATTCTGATTCTGCTGACGTAACGGATTTGGTAGGCCTCTACATTTTGGAAGTACTTAAACATAATTTTAAACATATCTAAGGGTGTTTTTAATAGAAATGACTCCCTATTCGCTACTACACTTTCATTGCGAGAATATAATAAAACAATTAGGAAATTACACAGTTTTTCAAAAAGTTTAGGTTATCTAAAATAATTAAACCTGACAAAAAACAAAACTTTCTTGATACCACGCCAAACCTCAATACAGAACTCTACAGTCCCTACTATAAGCCCAATTTATATCTTTTTTATGTTCACAAGTTTTCCAATTATCCTAATTCTATTATAAAATCTATAGTACCTTCTGTCTCTAGAAGAATTTCTTCACTTTCCCCAGATAAAACACTGTCAACCTTCTTCAATAACACCTTAAAAATCCAGGGTATAATGAAAAAAATATAACAATAATAATCCCATTACTAGCCGTCTAACATCCGTAATTACGCATAACATTACTAAGAATAAATCATATCCCAGAAAACAATCTACCCCGCTGAAACATAACTGTAATAACCAATCGCTTTACCAACATAGCTCCCCACTCGCAACTGCCTTAGGAAAAAGAAAAATATTTTGTTTAATCCTCCCTTCAGCTAAAATGTCAGAACAAATATACCAAAAGAATTTTTACGATTGTAGAAATTCTTTTAAACAACATAGATATAGTACTATATGTAATTAAAATTCTATTAAATTTCCTACTCTACAATGCCTAACCTAGCACAGACGATAATAACATCGAACAACAAAAATTTAAACTAGTTCGGACCACCTCTTTTCCCTTAATGCTAAAAAGTAACTGCAATTGTAACAATAAGCAAGACTGCCCACTCAAAACCGATTACATCAACAGGGATGTCATATATTCGTGTACTGTTACTCTAAACACCCCTACAATAGTTGGAAATAATCTTTCCATTACAGAAAATCCAATCCGTGTACTACTCAAAATATAACTCCAATTAGTGAATCGATTGTTCCACAAATGGCTTTACCTATAAACAACAATGTAAAAACCAACAACACAAACAATGATATCAATATTGATGAATATAGTGATGATAGCAATAATAACATTAATAATCATAACCCGCTACATTTTTCTCAAAACACTTATAATACTCTAAACACCTCTGAATATAAATCATATAATAGCCAGGAAGCTTCCCTAACCACTTTAATTAAAAAAAACCAAATCTAAAAACACCCGTTTCTCTACAAATTGGGCTATTCTTAAATAGTCAAAGACTTACACTCCAGGTTCTAAGGCTTGTCACCATTGTATATCTGAAGCTATAAGTATCCCCAAAGTATCAACTCGATCAATTCCAAAAGCGAAATGATTTCCTAATGTAAACATAAAAAAAGTCCATATATAGCCAATTCGAAATTATTTAGCACACCTCTTAAACCTTCGGCTATAAATTTACTGAATCTCTATATAAATAAAATGAACTCATTTTTCCCGTGTGAGTTTGACCTTAATAGGATTAAAAATCACGACATTAAATTCAAATGTAATGTCCGCACACTTCAGCACAGGATCTGAGGTGTGCTATAGGCCTACTACCCTTACAGTTCCTTGATATTCGTACATTTCTATATTTTTCCGGTGAGAATTCACTGCCACAATCGGTTAGAATCAATGGAAGTTGTAAAATCTTTTCTCTCTATTCGATTCATACTTTACTCGCGACCACTTAACACCGCTGGGGATACGTCCAAAGGGGAATATACGAGGAACACCGGTTTGAGTTCTTAGTTGCTTAAAAAATATGATTCGTATTTTTCCGTCGGGTGAAACGCGACTTTACATTCCAGTTATTCTGTTGGTTACTTGTGCCATTTTATAAATTTCTTCTTCTTTTTCCTCTTTTTCCCTCCCTTTATATTTTTTCCTTTTGTTGGGGGTGGGGGATTGCGATTCGAAGGATTACTTAAACGAAACGAACTAACATTGGATTCCAGTATTTACAAGAAACTTTAACAGTCAGCCGCCAGCGTTCATTAAATCTTGCACCGATTAGTCGCTTTAATATTTTATTTACTGTCTTCATACTTCTATTATGTTTGCACTGATTTCATACGGGGGGAGAGCTGACTTCCTATTTTCGGATTAGTTACTTATTCATTATTTATTTCTATACATTGCATTTCTGAGAGTTTAATTAGCACAATTACTACTACGCTATCGATATTGGAATAAGACGACATTCAAATTGATTAACAGCGACAACAAAGAAAACAATACAAAAAAGAAACCAAAACAAACCAAAGCAAACCAACATTAAAAAAAAAAATAACACGGTTAGTTTTCTGATTTCATTTATTCATTTTTTTCTTTTTCATTGAAACAAAGAAAAATAAATAAAATCTAATAAATATATTTTCATTATACACGGTAATTTTTATTTTTTTGAATTTTGTTTTTCTATTAAAAAAAAAAATTAGATTAAAATAAACATATTTGCATTTTACGTGGTAACTTTTTGGGTTTTTTATTTTTTTGTTCCTTTTTTTTCCTTTGATATTCTTTCATGTTCGTTTTGTTTTTTTATTCCTTTCAATTTTACGCGTCATATATTAGCTAAACCAGGGCGGGGGCATCTATAAATATAAAAGCTAAAATGTGTGCGTGTGTGTGTGTTTGTGTGTGTGGGGGGTGTTCCTTCACCCTAAACTCGGTCTCCTCCTGCTACTATGACAATGACATCATGTTTGACCTAGAAAACGTTGACGTTAGTTTCAACCACCTGCAAGTGTTTTTAAAGGGCTAATTTTATCCGAGCTCAATTGTCTGTCTCTTTGGCGTAGAGGTAACGTGTCAGTCATGTTTTTCACCTTAACCTCGATGCTTCGGGTTCGAACCTGTCTCCTACCTAAACCATTTTTCCTCTTTTACACCCCCCTTTTTTACATTGGTTCGCGGTTTTGCTTTGTTTTGGTTTTTCCAATTTTTTTATGACATCGTGTTTTATATATAATATTACAACAGGGCACCCTTCTGCATACACACCTCCAAACACCCGGGCAACGCCGGGTACCCCCCCCCCCCCGCTAGTATAAAATATTTCTTTTAATCTCTACTTTTTGTGAGACTAAAGGAACCATTGTATACTAAACCTGGCGTTATATCTGCGTACATGTATGTCTGTTTTTATACATAATGTGTGAGCGTATGTATGTGTATATGTGTGTATATGTATATATATATGAGTATATATGTGCATGTATGTATATATGCATCTATATATATATATGTCTTTGTATAATTACATGTGTATGCCCCTATTACTTGTGAGTTAATTGACTCTTTTAGTCTCACCTCTTTCCTATATTATTTTACATTATTTGATTTTATTTATGTGTGTATATGCATTTACACATGTATATATCTATATATGTGTATGCATACAATTATAATTATGTATTAATTTATTAAACCATCAGTAAATCCCTCACTCATTTTAACTTCTTTCCAAATTTAAAATAAATAAATCTGAATAAGCGTTCTTTTTCAATTATGTTCCTGTTAGGTTCAGTTTAACCTCAACTGAAAGAAAGATGATCATCTATTTGTGACCTTTCCCCATTTCTTACTCTCCTCCTCTCTCAACTATGTCTATCTCTCTTTCTCCCCTATTTTTCAACTTCTTAATATTCTTTCTTCCTCTTCTCTGTTCTTATTATTTTTTTCTCTCCTTTTCTTACCATCCTACTTTTATTTTTAATTTGAATCTCTACTTTAACACTTCCATTTGCCTTATCCGTTACTTAAAAAAAACCCTTTATATAAAAAAATTGAACTTCACTTCTCCAGAACCTTTTTTTTTACATAGAAATCACCACTTATCAAGGCCTGGAGGTCACTCGGGGATAAGGGTTATTGCGTGTACATTAATCATGGGGACAATATCGTAGTAATCATTAGTAATGGAGATTTGATAAAGTGTCTGATGGGTTTTTTTTCTGGAAGCTGTAATTTACCCTTGGCATTTATAATTCTATTTACTTATGAATTGCCAATGGGGGTTTCAATGGACTAATTAAAAAAAATATATCCTGTCCTGGATTTTACTGTCTTTCTTCCCTTTTCACGTTTCCTGCTTTCTTTATCTCATTAAACTGTCAATAACTGTTAAATGGCCTTTTTGATGGAAGTATGTTAAATTTCATATTCTTTGTTTCCTTTGATGAATTGCACTGCAAAATTTATCGTCTCTTCCTCCTAATGAAAAGAATTGCATTATTCGAAACTCCATGGAATAAGGGCTTTCTTGTTTATTTGTACTCTTTGTCGGATAATTAACACTTTGTATCCATTCCTTACAGGTTTATAATGTTTTTTTATGAAAATTTCAATGAATTTTAAATAACAATATTTTATTTTCTATTATACTAGCGGGGGTGCCCGGCGTTTCCCGGGTGTAAAAGAAGAAGGAAAACAATTTGGTAGGGAGGTAGGCTCGAACGTGAATAGCCTGAAAATTTACCACAACTCTACGTGGGCAGAGAAGTGAGAAAGGGCTTAATTAAACGTTTAAAAAAGCAGGTGGTTAAACGAACGTTAACGTGTTGTTTTCTAGGTGAAACATCACGTCATAGTAGTAGTAGTAGTAGTAGTAGTAGTAGTAGTAGTAGTAGTAGAGTAGAGAAATGAAATCACAGCGTGAATTTTGTACCATAATAGTCGCTGAAATAAAAGATATTTACGATCTCTTTTCGTAAATCAGAGATATTATAATCAAGGGAGTATATACAAAGTTCTACGAAAGAGTGCCCCCCCCGAGTCCCGCCCCACTGAAAAAAGCCTTTGGCGGGCATAGGAAAAAATGCACACACACAAACACACGCATTTTCGTTTTTCTATTATAGATTATTATATAAATATTTTTATATTATTTATTTTGAGTTTACTTTTTTATTTGTAAACTGAATATTAGCCTTCTGTTCATCTATCTATCTATCTATCTCTCTCTCTCTCTCTCTCTATATATATATATATATAATTATTTTTTTTACTATAATAATTAAATATATATATATATATATATATATATATATATATATATATATATAAGTTGGGATTTACAAACAAATGACTAATTTCTTATTTAATCAATTAATTGATAAAATATTTATTCGGGAAGTCAAAGGAAGAATCTGTCATCCAAGGTTGAAAGTCTTTGCGAGTTTTGAAACCGAGATCTCGGACACTCACATTTGGAATTCTGCGATTAAAAGATATAATTTTGTTTTTCGTATGTCATCTAAGTATCAAGGCACTTTCAAAAGTAGTCTCTAATTTTTTAACTCATAAAGTTGAAGTGCTAAAAAGACGGGAGTAATACGTCTTAAACTAATTACCTTTTTATGCTTTAGAATTTATTTTTCTACATAGTCACTACTGTTCTCAATGCACTTTTTCCCCGCGCACGCGCGTGTTTGTGTGTGTGTGTGTGTGTGTGTGTGTGTGTGTGCATTTGATTTCCTTTGTCTATCAATGTCGCACCTTACCGTTTGTCTCGCACGTTGATTAAGTTAGGGTTAGTTAAAAAAATCGCCGCGCAAACAAGTTATAATATTCCAAATCTTTTTGTTCTTTTTGATCAGAGAAAACATCGCGTGAATCAGTATATTAATTGTCTCATTTAAATGAATCTGAACCCACCATTCCGGTTAGGAAAAATTGTAACATGGTAGAACTCAAGTATTGCGTCTCTTTCATTTCAAGTCAAACGGGAACGAGATCGACACTGCTTCAGCTCTACTCCCACGTAAACATCCCAGCAATGCGTAATCGTCAAATTTTGTCTTGACTACCAAAGTAGTTCTTTTTTACACATTTTTATTGCAAATAAGACAAGTTCTTGTACAGTATTATTACTTATTGTGATGCTACGCCAGTAATTAGAGATTATTCAAATGTTACGTGAAAGACAATGTCTCGAGGTAGACATACAACATATATTGAAAAAAAAAAATAAAAAAGGCGTTTAAGCTAAACAAAGAATTTATTGAACAGATAAACAATGTGTAAGGGAGGTAACCAGTTTTTTTTTTTTTTTGTTAAACTAGCTTTTTTGCGGTGTAATTACCGAGATTAAGAAAATATAATATTTTACATTAGTTAGAGTATAAGATAAGAAAATCAGTATTTGCCAAGGGTCCGTTTTTTAAGAGGGTGTTTACAATAGTCTTATTTCAAGAAATTCTTTACAACCGGATATTATCCCAGGAAATTGGTTGGTGTCATAAATAGTTGAAAGGTCGCCCCAACTTAGCGTTCCTTTCCAGAGCTGATTTAATAACTAAATTTATAATGCTGTTAGCGCCTGTTTACAGTAATATGGATTTGGAAGCTTCTAGAATTTCCAAAATGGCACACCACGAGTTTGGAACCTTCTAGAGCCCTAACAAAAATAACACGCTTTTTATTTTCAGATCTCTCCAGAAACGCTAAAAACTAATCTGTTTATTTTCTAATTGTAATGTAACGTATTTTCAATAGTAAAAGCTTTATATTATTATATATTATATAATATATTTAATATTATATAATATATTTAATATTATATAATATATTTTATTTATTGATATATTATTATATCAATTTTATATATATATATATATATATACATATATATATATATGTATAGTTTATATTTTATTTGGAAATTGGCCAAGACCAAGAAGTCCTAAGCCAACTGGAAGAGGAAACATGATTGTGGGTTTATACTGCAATGCCAAGAAAACAGGCCTTCAATCACGTTGACCCAATTGCAGTGAAAGCACTTGGTGGGACTCTGCTCAAAGTTATCGCAAAAAGATTTTTAAGTAAAAAAAACGCTCTGGCATGGGGTGCATGTCACAAGCTGAGGAAGATATGGATTTTGTCTCTCTCAGAAAAGTTGAAAGGAAGATTCTTTATTGTCACAGTAGAAACAGTCGTTCTCTATGGTGCTGAGGCATGGACTCTTACAAATGCGCTGAAGAAGAGTGGGTGGCTGTTACACGCGGATGCTCAGGATATCATGGAGGAGCCACGCAACAAACCAACAGCTGTATGGTTACCTACCACCAGTATCACTGAAAGTACAGCAGAGAAGGATGAGAGTAGCCAGCCAATGCATGAGACACAGCGAAGAGGAAGCAAGCAAGCAAGCAAGCTAGTTCTCTAGATACTAACAGATGTACACCCAAACCGTGGTAGAAGAAGAATAACCTACATTGATTACCTGTTCCAATACACAGAATTGAAAAGTGTTTGGGACCTGCAAACTGTCATGCGAGATCGGAAAAGATGGAGTCCCGTAGATTCGGTAGTGAAGGGTCCTGAAAGACGACAGAGATGAGATGATATTTCATTTTATATTATTAATGTGAAGAAATGGTAATTTCTTCACATTTTAAAGAGGAAACCTGTCCTATCATGACACTAACCAGTAATATTTTCAAGAATGTTACTATGTACTCGCCTCTTCACGAAGGAAAATAAAGACACAACGTCGGTTTTTAATGTTACATCAAGTACATGATATGACAACTTGACAGCAAATGGAAATAGACTCCGTTTACCTATTGTGAGTGAAGCGAGAAGGGTCAGACAAACACGCTAGAAGCACATGTCGATGATATTACATGAAAACATCACTTGTTCACAGTGACAGAGTTTCGAGGCAGTTTGTGGCGAGAAAACGACCATCTCCAACATGTTTAACCTTGTGGAGATGTACGAAAAATATTTGCATCGAGACAGAGCGTCCGTCGACCATTTTAAAGGCTGAGTAAGAAAATTAATTAACAAGGAATTCATTTTTTTTTATAAACAATTAACGCTTGGTCTCTCTCCGATTGTGAACGAAATTCTTTGCCCAATAAAACCTTGAAAACCGTAACAAGTTTCCATTATTTTCAGGCATCAGTTTTGTTCGTCTTGGGTTCGACAAAATCAAAAATACTAGAGGGATTACACACATGGAAAAGCGACGATCAATGATTGAGTATCAGGCCAGACATGTGTGCACAAAACTACATTTATTAATAGATTGTCACTAGCGATAACCTATATGTGAACAAGTTTATTTGAATAGACTATGTGGTCATCTTCATTCTACGTTGTTGTTTAAATTTTGGTTATGGTAATTTATGGGATTTCAAATAAATGCATGCCAGCTAAAAACACTATTGCGTTCTAAATTGTCATGTCGAAATTAGTAATAGTTACGAAAATTACGAAAACTGATCGAGTACATTAATAATTACAAGTAAAATAGAATTCATCGTATTTGTTAATGTCGAAAGATTCTTAAAATCCAAGAGGAGGTAACTGCAATATATGATTTTGACTTATCTGTTTTTCTTTTCTTACTATCTATTTAAATCCGCCATTTAAAAACAGAAAATGGCGGACCGCTGGTATATTATTTTTTGTAAAAAATAGTTCTAGCATAGATTCTACAACTTTTACCCATACTTTTATCTAAAAGGCCCAACCAAGCTTATAGACCCTACTTTTATATGTGAAATGGTCGTTTTTAAGTCCAATGCTAACACATACTTGTTGAACCGTTCTCTTATCTATTAGGGTGGTGCAAAAATAATGTCGTTTTTTATATACTATTGATCGTCAAAATTGACATTATTTTTGCACCATCCTAATAAAAAAATTATGCCCATGTTGAACAATCGGTAAGAGGAATTACGGTGTTAATCACCGGCCGCTTGAAAAACGCATTAATCTTTATCGTTGGGTTGCCTTTTAGGGCATGATAAGCGGTGATTTGTTAGTAGAGAGCGAAACAATAAAATTGTCGCGCTAGACAAAAAAAGTTATGATTTCAATTCTGTTTGATAACAACTGGTTTTCTTTTCTTCTGTTTTTTTTTTTTTTTTTTTTGCAAACCAGGCAAGTTGTGCACTAATCCCAAGAGCGATAAGAACCTTGTATCACGTCTGAAAGTGACACAATGTTCCAGGAACAAGATTGGCCTGTAAAAATAGATGCTAAAGAGTAAAATTTAATAAACCAGTGGATCTTGCTAGAAGTAAATCGTCTATTTTCTGAGCATGCGTACGTATGCATTTTTAGTTTGAAGTCGCTTAAATTTTAACGTTTATTTGAATCAATCTGGAGATCGCCCAGAACGTATCAACGAAAGCTAAACCGTAAAATAACGACTATGGCTAGTGTGCTGATTGTTTTGGTTTCGATTTTAGTTGATAGCACCTTTTTTTTCTCACTTTTTAAATCATTACTATATATATTGAGTATAACATAATAATGAATACGGAATTTGATTTGTAATAATAAATAGGAAATCTTCATGAATTAAAATATAGTATTTAAGCATATTCTATGACCGGGCAACGATGGGAGGCAAGCTAATATATATCTATCTATCCTTCCATCCATCCATCCATCTATCTATCTATCTATCTATCTATCTATCTATCTATCTATCTGTCTCTTTGTCTCTCTCTCATATATATATATATATATATATATATATATATATATATATATATATATATATATATGGAGAAGATAAAAAGGAAAATTGAAAAACAGAATAACTCCGTGTTATTCAATAATATTTGTCTAAATGAGAAGATGCTGCCTAAATATATATATATATATATATATATATATATATATATATATATATATATATATATATATATATATATATATAGTCAGGATTGTGAATTCCGTAACAACAAAAGCGTTGATTGAATTTTAAAATAAAATACGTATGAGATATGTTTGAAAGTCAAATTAAAACCCAATATTATGAAAAATCAACGAATACTTATTTTTTTAATTAATATATCGGGGTTCGATTCCTTACTCCGAAATATTAATTTTAAACAAATATCTATTTGTTTTTTTCTCATGATATCGCTTTGCAATGTGGCTTTTAAACGTATCTCCTACATATTTTATTATATATATATATATATATATATATATATATATATATATATATATATATATATAATAGTTTAGCATGCGAACAACCTAGTTGCGTCTAGATGACTGCTTAGAGCTATCCACTATGTGGTAGCTTGTTGCAGTTGCAGACAAAAAATGATTTCATTGTTTCAAACCTTATGAAATACTCGCCATCGAGGGACGAATATATTTGCTAGTGTTTATATATATGACGTGTTTAGAAAAAATGACGAACAAACAAAACTAAGAACGGAATTAAAGCGAAGCAACAACTCGATTTGTAAAAGAGTGGTGTAACTATTGTACTGTTCGCATTGTAATGCTTTGTTTGGTACGTGTTTCTTACGTGTAACAAACGCGTCAGAATTCTGTTAGCATCCAGTGGCGAGGCGGGTAGGAGGTGCTGGTCAGGCATGGGGAACTCAAAAAGCAACAGTGACCCAAATGTTTTTATGTTTCCGCAGTCATGGATACTTTTTTTTCCTTTATTTTTCTCCTTTTAACTTTGCGTTCCTGAGATTATGATAATATATTTTCCCTCTTCACAAACAAATTCAAAAGCAACAAACAAAACTACATAAACAATAGAAAGAATTTATTACTTTGCTTGGGCAGTTCAAAGGACATTAAATAAAACATGCCATACAAAAGTGTAATATCTGTTCTGTACCGTGTAGAACGATAAAATTGTCACCCAAGTAAAGACGACATGATTCCATTTCCTTTTGATGAAAACCGTGTTTCGTGTTTTTGTTGTAAATCATCTACTAGTTGGCCAGTTGCGTCCAAATCCCAAGAGCGACAGTAACTTTCTATCATTTCTGAAAGACATAATGTTCATCGAGGTAGATCAGAAGTGAACCGGTATACAATCTCTACCGATCCAAGTTATGACAATATTTGGGAGGAAGGCGTAATGTAGTACCAGCTTTTTTGTCATTATATTATTATATTATGGTTTCTCTTGTACGCCAACAACACTTGCCACAATCGACTTTCATTAAAGAACTCAACAACTACATCATATGTACTAGCAATAATTGTTACATAATGGTTTATCCTACGTCGGCTAGCAATTATATCAGCTAGCGGTAATATTATCAAGGTTCGAACTAAGTATAGAACTAAGTTACACGAAGTTTGCGAAGTAAATCAGTTCAAACGAAATATACAAGACCTGTCTAAAAATTATCCAACCTTGGGCTCGAAAAAACATTTTGGACCCTATTCCCCTTCAAAGTATGCCCTTCGTGCTTACATACACTTAGCCCACCGATCGTTCCACGGCTAGAAAGACCTCTGGAAGTTTTCTTTTGGAATTGTGTTCATCTTTGCCGCCGCGTTTCGCATTATCTCTTCTCTACTCTCAAAACGCGATCTTTTCAGTAGCGTTTTCAATTTTGGAAACCATCAGAAGTAGCAAGGAGCCATGTCTGGGGAGTAGGGAGGTTGGCGAATGACTGGAGTGACTGTTTTGCAAGGAAATGTTGGATCAAATGGGATGTATGCGCGGGGGCGTTGTTACCAACTTTTCGCAGTTCACATGTTAGTCTTTTGCGCTGAACTGCTTCACAGAGACGCCAGAGAACATCTCGATAGTACTCCTTTGCAACTGTCTGTCCTTCCGGTGCGTATTCATGATGCTCAATTCCACGACTATCAAAAAGACAGTATCATCTTGATTTTGCGTCGCTCCTGTCGCGGTTTTACGGCCCTGGAGATTGATGATGCTTCCATTGCGATGACTGTCGGAACGGGACGGCGGAGACGAACACCATTCCAAAAGAACGTGGAACAATCTGTGAGCGAAGAGTGTGCAAGCACAGGGGGCTTACTTTGAAGGGGATTAAAGTCCAAACCCCGTCAGGTATGTGAAATATTTGTCTGGCCTTAGGTCGGATACTTTTTAGACATGCTTCGTAACAGGAGACGAAATTAAAATATGAAGTAATAGGTAAATGTAGAGAATAATAACAAAGAGACGTTAGTTGACATGGCGCATTGTGTTAGGGATATCGAGGGAGCAACGAAACGAAGGTTTCAGACCAGTCTGCCCTTAATGCATCATCAATATTTTGTCTCAGAGGTTTTATTCATAATTGATTGAAAATAAATTTTATGAACTTATTCTTAGACTTACATTTATACTTACTCGGATGTACCAGGGCCTTTACCACTGAAACACCAGAAAAATAGATCTTCAATATCAACAGAAAACTTCATACAGCTTAATAATATCACGTAAACATAAAATATCTACATTTCTTGATGAAGACGTTTTTTAGTATCGAAAATTTAAATTATTAATACAAGGTGCCTTCAGTAAGTTTCAAGACGTTTTTTGTATGGGCACTTTTATTGATAATACACGCATAAAACTCTAGTCCCCTTCGAAGTAATCTCCTCTGGCTGTAATGTACTTATTGTACCTTTCCAACAACTTCTGGAAGGCCCCATGGGAGTCCTCTTGTGTGAACGTTTTAATGATCCTCTTTCATCTCCTCAATTGTCTCATAACGACAAGCTCTAAGATGTTCTGTGAGCAAAAGTCACAGGAAGCAAGGACTGGACTATAGAAAGAGTAAGGAACTGTTTTGATGTCCATCTTGGTTAAATAGTCTGTGACTAAATGAAGTTGTGGACTGGTGCATTTGAAAAGTGCTGGCCTCTTTCAACGGAATCTCTTCCTGAACCTCCTTAAAACCTTAATATAGTATTCCTTATTGATTTTCTGTCCAGTGGGAACAGTGCATGTAGATCATGCCCGTGCTGTCAAAAAGGCTTTATAAGTTTCTGGGTGGATTTGCTCTGTCTAGTTTTCTTGCGTCTGGAAGAGTAAACATGCTTTTACTGGGAACTCTGTCTTTTGGTCTCTGGGTCATAGCGGTAGACCCAGCTTTCATCGCAGATCAACAGAGCATCAAAAGCTGCGGGATCTGAATTCATCAGCTCGACCATCTCAATGTTGTCATGACAACGCTTTTCTTTTTGCTCTTCTCTGATCACTCTTCGGACAAACTTTGCGTAAATCTTCCGTATCTTCAGTTCCTCGCAAACAATTGTGTGTACAGTTCCCACACTGACATCAAACTATGCATTTATTGTCTCTATAGCCACACGACGGTTCTTATCCGTAAAATTCTATATTTGGCCAATCAACCCTCATGCTCTGACTTCCTTACTCCTCCCACGCCTCTCATCATCCCTTACAGACTCCCTGTCTTCCTTGAATCTCATATGTCGCACAAAAACTGATGCTTGATTCATGTAAGATGGTCCGAAACAGTCTTGAGCATTCTATACGTTTCTGTGGCATTTTTCCAAGTTTAAAATAGAATTTTATTGCGTATCTCTCTTCTAAAATGTCCCCACTTTTAAACTGCATTTTCGAAATTCAAAAACTGTGAAAATTAAGCGTTAGTAGAGTGTCTTCCTATGCCGTCTGTGGCTGTCTAATTAAATCTGACATCATAGACATTGGTCAGTTATCACATATGATGTATAACAATAAATAACAATAACATACTGAATTTTCAAGAGTCTGACAATTTTTAATGCCTGTACAAAAGAGTCTGGAAACTTATTGAAAGCATTTGGTATTTCTAGCTTCTATATATTTTGTTTTATTTTTTCTACTGGACTTATTATAACAATGGTCTTGGTCTTTTAGTGATTAGGGCCGATGTTGTGTTTTGTGATAACGTAGGGTGTATCCTGGTTTTACGTCGTCAACATGACATGATCGTTTGCCGGGGGAGAGTTACTTGGTTGAGAAACGTCCTGGGAACGGCAACCAGCTCCCCGGGTATTAGACACGATCAAACGATAGGCACATGGACATCAATGGGTCGATATGGCGTCGACTATAACTAGCATGGGTCTCGTCGTGACCTCCTTGCGGGTAGAGTTTTATTATCATTGTTGAAAACAGGAACTGTTGGACTGAAATTGAACATGGCATAGAATAAGAGAACATAATATCTTTTTTATATAAAATAAAATAAGTTATTTTTAATCATTAAAACGAGCATTTAATTTTGAAACCCATTCTCGATCCTCCGTCGTCAACCGGCGCAAAACTACTATATGCGTCATTAGCATGCGACCGTCTATCCTGCACAAAATCCAAGCTTCAACTGTTTTCAAACAATCCAATTATAATTCTCTTTCAATGAAGAAAGCGAGAAAAGGTGTGAAAGAGAAGGAGAAAGAGAGACAGAGAGAGAGAGAGAGAGAGAGAAAGAGAGAGAGAGAGAGAGAAATATACGTTTTATGCACATGTATTGTTTTTTGTTTTCAAATTCAGCTGCCAGCATGCAAAACTAACCTTTTAGACACATCGAGTCTCAAATGATTTTGACATCACCGGATTTTATAAACACCTGTCAGTCAAACCTGATTGATATATTCTAACATTTTGAACAGCACACAGCACCTACATGACACGCGCGCGCTTCCCCACAAGTACAGAACTAGTTGTGCATAAGGTTAATTAATGTAGAAGTCCCCAGTTCCCTCAAAGCGGGATCTTAATTGTGCCACATTATACCGAGTAAATATGCGATATGCATGCTGTTATTGAGCAATGGCAGCTGCGCAAGTGGAAGTGAACCATTGGAGACTGGGGTTAGCTATAGAAATTTTGCTGCTTTGAACCATTCTGTCTTCTCAATCTCATATGTCGAATTTGTCATTTTGTAGTACTTTGTCATTTTGAGCAATGGCTATTCAACTTGGGATCGAGAGTTTGGGATGAGGTCTATTGGGCAATGAACATTTGTTACACACTCATTAGGAACAGTGGCCAGGAATAACTCTTGAAATGAGGCTTGCTGATCCTGTCGATCTGGAAACGGGTTGGGAACGTTAATGTTGGTGTCAGGGAATGGGATATAAATCTAATGTTATGTGTGATGCTGCCAGTTGTGATGCTACCAGTTGTGATGCTACCAGTTGTAATGCCACCAGTTGTGATGCCACCAGTTGTGATGCTACCAGTTATGTAACTAGAGAAATCAAGCCAGTTACTGTGATGGACATTAAAGTCACTAAATACATGTACTTTGGCACTAGTATATGGGGAGAGTGCTGCATAAGTCTCTCGGTATATCTGTCTCTTGAATTGCTAAACCGATCTGACTGAAATTTTGTATGGGCCTCTGTTGTAATTAGATACAGCAAACTAAGTATTATGGTATCCGTTCAATGCACATTTACGAATTTACATGGATTAATATTTAATGCAAAAATGAGCACCAATTTTACCATATTCAACCATCAATCTAACGGGCTTTAAGTATTGCCTATTGTTAATTCCGTACGGATGGATTAGAAGTGATTTCAAATTGCATTGTTATGATGACTTAACTTATGCATTCATTACCTAAACATTCATTTCTGCTAAAAAGCAACATCTGTCGTTGACGTGCGTCAGAAGCAAAGATGCTTCATTGAATTCCGGGCAAAAGTGCATAGAGAATGATGGTGATTATGTAGAAAAATAAATTATCGAGCATAAAAATTCGTTCATTTTAATGGGACGACTCCTATTTTCTTAGATCTTTAACTTTTTGGGTTTAAAAATAGGAGGTTTTACTCGTGCAACGACCCTAGTATACGACTGAAGTATTATATCGTGCTTCCAAAAAGTTGCACAATCTGTTTTTGATTGATTTAACAGACGAAATGTCATGCGTTTTTTTTTTTTTGATCTGTGAAAATGTCTACTCTTATTTCTTGGGTGTAGGGTGTCTTTAATGATTCATAACAAGTTTCACTTTCCACGTTAAGATCCGTGACTCTTGTCCTGTTGATTCATAGTAGACGTCATGTACATGATCGTAAGTAAAACCAGATTGCATTACGTGATCTAAAGATGCCCGATATAAAAGAGAAAACTGGCATATATTGACTTGTTTCGGCTAAATAATCCTTTTGTTTGCTGCTTATTATTAAACAAACAAAGACGCACCATACAACACACACAGTGACTTATAAGGTACTGTGTGTGTGTGTGTGTGTGTGTGTGTGTGTGTGCGTGTGTGTGTGTGTGTGTGTGTGTGTGTAGGAGTTCTCTTCACACAGGTTCGGAAACTGCTGAGCCTAGTTTTTGCAAATTTTACACAAAGTTAATTTATATGTCTGGCAGTGTTCTTAGATATGCTTTCTACAGAAATTCATCCGATAAGTATCGAAAGTCGAAAAAAAAAAATCAGATCCTAAAATTAGTTTTTCTCTCAATTATGCATAAAAAAGAATAATTTTCACGAGGGAATACTTGACGTTACACCGGTCAAGGGAGATAATAAAATCTTAGCAAATCATTTCTTCTTAAAAACAGATTTTTTATAATCTGCAGATATAGATTAGTGGTAGAGCTTTCGCCTGCTGATCGAATGATCCCTAGTTCATTATTTCTTTTCTTTTTTTCTTTTTAATGAGTTCAACTTACGTTAAAAGAAGAGGTATCATTTCAAACCTCTACAAATCATTTCTTCGTTTGCATATTTTAAAACTAAAATTAATCTAAAGTGACTTTCCCAGGGCATTCATCATGAAACTAAAATATCAGCTGACGTGATATTGTAAACAAACACATGCGACATTTGATGAACGACATCATTATTATTTTTTAAATTGTTTGCTAATTAGTCCAACCAGCAAATTGTTCATCGTAATATATAATAACCAATCAAGCTTTATTTATGAACAATAATATCTTTTAAATGTTGCTCATTTTCAGCTTCGCATATTTGTGCTCCCCCCCCCCAAATTAATCATGAGAGATTGCAGGATTTTTCTTTTAATTGCAATTTCACCCCAAACAAGGCACATTGCCACTTTGCTGTAGGGGCTACTATCAGGGACATAAGCTACAGGGGTACTATGTGGGGAGTTAGGCAGCAAGATGTCGGTTCACGTTACACTTGAACTTCTGCATGTCAGTACAGTTGGCGAAGCAGGAACTCGGAAGGGAATTCCGAAGTCTAGCGGTTCTGGGGAAGAAACTACTGGAGTAGAAGGCTTTCTTACATTTAGAGATCTCTACTGTGAAGGGGTAAGATTTTGTTGCTTGTCGGGTTTGTCGGGGGTACTTTCGTCGAGGGGGCACAAATGCTTGTAGTTCGTCAGAGCATTCACCATTGAAATACTTGTAGAACAGGCAGAGGAATGCAACATTACGTCGATGGGACAGAGGCTGAAGCTTAGATGACAGTTCAGGATCTATCAGGTTGGCGACTCTCTTTTGAACTCTGTCTAGGAGTGAGAGACTAGCAGCAGATGCACCACCCCAAATATGACAATAATACTCCATACATGGGCGAATGGTGGCCTTATAGAAGTACAGGATACTTTCGGGCGTTAGTAGCTTCCTAGTACGGTAGAGAGAACCTACGTTTTTCGCAACGTTTCTAGCAATGCTCTCACTGTAATTTTTCCAACTCATGTTTCCTGTGAACGTTATGCCAAGGAGTTTAAACGATGTACTTTCAGATAAAAAGCCTTTGGCCATTGCTATTTGTGGTAGAGAAGGTTTCTTGTAATTATTGAAGACAACAAGTTCAGTCTTAGCAGCATTGAATATGATCATCCATTTTTGTCCCCAGACCACTACAGATCGGAGGTCATCCTCTAGTGTTTTTGCCATTTCTCTACATATGTGTTCATTTTTTTTCCTGTCGTGTCGGTTATAGAGAGTGGTGTCATCAGCATATATAAGCATCTCACAGACAATTTTGTCAGGGAGGTCATTTATGAATATTAAGAATAATAGAGGTCCAAGGATAGACCCCTGGGGCACTCCCGCATTTATATCATATTGTTTGGATGCACAACCATCGATGGCATCCTGGATTTTTCTCTAATCTAAGAAGGATTAAATTATGTTAAAGATTCTTCCAGTCATACCGTGTGATCTGATTTTCCTGAGAAGACCTTCATGCCATACCCTGTCAAAGGCTTTAGATATATCTAGAGCTACCGCCCTACTCTCTCCTACTTTGTCAAGTGAATGGTATATACACTCAGAGATTACAGTTAGGATGTCTGCCGTGGAATGGGCTTGCCTAAATCCGTATTGTTAATCCGTCAGAAGTTTAGCATCTGTAAGGTGATGGACTAGAGCTTGGTTAATAATAGACTCAAATATGTTGGCGAAAAGTGGGAGGAGGCTAATGGGGCGGTAATTTACTGGGTCAATTCTTTCACCAGAATTCTTGAAAACTGGTACCACAGAAGCAGTTTCCAGCAGGCAGGAAAGCAAGATTCCTCAAGGCATTTGGTGTAAAGTTTGGAGAGAACCGGCGCTACTTCGGTGGAGCATTTTTTTTTTCATAGCACAGCCGGGATGAGATCAGGTCCACATGCTTTTAAAGTGTCAAGATTTTTTATGATAGCATGCACCTGAGAAGGGGTGATTTCAGATCGTCTAGTGTGGTGTCTGTCCGCAAAGGAAAGTCAGGGAGGAATGTGGAGTTGGAGGCGAACCGACTGGCAAGCATGTTAGCCTTCTCGGTTGCTGAGCAAACAACCTCATGATTGTTGGATAGTGGGGGAATTGTTGATTGCCCATTATTTACTACACGGTTGTAAATTTTCCAGAAGTCACTAGTTACTAATTTCTGTGCTTCAATGCGTTTTTTGGTGGTTTCAGTAAATTCTCTCTTAGCTGTTAGTTATTTCTGGCTTCTATATACTTCTATTTGTTTGAACTGGACTTATGTCGGTTAAGTCTGCGGTACGCATGCTGCTTTTGCGCGATGGCAGCTGCACAGCTAGAAGTAAACCATTGGGGAGAGTGGGTCTTGCTAGAAAACTTCTGAATTGTGATTTAACTCCATATTTCGTATCTTATGTTTTCCCTCAATTCTTGCAGGTTTGGGTTCGTTAACATAGATTATTTCTCTATGATATCCCCACAGTAAAAAGCTGGGACTAGTCAAGTTTGGGGAACGTGGTGAACATAGGAAGATATAATGTTGCCGCCAAAGCATTGCCTGAGATGCTTCATGATGTCTCTCGCCGTATGTGCCGTTGCCCCATCTTGTCGGAACCATAATCTGAGCCTTTTGGGAATTTGTGAGCGCAGGAAGTCTGTAATCATAATCCGGTATCTCTCTTCAGTAACAGTAAAAACATTTTCATCTTGATCTTCAACTAAAAAAAAGGTCCAATAATTTCTTCTCCGTTACTACACACCACAGAGTGCACTTTATGGGATGCAACTGCTTTTGATGTATTGACCTTGGATTTTTAGAGCCCCAAAATCTGTTATTTTATTTCTTCACGAATCCATTCAAAGAAAAATGGACTTCATCTAACGTAATCAACTTTTGCAGAAAATTGGGGTCATTTTGGACAAGTTCTTGCATTTCAACTGCATATTGGACGCTTGTTCGAAAATCTTCAGGCTTTAAGTGTTGAACAATCTGCACTTTATAAAGAAAGAGTTTTAAACCGTGCTGAGTGAGCTTTGACATTTCCATGTTGTGTGGAACGTCGTCGAATCGGTGTTTCAGACTACTTCACGCTCTCTCATATTATTTCCCTATTTTCATTCGTGACGACGTTTCGAGGTTTGCCACCCCACCGAAGATCAAGTATAGCTCCTTGGTCTTTGAATCGACGCACAATGTTTCGAATTGTCTTGTGACTTGGACTATCTCTTACATGAAAATGCCTTCGATAAGCTCTTTGAGTCCAAATCATTGACCCCTGATTTTGGTAAAATAATTTCACTACTTGCGTACGTTGTGAAAAGCTGTACTAATCCATAATTAATTTCCAATGCATTATCTATCTGAAATAGAAAAGGAAATAATCATTAATTGTAAAATGACTAAGATTTTCAACCCTTCAGTGACTTTTTGAACCCCCTGTATATACTTTTTATTCGATTTATATAAGTATTAATATATCTCCACACATTCATGAGCATGTTTCTGACATTCAGTTACAAGTAACTAGAGACCTTTTCAGGCAACATTTCTTATACAAAAATTTAGTCCGCAATGAAAATTATACAGGAGTATACAAGTTCACAAACACCCCAAAAATAGTGTAGTTGTGCTTATATAATTTTCATTATGGACAAAACTTTTGTGTAAGCAATATCACCTAAAGAGAAATCTTGTTACATGTAACTGGCTGACCGAAACATACTCAAATATGTGTAGTGACATATTAATGCTAATATAAAACAAATAAAAAGTATATCTTGCCCTACTTTGGTATTGAGCACTCTTGTATTAATCTCGTTAAAACGTCATTGGCTGCTTTACCTCTAGAAAATATTAACCTAGAATTATATATATATATATATATATATATATATATATATATATATATATATATATATATATATATATTGAACGAAGTACTTTCAGGTAATGTATCATTAGCCATGGCTATTAGTGGTTGAGAAGGTTTCTTGTAATTATTAAAGGAAAGAAGCTTAGTCTTGGCAGCATTGAATGAGCCCATCCATTTTTGTCCCAATTTCACCACAGACCGGAGGTCTTCCTCTCGGGTTTCCGCCATTGCCATCCTGTCCGTTATAGTGCGTCGTGTCGTCAGCAAATATACCCATCTCAGAAACAATTTTATCATAGCTCCCTTTTTGCCTAGGCAGAGTACAGAATTGATTTCGTAATCTAGTGAGGAAAGAGTCGTTTTCATTTTGCTAAAACTTGCTTTTCGTTGAAAGTACGTTGCAAATATCTATCACGCGCTATCATTATTTCTATAAAACAGTGCTCAAAAGATCCATACTGATTTCTCAAACATGTAAGACATTCGGGACAATAATTCATCTACCTGCTACAACTGAAAAATAAATATCTCTTTCTTTCTCCATGTGCATAGCGTCAGTCGAACTTCCATGAACAGAGTTTCTATCCGATAACTGCCCGGAAGTGGAACACATAACCGCATAACAATTTCCTGTAGACTATGACATAGTTGTTTTCAAATCCAATGTCACTAAATACTTGCACCGCTGTGGTTGTTTTACAAGTATTTTAATAGAATGTGTTCTGACGAACTCAGAGCATTGGTGCCCCTCCTCGACGTAAATACCCTCGCCTAAACCGACAAGCAGAAAATTTCCACACCCTCACTGTAGAGGTACCTCTATGATGGAGAATCTTTTACTCTGAAAGTTTCTTTCCCCAAACTGCTAGAATTCCTCCCCTGTGTCCTGCTTTCCTGACGAGACTAACATGCAAGAATTAAAGTGTAAATCAGTTTTGCAACTCAACACCCTTCTTAGAATGTATATGTAGGTATGGTTCCAAATTCATTGTATTTCTCTTGTTTGGGGTAAATAAACCACAGCAAAAACAAACTTGTCATACACCGACCTCATAAGTAATACATTTTTTGTCTAATCCTTTCATAACATACTTTGCTGAAACCCTACACTACATCCTCGAGTAGCTTTCGGTCCTGATAACTAACGATTAATTGGTCCGAAATCTTAAAAGTCTGAAAATACACTGATGGCCGTCGATGATTTCGTCAAGAGGCGGCATCAGACTGTCTGCAGAATTTCCGGCTCGTAAAAAAAAATATGGCAGGTCATCTGGGTGCAGAGAATGTTGGTCACCAGGTGCAAGGGTCGAAACATCGGGTATATATTTTCTAGCGAAAACCCAACTGGGCCAGTCCCGTGTGCTGATTAGTCATGGGGCTGGGCAGGTGTGGAGGCTGAGCGAAATATGACGCGCCATGAGGGCCGTAAATCACGGATCCGCTGAATTAGACGCATCGGTAAAATGCCCCGTTCATCGTTTTAAACGCTTCGTTTGTTTCTGACCCGTAGATCATTCTTTTCCCGCCAAAAGATGGCGCGTTCTTCAAGAGACTAAGCACTTCTTCAAATATACGCTGATGAATGAAAAAAGTACTTTATAATCTTGCGAGAGTTTCACTTAGGTGAAGACCTTGCAAACATCCAAAACAATTCAATTAAATAAAGTCTAGTGATTTATATATATATATATATATATATATATATATATATATATATATATATATATATATATATATATATATATAATTTCAAGTTGCTATTTTTCAAAGGAAGAGTAACCAGTAAAATATAACGAGGTTAATACAAGAGTGCTCAATACGGAGGTAGAGCCAGTTTCATTTTCAATTTGTCTTTACATAAGCAGAAATATATTGCTTCACAGTCATGAGACTGTTTCGGTCTCTCTCTCTCTCTCTCTCTCTCTCTCTATATATATATATATATATATATATATATATATATATATAACTACTTCATTTACTCACATGAATTAATATATGAAAGTATGAATTTATACGTAAACTTTAAGTATTTACTTCAAAAGTGCTCAATACGTAGGTAGAGCTAGTTAGTAATGTATAAAGTATATATGGCGATTAAGCTACACTGAATATTCCGCGTTTCATCCACTCTAGGATTCTTCAGGATTTTTGTCTGTCGTTTTTATATACGCACCTTCTATTGGGATTTTAGTAAGCCAATCAGCTTTCTAGTATCCACCGCACCCTTCCTATCAGCCAATGAACATGCACTTACAGGAGATAGGCCAATTTGACCTACGGTTGTCCTGATTTTTTGTGTGTGCTCTATTTAGCCTGGATATCTAGTGTCTTTACCTGTTTTAAATCTAGGTTAGTTTTTATTTATTTATGTTAGTTTATATATACATATATATATATACATATATATACACACATATATATATACATACATATATATGTGTGATAGTTTATGTATATGCATGATTATTTATTTTATTTATTTATTTGTTTATTTTCTATTGTTTTTGTTAGTTTTAAAGTTATTTTGTATCTCTATCCTAGAGTAAATTTTATCCTGTGGACACAGTTGTTCGCTATTTCTCTCCTACAGTTTAATAGATGTTGGGGTTATTTAAAGTATAGGATGATTTTTGTTTGTATTCGTTTCCCTGATATCTTTCTGTTCAGAATTCTTTCTAGAAGAATATCAGGTGCTAATGGGGATACCATATGAAGATTGCCAACGTTCCTAAGTGCCAGCGCTCATCGTTTACCATTAAGCCACCATCACAGTCCTGCTGTTGCCGTTGTTGTTGAGCATTATTCTTGATCGTGATTTTTGTTTCCATTCGTTCCCCCAATATTTTCCTATAAAAAAATCTTTTCTAGAAGAATATTGGACACTGACGGGAGGGACCACGTGAACGCTGTCAACGTTGTAAGTAAAACTGGAAGGGTCTGTCGGTGGGGCATTAGAATACGCCGACTGCCCCCCCCCCCCGCCATGCAGAAGGTAAAAGTCCCTCAATGATGGTCCTGGATATGACCTTAAACTATATCAAGTGGTGAGGCCCCAGCTTGTGGGCTTTGGGGAGTGTAGAGTCACCCTTTAATTACCATTGCTCCCAGGTCCACTCTGACCCGGAGTGGTAGTACCTGTTAGGGTCCCAATTATGGGTTAAATAGAAACCGGCGTGAAAACAACAAATATATTATATTAAAAAAATTTTCTTCAAAATCTTTGGATTCAGCATTAAATAACCCGAAAAGGGTTGATATGCCGTAAAACAAAAACAACCAACCAACCAACAAACTGGGGTTGGACTTGGCACACCCAAGTTGTCAGCAAGTGTCGTTAACCATTGGACCACCGTCAATTTTCCCGTCGAAGCTTTTGTTGCTGTTGTTATTGTTGTTGGAACAATTGTCAGTAGATTTTATAATATAAACATTTTCTACCAGATACCTCGTGCTTTTCTGGGAAATAAAAACGAGATATCTCATAAATATCCAGCAACAAAAGCATAAATTTATAGCGAACAACCAAGAAGTCGAAAAGGTAAAAACACACAACAAATATATTTTATTAAATAAACATTGGTATCAACATGTTTAGTTTCACAACTTTGTAACTTGTGTTTTCTTTTGATTTCAGAATTTATATCGGAACATTAAAGACATGTAAAAATATAATAAACGTTTCGAGTTGCTGCAATATATTTGGAAATAAAGAAATACTTTTAAAACAGTTTCAGCAAATTAAAAATATACAGATAAGTAGAAAATGATTTTTTCTATGTTTGGTGACACCTATTGATAGTTTTTTTTTTTTTTATATATATACATATTTTAATCATAATCACCGCAGACAAGGCGCAAACCCACTAGATGTAAGGAATTTCGTCACATATTTGAAAACATTAGTTTGTAAAGTTAATTTGAAATTTTCGCAAAACAAATAACGTTTAAAGATATTTTATTAAATGATTAAAATCTTCTTTCTTTAAGTATTTTTTTCTGTGACTTTTAGTATAATTCGCTTTTTCAAAAAAGATTATTGGTTTTAGGCTCTTTGCTATTTTCTTTTCATTTCACCTCGAGAAGAAAAAAAACAGAATACAGCTAGTGTTATGGACGATGGTTATTGGTCTAAAATTGATGTGTGTGTTTGTACGTGTTTGTACGTGTGTATTTGTGTGTGTTTGTGAGCGCGCGTGTGTGTGTGTATTTGCGGCGTGGCCCAAATTTCAAATAGAACTTTAGTCACATCTTTGAAAAGATTATTTCGTAACGTTAATTTGCAATTATTAGAAAACCAAATACTATTATAAAATGCTTTATTGAACAATTAAAACTATTTTAGTACATATGTTTTCGTCTAAGACTTTCGGTGTAATACACCTTTTTATATATAAAAAAGCGATTGTTTTATGTATTTTTCTCCCTTTATTTCTCCTGTTTGGTAACAATTATTAGTTTCATACTTTGTTGTTTTTTATTTTTATTTTTTAATTTCCCCGCGGTTAGCTATACCGTATCGTTACTCTATTTTATCTAGAAAAAATGTAAGTTCTTACGGGTAAAGTTGCTTTCAGTCATATTGATTATGTAATATTAAGAATATCAGCCCTTTTTAGCGCATTAATACGCATTAACACAACAAAAAAGAAAAAGAAGGACAATAAAAAACGTTGTCGCTAGGAGCGACAAGATGGCGCCGATTGATAGCCTTTCATGGTAAACGAAGAAGAAATAACGGGGCGGAAAGGTATTCATGTTAAATATCTGTCTACTAAAGAAAATCTCGTCCGCGGTAGAGATACATAAAAAGGCAGAAATAAAAGGATAATAAATGGGAGGTTCACAACCTTTTTGTCGCTACACTCAACATTGAAAAGACTAAGTTGCGTAAGCATGTAAAGAAACGATGAAAGATACACGAGTTCTCTTTTATAACAATTTAACGCGGGATTGAATGATGATCAACGAATGCTTTACACTCCCGGACCCGCATTTTTATTGTTATCAAAATCAATGAAATCGCCCATTTTTTATTCAAATCGATTGACACGCTGCTCAAGTTAGGGACACATCGCAGTGCACCGGGGGAAAACTACACATGCCTCTCTCTATGGCTTGGCCTACAGTACATTATAGCCTACATTGCACTGTAGAAAACCTATATATATATATATATATATATATATATATACATACATATATATATATATATATATATATATATATATATATATATATATATTAGTGTTGGTACGATTAATTGGAATTAGAATCGGAAATTAGAAAAATCTGAAGTGATGAGGGTATCGGAAGAAGTATCGGAATCGGAAAAATCGATGCCCATTTTCCGATGCCAAAACGATTCTTTGTCTTTTTTTAATTTTATTTTGTTTAAAGTAAAATCTTCCATTGCTGGTAAGAATGATAAAAATAATCAATATTCATTGATTTTAAAATACAAGTAAAGCTAAAATCGATAGATCACTCTCCACAAGTGTATTTTAACGTTTAGGAAAATATCTCAACCATTTTATTTTTTCTTATTTTCAACACAATTTCAAACACCATTCTTTTTTTTCTGTGAATTTCAGCACAATTCCTTTGTTGACGATATCTGTGTAGCTCGCGTATATATGGCCAGCTTATCGATAAGGATAATAATCGAACAATCTACGTCATTCAAAGTATATGAGCACCAATTGTTTTAGAATGTACTTAACTTGATTGCTAATTGTTAGGGATAATTGACATAAAATGCATACAATAAAATCGATATGGGAAGTCATCTTTATTCTAAGGTAATAAATTTACTTAATAGTTAAAAGAGGATTCGAAGTCTTTATCTAAATCCGTTTTATATTTCAGTTAGATAGTCAAATCATTGCATAAAATCATAAATTATAAAGATGTTTTAACAATTTTCAATGAATATATAATAACTAGGCCTGTGACACCAGCACATTGTTTTGACTCTTGAGTATATATCCGTTGATATCTTATATGTTTTTATATAGACTGACGTGGTTCTCGGTTGATTGGCTGTGTCTTACTGTGTGGGATATATACTCGAGAGTCAAAAGAATGAAAATAATATTCTCTTTTCACATCCTAATAATAAAAACCTATTGACTTTAATATAAAGGTTACTGGATATAAAATAGAGGCTATGAATAAGATATCCTCTTTTCGAGGATAATGCACAAGGGCAACTTAAATGGGCGAAGAGTAAACCGTGAAAAGTGGTTGATTTAATACATCGCGTGCTAAAATGGGTTTTAATCTTTTTTTCTTGTAAGGTAAGCACAGTGTAGGAAGGGATTTGTAAGGTATATATTTAAATTTCTTATGGAAATCGCTCGAGACAAGGCAGAAAGCCACTTGATGTACGAGGCTAACAAGAACGAAAGATGATTATTGTAAAGACAAGAGATGCATATTGACCTTAGTCTGGAAAATATAATGACTGTCGGTAGAAAGAAAACAGTGGGCATGAAGAGAGTTCTACAACCTTGCAGTTCTTGGAAAGAAGCTACTGGAATAAGAAGCTGTATTAAAATGATGTATTAAAAATGAATTGATGAGGACCACTAGACCAACGAGTCAAACGAGCTGGAGCAAATGAAGCAGTGAATAGATCAGACAAATCTGAAAAACACATGCCATAATGACTGAGACTAGTAACATCATGTATGTGAGGGAGATGTTGCAGTAGAGAAGAAAGTGCGTGGGCAATCAAATTACAAATACGTTTCTTGGATTTATCAAGGACCTTCACCCGCCAAAATGTGCTAACGGTACTCCATACATGGTCTCATAGTAGAATTATAGAGATAGGGAATAGTCTCAGGTGTCAGAAAGGGTTTAGAACGATAAGGAGAACTGATTTTACGAAAATCAGAAAGAGGAATGGATTTAATATATGGACTCGAAGAAAGAATTTATGAGAAAGGAAGATTGTCTCTAATTCTAATCTAATCATTCTAATCGAGAGCAGAGCCATCTATAATAGTCTCAGGACAAGATGGAACACACCTACGATTAAAAGACAATAGCTGATTCTTAACAGGATTAAACAAAACAAGCCATTTCTTACCTTAATCCATAATAGAACTAAAATCAAATTCTAGATCAACTGTATATTTCAACGGATCCGAGAAAGATGGGCAAGAAGAAATGCCAGAATATAAGAAATTCTATGCATCCTACTGATAAAAAAAAAACACTAATAATATTTCAAATACCTAAAATAAACTCCATATTGGATTCGATGAGGTTATGAGCCGTTTTATATCCAGTAAATTAAGAATAAGAAAGAGTTTACTTGGAGGAGACTTGAATAAACTGATATAATATCATTAGGGATGCTTTACTTCGTTAAGTTAAATGTCAACGTGAGGATTTGTAATTATATAGACTAGCCGGACCTGTGGAAATTCCACGGGGAACTCATTCATATGAAATATATTGATGTTGGCATTCTGTAGATGTTTAGTATAAATGATAGCTTTTTTGATGAAACTGCAAAAGTATTTATCTAAGCTAGCATGAACACCCGGCAAAGCCCGGTTGTAAAGTATGCTTAATTATGATATTTTAATTCTTGCAGATTCCGTATATATTATCATAGAGTTAATGTTCTATCGATTTTTATATTTTATAAAGTTGCGATTTCAAAAATTAAAAAAAAATATCCATATGACTTGGGTGCATTAGCTTGAATCGAAACCGAAATAAAAACTTATGAATATATATATATATATATATATATATATATATATATATATATATATATATATATATATATATATAACTTGAGTTCCTGCAGCCATAATCGAAAACGAAACCTAAAATTGTTTATTTAAAAACAATCGATTACTTAAGTGGCATTAGTTATAATCGAAACCGAAACCAAAACTTATGAAGAATTCTTGATGAAATTATTTATAATAAAAAAATAGATGACTTAAGTACCATCACCTATAATCGAAACCGAAACCGAAACCAAAACTTCTGAAGAATTCTTGGTAAAATTATTTATAACAAGAAATGGGTACTAGTGCAGAGAGTGATCCGGACGTAAATAATAACGTTATTATTTAAAAAGCCATTCTTAACATGGGGAGGGGAGGGTGTTTTGTACCTATTCTATACTTTAATCTTACAATTGAAGAAAAAAAAACATATCATAAAACTTTAATTAAACTTGGAAATACGATTTAAAAAATAGCGAGGATCACTCTCTGCACTAGCACCAAGAAATGGAAGTACATAACAATTAAACGACCCGGATGTAAGCCTGACACAGAAAATAACCCACATGCTAATAATATATATATATATTAATATATAGATGTGTTATAAAGGAAAAACCGTGTAAGAGTAAAAATCTATAGCTTTTAATTTAGTAGATGTTTCCATTTAAAAATAAATAAGTGGGCGCGAGAAGTGTGGAACAATCATGATAGATTTAGTAAAAGTGGGAAATACATTGTGATATATTAATCTATATAATATAATCGTGAGTGAATAAATTAAGACTGAAGATAGTTGGCAATCTATTAACTTGATAATCTCTAGATTGGGTTATTGCAATTTAAACTGAAGAAAATTGTAGTAAATAATCAATTTTATAGTATGGATTAACACACTGTAACAAAAACATCAGTTATCTATTTATTTATTTATTTATTTTTTGGTGTGTGTGTGTGGGGGGGGGGATGGTATAGAGGAGCCAGCACGTAAGAAATCAGAATTGGTTATTATGTATGAAATTTAAAAACATATGAAGTTTGCAGAATATAATGGTGGATAACAGAATTACGTGTCTTGGATGTCTATTTTCCTGAAACTTATGAAAACAGGTCATTAATTAATCATATAACGATACTGTACTTATAAATAAATATAAATTATGCAAGAAAATCTAATTATCTAAAATTTAAGTTTATTTTTAATTATAATTAATACTATATACATATATATATATATATATATATATATATATATATATATATATGATTAGTTTTTTGGGAAAAAGAATTCTAGCAGAGTGCTCAATTAAAAGGAAAATCCAAATCGTAAGAGCGCATTTATATTTTGTGTACAGAAAGTTGTTAGTTGAGACAGATCATTGGTACCGTCGGTTTCAAGCCCGATAATAAGGCCCGTTTAAGGTATCCTTATCAAGCTCTCTTCAGCCAACATTCGTCTCTTGGTTATTATGTATGAAATTTAAAAGCATGACGAATATTGGCTGAAGAGAGCTTGATAAGGATACCTTAAACGGGCCTTATTATCGGGCTTGAAACCGACGGTACCAATGATCTGTCTCAACTAACAACTTTCTGTACACAATATATATATATATATATACGGTCTTTGCTAATCAAGCCAAAGATGGCTTGTGTTGCCGAGTTCGAATCTATCGACTGGTGTTAATCGTGACACCGTGCAATGGAGATTCCCGAAAGGATGAAACACTAGTGTCTGTATAGATTCTTATCATTATAGTAAATAAATATGTCAGCCCATTTAAGAAACTCGTTTCTTATCGTTGAGCATTTTCAGTTGAATTAAGTCGGTCAATTTAGCTTTTATGCATAGATCATCGTACAACGATTAGCTCACCCTGACTGCAGTAAAATAATAAAAAAAAACATTTAAAAATGAAATATTTAAATTCAACGTTATTTCACGCGGTTAATGGTAGCCGATAGGAATTGGTTTTTGCTAATCAAGTCAGAGATTGCTTGTGTTGCCGGGTTCGAATTTATCGACTGGTGTTAATCGTGACACCCTGTACTGAAGATTTCCGAATAAAACACTAGTGTCAGTAGGTATTTAATTATTATAGCATATATATATATATATATATATATATATATATATATATATATATATATATATATATATATATAAAGCTGAATGTGTGTGTGTGTGTGTGTATGGTCACGAATAGGCTCCTATGTGGTTGACTATTTAAAAAAAAACTGATTACATATAATGATACAAGATGTATCGAGACACAGGAACGGGTATGTTTGATCTGGAAGAACGGTGGTGCATTAAAATTGTGGGGTCTGCGTTCGAGCCAGGTTCACAAAGTATGGAAATAAAAAATTTAAAAATTAAAAAAAAAAACGTTTACAAGTGTTTTTGATATAGATGTACATAATTATACTTTGATAAGTATGTTTTAATTTAAATAGGGATGGTATAATAAAATTGTGGGGTCTGCGTTCGCGTCTGGCCTGCATGGAATGGAAATAGGCACAAACTTTAATAAAGACTTTTCATATCTATCTGCGTAAGTATACTTTGATAATTATGTTTCAGTTTGAAGAAATATGGTATAATAAAATTATGGGGTGTTCGTTCGCACCTGACCTCCATAGAATGGAAATATATCACAAAGTTTAACAAGGTTTTTTAATATAGATCCACAGAATACTGTGATAAGTGTTTCAGTGTGAACAGGTATGGTATAATAAATTATGGAGTTTATCTATTTTATTTTTACTTTCATCATATTTTGCTTTGGTTTTGATACCCCCAAATTCGAAGCTATCTCTTTACAACACTCTTTTTTTTTCATATATATATATATATATATATATAAATGAGAGTGTGTGTGTGTGTGAGGACAACTCTCAACCTATATACTAGTGTTGGGACGATTACTATTATTATTTGTAGTAGTAGTAGTAGTAGTAGTAGTAGTAGTAGTAGTAGTCGTCGTGTTGGAACGATTAATCGGAATCAAAATCGGGAATCGGAAAAATCGACAAATTTGGGGGTATCAGCATTCGTACCGGAATCGAAAAAATTGGTGCCTATTTTCTGATGCCAAAACGATTATTTTAATTTTTCTTTTTTATTTGATTTTGTTTAAAGCAAGATCATCCATTGCTGGCAATAATGATAAAATAATAAATATTTACTGATTTTAAATCATCAGTAAAGCTAAAATCGATAAATTTTCCTCTACAAGTATAGATTTACGTTTAGGAAAATATTAGCATATTAAAATGTATTTTTTTACAGAAACCGGGGAAAATAACAACACGATAGTAAAACAGAGTAAAGTAATTTAGAGATTTATAAAGAATCGGAATCGGAATCGGGAATTTAGTACGAAATTGGTAATTGTATCGGAATAGGAGAAAAATATTGCACTCATCCCATCACTACTATATACTCAACAAATTCTTGATATACAGACTTTAAATTTAGTATATAAGATATTCAGACATGTGGAAAACTTTTTAATCGGTTTTCAACCAAAAAATAAGCTGCTAAGGAGGTCAAAATTGAAAAATTAATAATGGGAGAGGTCATCGGATTTCTATTTGTTTGTCAACTGTTTCACGACTACGCATGCGTGAATCGTTTCCCATGGCAGCTCCCTTATGTTAAGAATAAGTAGATTTGAAAACACTTTTTACAGAACGTGGCAAGTTGGCCTAATAGTTGACTTACTGTCTGTTGGTTTTGATTTCGATCTCAGCTCAAGTATTTTTCTTGACTTTTAAGTAGAACTGTTTAGAAAACCCTCAATACTCGCATGCACATATCCTAGTTTCTTTCAGTTTCTTTTTCTTCATTTTTAAAAGGAATTTAACGTTCCATTTAATACCGGGCAACGCCGAATACATCTGCTAGTATATTATATATTTTTTCTCATGTTGGAATTATTTACACCGTAGTAAAGAAAAAAAAAACTCAGATAGCTAAACCATTGTTTTTTTTATTTGTTTGTTTTTTTTACAAAGGCGTTACCACTTATCAAGGCCCGAATGCCACTCGACGATAATTGTTAATAAATATAAAATGGTAGTGTAGCAATAGTAAATGGTGTAGATGAGGCAGAAATCTTATTATTTAAGAACTTATTTACATTCGACTTGAAGGATACCATATTGTAATCAGCCGGAAAGCAGGCCAATGGAACAGTGTTCCGCAGATGGGCAGTTCTGGAAAAGAAACTTTGTTCATGGAATCTGCATTTAGATTTAGGTACAGATAGAGCGTGGGGGAAGTTGTTGGTAGTGGTTGACGAGTGACAAGGATAGACCATAGATTGGAGCTCAGACGAGTTCTTGCCATGAAAATATCGGTAGAGCAGAGACAGACTCACAATGTCTGCTCTGTGGAAACGAGGTTGCAAAGTAAAGAAAAGAGCATCACCTACTAGGTTTCGAAGCCGGTTTTGAACTCTATCAAGGCTGAGTAGGGCGTGCTGAGAAACTCCTTCCAAGATATGGCAACAGTACTCAATTTTAGGACACATTTGACTCTTATACAGATAGAGAATTATATCAGCAGCGCTACTGGTGCGGTAGAATGATCCAACAATTTGGCAACAGATTTGATGTATGTGTTCCATTTTATATCAGGAGTGGGCGTTAGTCCCTGAAGCTTGTCAAGACATGATGCTTCCCGAAGACGAGAGCCATTTATTTCAATTGGGGCCAGATTTTTTCTTATTGTTTGTTTAGTAATTTTGCAAACTAGCCGTATTTTCGTATTCCGTTATGTAATAATCTATAACAATTCTGCTTGCGGCTACGACAAGAGAATATTATTTTCATTGTTTTGACTCTCGAGTATATATCAAACACAGTTAGACACAGTTAATCAATCGAGAACCATATCAGTTTATCAAAAACATGCAAGGTATTAACTGATATATATTCGAGAGTCAAAATAATGAAAAAATTTTCTCTTGTCATAGCCCTAATTACGATCATCATTATTATATGATTCTAACATAACATAATTATTTTATTTTTATAACTTTAATGCTAACAATCGTCATTTTCAATTTTATTGGGGTTTGACTCGGTTTAGTTTCGATTCGAAAAAAAAAAAATGACGATTTTACCGCTACTTGCCAAGATAGCGGCTTGACAATCGGCTCAGATTGTGTCAAATATTTTGAGTGATTTTTCCCTGAGCGTCATTTTTAACGTGAATCAACATAATTTAAAGACCCCATGGAAATGCCCTTTCGATTCTAGCTAAGGTCATGAGGAGCAGTTTTCTGTTTGGTCCATAAAATAGCTGGAATATATTAGAACATAAAAATAAACGATTTTTTTTTAGATAGTTTCGTTCGTTCCATAAAAACAAAATTAAATCAAGAATACCGCGATTCATAATTTATTTAAAGAAAGGTTTAAACATTTAAATAATTAATTTATTTATATCTTTAAAATTAAAAAAAAAAAAATCTTAATCATAATGAATTTGTCCCGATTTAGAGAATCCATTAGCCGTTTTACAAAGACGTAACGTCAATAAATGATTTTATGTTTTAAAAGAAAACACCACCGCGCTAAAAGTTTTTAGTACTTAACCTTTTATTCCAAATGTTTTTCAACGTCATATCGTATAAATCAGAAAGGTATATTGTTGGTATTGGTTTCCCCGATATTTATTTACTGAGAATTTTCTCTAGTAAAAACATCGGGCATGTACAGGATGGACCACGTAAAGCTTGCCAACATCCTAAATGAACGTCATTTTGTGGAACGAATTAGACTCGAACTTGGGGCATCCAGGTTGTCAGTCTGTGTCATTAACAACTGCATTACCGTCACCTCCCCTAAACATGATTGTAAACACTTCTTTCTAAGCAAACATTGTAAACATGTCTATTATCTATATATTAATACCGTAGTACCTTAAACGTACGTACGTGTGTCACGCTTTCCAGATTATAAATTATTCGATCAGGAGATCCTATTTATTAAAAAAGAAGATACAAAGTGATAACATACGACGGGCTTTAAATTAGTATATAAATATTAATGTCCGTAGCATCTTATCACTTTCTATTCTCATTTTTAATAAACAGAATCTTCCGATCGCCGAAGACGCAATATATATATATATATATATATATATATATATATATATATATATATATATATATATATATATATATATATATATATATATATATATATATATATGATTAGTTTTTTGGAAAAAGAAATCCAGCAGAATGCTCAATTAAAAGGACAATCCGAAAAAATATTTATATATTGTATTTTGTGTACAGAAAGTTGTTAGATGGGACAGGTTATTGGTACCGTCGGTTTCAAGCCCGATAATTAGGACCGTTTTAGATATTCATATCAAGATATCTTCAGCCAATAGATGAGTATTGGCTGAAGAGAGCTTGGATATCTTAAACGGTCCTAATTATCGGGCTTGAAACCAACGGTACCAATGACTTGTCTCATATAACAACTTTCTGTACACAAAATACAATATATATATACGCGCGCACACACACACACACACACACACACACACACACACACACACACACACACACACACATATATATATATAAATTAAAATCAAAAGAATGATGTCGCTTTTAACTAAAAACTGAAATATACCTTCTTGGTCCTGGCTAAGATCCAAGGGTAGTATCTGTTCTGTCTAAAAATGGTATAATGATATTGTGGGGGTTTCGTTCGCAATGAAAATATGTCACAGACGCCTAAAAGGATCTTGGAGATAAACCGTAGTAACCTGATATATTCTGACACTACATTAACCAAATTGCTTAGATAAATACTTGCTTTTCGTTAGGAACAAAGTGTGGTATCTGTTCTAATGATACACTTCTTTACCTGTTCTGTCCTCGGTCAGTGGAGGCGAAATTCTTTTAAACTGAGACAATTTCTATTTTTGTTCCTATCCAGTGTCCCTTTTTGGGGAAGCTGGATTTTCCCCACATTAAAAACCGACTTTGTGTCTAACTTTGCCCTCGTGAGGAGGCAAGTTAATAGGTACAATAATATTGCGGGTTCTTCATTCATGTTAAACGTCTACAGAATGCCCAGTAGCAATATATTACATATGAAAGATTCCACTGTGGAATTTCCACACGTTTCGCTAGTGGGTTGAAACTTTATGCCAAACGAAAAACGATCCTTTCCTTCGAAAGGTTACGGGGGCGTTTATAGTAGTGACCTCTTTGAATTTAGCTTTCATTCAAGCTGACCTAATTTTATACTTCCATTATATTATTTTGTAAATCTAATTTTTCATTCAGAAATTTGAACATGTCTAGATTCGCATGTTGTGACCCTGATTATAAAATGGGCGTGGCTGATTTTGCCACGTCCAAAGATTTAAATATGATTGATTGCTCATAGTTGTATGCCCGTTTTGTATAATCAAAGTAATTAATCATTTGGGTGGGGTACTCTATTAATAAAACCAACATGTTTCTTTATTCTTTATTAATTTTCTGATTTGTACACTGATACTGCTGGGAAAGATATCAAATCATAATATCCATGAGATTTAAGCAAAATAGCAACTTGTGCCGGACTAATCGCATACACGGTGTGCAGGTATTGTTTTCTATGTATGAAATTTTTGTAGTGCTATATCTGCGGCACTATTTTGTTTCTTATCTTGTCTGTAACCAGGCACACTTGATGGCGACACAAAATGATGACGTCACTCAAGAATGACGCCATACATTGGATTGGCTCACGGATAGGAGATAACCGGACACAGTTGGTGTCGTCACAAAATGGAAACGTCATCCTCTCAAAGAGAAAGAGAGAGAGAGAGAGAGAGAGAGAGAGAGAGAGAGATGGGGGGGACAGAAAGCGAACAAAGTAACAATTTCTTTTTTTTTTCTAATGATTTAAATTTATAAGTTGAGTAAGAAATGAAAACGCTACCGACATTTTTACAGCAAGGACGCACAAGCGGGGTGTAACACACACACACACACACACACACACACACACACACACAAAACGTGAGTGGTAGCATTTGACACAATCTGCGCCGATTGTCAAGCCGCCATCTTGGAATTTACAAGTAGCGCTAGAACTGTCATTTTTTTAGACAGAAACCATAGCACGAGATAGGCCAATTAATGGACTCTAAGATCGAGTTATATTTCAAATATCAATTTGCCATTGTTTTAATTATTGCAGTAGACCTCCGTCGACCATGGGTGATGCATCCTTTAGATGCTTAATTGGGCGACGTGATACAGTGGACAGGCTGTTGGCACCGTAGCATGTCCTCCTCTCCATGTCGCTGATGAATCCAAATGATCAGCAAGGTCGATACAGCTTGGCACCAACGCAGTCGCTAAAGTTGATAGAAAAAGTTTTAGGTTACACCAAACTGTCTTAGGGGCTTCACTCCGTATTTTTGTTTCAGGTTTATTTTTGGAGCCTTTCCACATGGAGGGGTGACGGTGAAATCAGACTTTACTTTTCTCTGGATCGACTGCTTTCTTAGGCTGTAATTACTCGTAATTATATAATTAAAATTAGTATTTTTTAAACATGACTCAATGCCAAAACTAAAAATATTTTAACATCTATTCTATGTTATTAAAGTATAAAAGAAAAGACATATGAAACAAATGTTGATTAATTAAGTTTAGTTTAATAATAGACATAGAAGGCACGTAAGATATTTAGTACAGTACATTAAATTTGAACTCAACTCCAACTCCAAATCCAACTCCAAATCCAACTCCAAATTCAACTGTTCTCTTCTCTCTGCACTTTCCACACTGACACCCAAAGGAAAGAAGACGGCTCTTTTATAGAGAGACCCAACCACATCTCATTTGCATACCCCAACCCCTCTCCTCACATCACGTGATCATCAGTCCATAAATACCAGGGGGCGGCCATTTTTATTTTCTCTTTTTTTTTCTTTCCTAACACGAGCCGCACGATGCATGAGGTAAGGTTCTTTACTTTTAACCACACGCCCTCTTGATCTCTAATATCAATAATTAGTATCACAGTCCGCCGTCCACGCTGGGTGTCTTCGTTCACGGTGCGATCGTCGAAGAGGCTCTCCTTCAGACACTTCAACATCAGCATCAACCTCCTCTTCCTCTGATGGCAAGGAGACTCTACGTATATCTAAAATGCCACGAGGCATTCCGTCAACCGCTACCTTGTTTTTGGAGAGTACCTTAGTCACTGTACCTTTTCCCCAGCGAGTTGTGCAATGAGAATTGGGTGGTTTCACCTACACCGCTCCACCAACTGCGATGTCCACCCAGGCCTGTTCTTCTCTCTGTGTTAGAGCCAATCGATGTCGCCATTCATAAGAGAAACTAGACCGGTGCGGCACTGAATTTTCGTCTTGACCAGCCTTCGGCGTCATATTGTACCAAAACCTGCTTCTTGGGGCGAAATCTGGCTTCTTGATGCCACAGCTTTTATAGTGCGATAGTGCCTCTCTATAATTCCATTTCCACTTGGACGGTATGCAGCTCTAAAATATAGTCCCACATTCCACTTCGCACATAAGTCTCTAAAAACTTCGGAGCGGAAAGATGTACCATTATCCACCAACACCTCTTCTATTGGCCTCCTTTCTATAAAAACCTCTTCGACAACTCTCTTTACCTCTTTTGCTGTTTCATTCTTGATTTTCCGCCATATCGCTATGCTCCCAGGCCCACAATGAATCATAGTTACATGCGATTCATGTTGATAATGTGTGATGTCAATGGCCAATCTCCGCCAATTCTCTTCAACATGTAGTTCCCCTTTTTCATGTCTAGCCGGTGCAGGGTCGATTGATTGGCATTCCCTACATTGTTCCACCACCTTTTGGACGTCTTGCAATGTGACGTGCGGGTTTACTTTTCTTGCCAGGTAAAGGGTCCGGTCCTTTCCAAAATGATGCAGGTTATGCAGATCTTTTAAATTCTCTACTGCACAACATGCTGGAGCCCCGTCTCTTTCCTTGTGTAGCCAGGCTTTCTTGACTCTTGTCAGCCCATCTGCTTTATTTTTTTGTGACGGAACTAAGGTAATAGTTACCTTTAGTTCGAATTCTCAAACCAAGTCTCTCAGCGCTCCAAGTCTACGCTTGATAAGCATCTCCGCTGCTCCTTTTGTTTTGATCCGATTTAATCCACGACACCACTGTTGCAGAGTCTTTTTTAACGTTCACTATCTGTAGCCCCCATTTTAGAGCCAGATTGATGCCTTTCATCACAGCATCGAGTTCCGCAACATTGATATGGGCGCTATCATCCTTTTTGCGTAGCCAAGCAGCATCTTCAACAGCCACTTCTCCTATTTCCAATAATACCCCTAATGCTACACTGCTACAATCAGTCCATATCACCCCTTCATGTCCCTCCTTTACATGCCATTCTCCTCTCACAGGGTCCATTTTTGTCACTTCTGCAATGACTTGTATCATGAAAAACACTTTTTGATTAACTGCATCTTCCCAACGGGCTGTCCCAGTCTGCCTTTTAATAAAACTGCACGCAGTTCGCAGCCATCCAGCTATTGGGTAATGACCAACCAGCTTTCCACATATAGAGAAAAGCTCTCTCTTGGCTAGGTCAATCTTGGCTTCAGGGATCTCATTTCCTCGCCCAAAAATCAATTTTCCTGTCTTATTGTTTTGTAGTCGAAATCCCAAAGCCATTCCGTTTTCCAGTGACTCAGGCGGTTTTGTCGTCAGTCCATATGCTTTGATATGCTCTCTCACCCTTTCCGCAGTCACCTCTTTTTCGTCCACTAGCACATCGTCGATGTAAAAGCAGGTGCATCTCTTCACTGCATCGTCTTTGGCCAACACTGTCTTAAGAACTGCCGTCATTATCTTTGGTGCGGAGTTCAGATCAAATCCTAATCTGGTCAGACAATAAACTTGACCTTTGTACTCTACCAATTGATACTTCCACAATTTCTCATCCACATGAAGTTGGAGGTAGGCTGACTTCAGGCCCACAATTTTAGTTGCCTGCTTCATCCTCCTTCATTTCCTTACGACTTCTTCACACACGTCGATTCCGTCCTTTGTGTGACAAGCGACAAACTTGTTCAGCTCACGGAAATCCAACACTGGCCAAACTTTCTTCTTAATAGGTTGGACCAAAGCCATGAATGGCAAAATTCCTTCAACTTTCCCTGACCAGGGCATTATTATTCCTTCATCTATCCATCTCTCAACTTATTTTTCAAACTGCGGCTCCGCAGCTCCTTTCAGTGTGCTTTTGTAGCAGCTGACCCGATTCGTCAATACAGATGGCTCCGCGGTCCATCGCCATTCTACCATCCATTTTTCGCCATCGAAGCAGGCTCGAAAGTCATCATCCTCAATCAGACACGGTCGGGGTTTCGACGGTTGGTTGGTATCACGCCTGGTTACACTTCCTGTTATTCCCGGTGCACTCTGATTGCCAAACTTCACCTGGCCTTTAGCAATAGTAGCTCCTCCCAGTTGGTCTATCGCGTCCATGCCCAGCACCACATCAATTCCTGCAACCAGTCTATACAGCACGATCACTCTTAGCCGAAATGGTATATTCCTTACTACAATCTCCGCATCGGCCTCTCCACAGCATTCCACTTCTCTGCCATCCACCGCTCTAACGTTGCTGGTTCCATTCCAAGAGTTGGCGACGCTCGTAGTAATAAGTGTTGTTGTACATCCAGTATCAACAAGAGCTCTAGCCCTCTTTCCATTGATGGTGATAACTAACTGTGGCAACAAACTCCCATACGCCTGTTCAGTATAAAAGGGATGACTACTGGCGCAATAGCACCCCTTTACTCGTTTCCCGCAAGCAAAGGGTAATTCCTGCTAATGTGCCCTACTTGGCCACACCGAAAACAGATAATGTCTGGCCGTGGCTCCCTACAGTCTCTCATCAGGTGTGGTCCTTGGCATCGAAAGCATTTACCGGTAAATCCACGGCCTTGCTTTATCACTGGTCGCTTCTTTCTGCTTGCTACAGCAGCCGCGACCGCCCCCAGCTCACCGGACTGTTTTGCCAAAACTCTAGCATGCCTTAAAATCTCCTCCACCTCCATGGTTTCAATATCAGTAAGCCGTTGCAGTTCCATGGAAATGCGATCAGGGAAACCAGTTACAAGCGCAAGCTTTACAGTCTTCTCAAGGCTGCACCCCCCACATATCCAGCCAATCCTGCTAGTCGCTGTATCTCTGCCATGTATACGTCCACAGACTCCCCAGTCCAGGTGCACTTTTGAGCTTGTTGTAAGCCTCAAACGTGCTTTCGGAAAATGCGGTCTTTAATCGGTTTTCGATGCTCTCAGCAATGGCCTGATCCGTCTCTCCCATTTCTAGATAGACCGCTAGAGCACTTCTTTCCAAATACATAGGTATTAACGTGGCTACATCCTCGATCTTCTGCAGCCTTGCCACCAACTTAGCTTGTTAAGCCACGCAACCACATCACCTTCTCCAGTAAATGGCCTCAGGATATCGCTGCTCAATCCTACGCTATCACCCATTTTTGTCACTGTGCTGAAATAGCTTGACGTTAAATTTGAACTCAACTCCAACTCCAACTCCAACTCCAAATCCAAATCCAAATCCAACTCCAAATCCAACTCCGAATCCAACTCCGAATCCAACTCCAAATCCAACTCCAAATCCAACTGTTCTCTTCTCTCTGCACTTTCCACACTGACACCCAAAGGAAAGAAGACGGCTCTTTTATAGAGAGACCCAACCACATCTCATCTGCATACCCCTCCCCCCTCTCCTCATATCATGTTATCATCAGTCCATAAATACCAGGGGGCGGCCATTTTTATTTTCTCTTTTTTTTCTTTCCTAACACGAGCCGCACGATGCATGAGGTAAGGTTCTTTACTTTTAACCACAGTACATATATTATTTTTACTATAATAACAACAGTATTTAACTTTATATATGTGCTATATTTCGAAATTACACTGGGCAGCAATGTTTTTTACTTTTTAAACATTGTCTATATTTCTGCAACTGAGTTACAGCATTTTTTGCACTGCTGAATCAGGAAATGACATCTATCTTTTCCCCATCAGGTCAGGTTTTTACGCTACGTTGATTTGGAAAAGATCAGACTTTGTGACAAAATCGATTATATTTATACGGCATTATTAGCTAATTTTTGTCAACCCATATCATCCTAAATATGTTTTTAAGATAAATAAAAATGTTTTGCGAACAACATATATTGATTACCTCATCCGTTTCTCCCATTTACTGTAAACTGAATAATGGACAATGATAAAAGCAATTTGGATGTTGTCCAAACTTCAGGGCTTGAAATTCTGTTTTCTGTACTCCTGAAATGCTCAGCGGCAGGTATGTCTCTCTTCAGACAGCCATTATGACTGCGTCCTAACGACCCTGATATCTTATCTTTATCTCTCTCAAGTCCTGGTGAAACCTTTCCTCCTGTTCGTCACTCTTTAACCCCAGGTTCTAAAGAAACGGCCCATATGTGACGCTCATGTTTTAGACCAGGTTTTTGAAAGCAGACGGCATATTTTTTTACACGTTCTGTGTAATTTCAAGCGTTATTGTTGCCAAGAAAGTTCTTTACTACCAGAACAAATGCCTTCCATGCTTCCAATTCTATTTTGTACATTGATTTTTTTTATGAGCTTCTGGATCTAAGGATCGTTAAAAATGCCAGCGTTTTACTTCTCCAGCTGAAAACATTATCAATAATTTTCCCCACTCTTTATCTGTACCTAAACCTAAACATAGATTCCATGATCAAAGCTTCTTTCTTAGAACTGCACGCCTGTGGAATTGTCTTCCGTTTTCCTGCTTTCCAGCTGTCTATAATATGGTTGTCTTCAAGTCCAACGTGAACAAGTTTCTGATGAGCCGTTCCACTTAAGTTAACAAATTCCATTACTATCGATTACTTTTGACTACTCTACACTCTTTAACCCTTATCCTTGAGTGGCCTATCGGCCTTGAAATGTGGTGACGCCTATGTAAAAAAAATCGAACATCCTGGAAAAGCCTGGCATAAGTCAGTGAAGTAGTGATCATGTTTTTCCAGAGCCTTGGTGAAATGCTCAATTAAGTCGAGCTTGATTTCGTAAATTACATTTTTTTTGTTTTTGTTTTTTGTAAAGCACCAATTCCTTCTGCACAAGCCGGTTCTTTTTCGTGTATGCTGAGCGCCAATATTTTTTAAAGATTTCTAAGTTTTATGACTGCAAACTGATCACTTTTCGATATAATTCCCCGGAACTATCGGACCTGAATACTTTTTGTCATTAAAATAATAATTTTTAATCAAAGTAATTATTCGACATGGCATTTTACCTCCACCAATTTCTTCAAAACTGCTCCACACATGTGAACATGGTGAAAAAAGACATGTTCAATTGACAACCTTATGGGAAGGTATAGCGAAAAATTCCCCTGTCACTAACTGAAATAAAGAAAAAACTCAGCCAAATTTACGCATGTAATTTTTGCGGCAACTTGGTTGTTTTCCTCGAGTCATTCCTGACTTAATTTAAATGGAATTTTGACTACCACTTTTGCTGACATATTCGACACTAGGCGGTGCTTTATAAGTATGCGCATTTGAAAAGTCTACTAAAGAATAGATTCGACAATTTTATTTGCTTGCAAAAAAAAAACAAAAAAAACGCGTGGACAGACATTCGTTCAAAATTGGGGAATGCGTTTAATTTAAGGAAAATAACAAGCGAATCAAAAACCGCAAATCGACAACAACAAATTCCAATTATAAATGTTAGCAGTAATATTATACATTTAATAAAACACAATTAACTAAAAAATATGAATTAAAAACTGAAATCAATATAATTAATATTGTCATTTCATCAAGGATAAAAGAAAATAAACATCGCAAATTCACAACTTATCTGCATAACTATTAAGGATCGTCTCAGCTCTGCGTTCATAAGATTTAAAAAATCCGTCGTAACGTACCATCGTTTGGTAGTTTGACTAGCGTGTCGTTTTAAATGATGACAAGGTGCAGGGGCAGCAGAGAATAGAATTGTCGGATCTTTTTATGCTATATTTTAAATTACGGTATAGCTGGAAATGTCTTCCTAATTATTAAATCATTTCTCTCTGATAGGTTCATAAGAGTAGTGGTTGATGGATAGAAATCAGAAGCTCACAGTATTAATGCTGGAGTCCCTCAGGGGTCCATTCTGAGCCGAACTCTCTTCCTGATCTGCATCAATGATCTTCCAAATCACATCCTAATATCATTCGTAAACATTTATGCTGACGGCACTACCATCTATGGCAGCACTTCTATGGCAACAAATAACCAAGTTCTCTCTGATTCACTCTCTTCTGATCTTAAGCACACGGAGAAAGAGATGGTTGATTAATTTTAACGCATCTAAAGCAAAGCTTTTATCTTTACATCATCAACGCTCTGACATCAATTGAAATGAATGGCTCTCGTCTTGAGGAGGCTTCATGTTTTGAAAAGCTTCTGGGTCTAACGTTTACCTGTGATCTGAAATGAAACACGTACATCAAAACCCTTGCCAAAGCTGATGGAAAATTGTGGCATCATTCTACCGCTGGATAATGGAGTATTGTTGTCACATCGGAATCGGGAAATATATTGAAATCACTACTTGCAGTCACGCTTACCCAGTGCCTCTTTATTTCTGGTGTCATTTATAGAGATTGCCACTGATAATTATCATTTTTCACCAACAAATTTGTTGTTTGCGCCTTTTTTTTCAGCTGATAGGTTTTGCTCAATCAGACCAATTTATACTTGACTTTTTCATTTTAAGTTAAATTCAAGCTATTATCACTTCACAAGACGAGAATGGCCAGACAGATAAAATCAACAAAAGTTGTTTTTTTTTTTTTGTATATGACGGAGGCGCGTTCGAAATGAATAGTTTGGGACACACTTGAACCGTGATATTTGACTTTTGCATTTTAAACTTTATCAAGCCTTTATATAAAAATAATTTTATAAAATCAACAGTAGATTCTCTACAGTGCAATGTAGACTACACTGTATTGTGGACTGTGGGGATGCACGTGGGGTTTCCTCTTGATGTACCACAACTAGAGTAGGCAATCAAACGATTTGATTGAAAAATGGGCGATTTCATCGCTTTTGATGATAATAAAAATATGGTGGTATGGGTTATCACTTATCATTAAAACACCGTTTGACACTTTTTTTATAACCGCTTTCTAGAACCTAACAACACAAATGCACGTGAGAAGTTTTATAACTGCACAAGCAGAAGGGCCCGGCGTAGAAAAACAAACACTAAACACTTTGATAAAATAGGGGCGTTTTCAAAATAAATCTTTCTCTTTAGAGCACAATCGAACCATGATACTTGACTTTTGCATTTTAAACTTTAACCTTATCTATGAAATTCTTTATTAGGCCAATCAACTCTGGTCACAGACTCCTCGCCTTTCATTGAATATCATGCCACCCAATTCTGGACAACGTTGGATCTTCCTGTCAGTAATCCCTAAATATATATATCGTTAGAGTAATGTCTAATATGAACAGTTTTACTATCATAAAAAAAAGATGTGTGATATATTTGACTACATACATTATTTTTACTATAGTAGAAATATTATTTTCCTACGCGGTGACGTAAATTTTTCTGTCGGCACTTTTATTGAGAGTACACACATGAAACTTTAGTCCCCTTCAAAGTAATCTCCTCCGGTTGCAATGCACGTATTGCACCGTTCCAACAACTTCTGGTAGGCTCCACGTAAGTCCTTTTATGTGATTGTGTCAATGACCCTTGTCACAACCTCTTTCATCTTGCTGTCATGACGACGTCTTACTTTCTGATCTTCTCTGAGCGCCCTTGGCACAAACTTTGCGCAAATCTTCTGCATCTTCAGTTCCTCGTTAATAATTGTGTGCACAGTTCCCACACTGACATCAATCTGTGAACTTATTCTCTCTGACAGTCCTTATCCATGAAATTCTTTATTTAACCAATCAACTCTGGTGTTCTGACTTCCTTACTCCTCACACACCTATTATAATTCACAGACTCCTCGCCTTCCTTGAAGCTCTTATGCCACCTAAAAGCTGATGCACAATTCATGCAAGATGGTTCAACAGCAGTCAAAATCATTCCAGACATTTCTGTGATATTTTTCCCAAGTTTCAAACAGAATTTTATTGCACACTGTTCTTATAAAATATCCTCATGTCCATTGCATTTTTTAAATTCACCAGCTGTGACAATAAGGCTTTAGTAGAGTGTATAGAGTAGAGTCAAAAATAGAACCATTTAAAAAGTTGCTTGATTTTTCGCTTTCACCAAGACTTAAACCCCTAAAATAGAAAGGAATCCCCCCGACATATAACTATATATGCACTGCAGACCCCTGAGAAGTTTCAAAGATCATGCGTAAGAAATTCCCATAAACGTTCAAGGTTTGAGGGCGTTGTCAGCAATAAGGCGCATGATGAAAAATAATAAAACAGAATGAAAGAATGTCTATATGCATTGGAACATTAGAAATAATAATAAATTTATTAGTCATAATGAAAGGATGGTAATAATATAATAAATTTATATAATAATAATAATAATGATAATAATAATAATAATAATAATAATAATAATAATATAATAAATTGATATAATAATAATAATAATATAATAAATTGATATAATAATAATAATAATAATAATAATAATAATGCACTGAAATAATAATAATAAATAACTTATCTTAATAAAGTATACACACACGCATATATATAAAGAGAGAGAGAGAAAGAGAGAGAGAAAGAGAGAGAAAGAGGAGAGTAAAAGAGAGAATAAAACAAAGCAATCTATCTATCTATCTATCTATCTATCTATCTAAAAAAAAGGCGCTTTCTGTGTGCGTGCACGCGCATGCGCGTGTGTTCCTTCCCTATGGACTCCAAAAACGGCTAGACCGATTTTTTTTTTAATTTCACACAATTATACTTATGTGTCTGCGAGTGTGCTTAGATAGGTTTTATGTCGGAATGCCTCCTATAAGTATCGAAAATAAGTAATTAGAAAAAATTCATATAAAAAAGTGCAGTCCGATTTTGATCAAACTTAACAGTTTTATAGAGCCTAACAACACAAATGCATTTGAGAAGTTTTATAACTGCACAAGCAGAAGGGCCCGGCGTAGAAAACCAAAGGGTAAACTCTTTGATAAGACAGGGACGTGTTACAAAATGAATCTTTCTGTTTAGAGCACAATCGAACAATAATACTTGACTTTTGCATTTTAAACTTTAATTACAACCATTATATAAAACTAATTAAAAAAAACAAACAGTAAGTTCTCTACAGTGGAATGTACTATGGAGGAAGTCACTCTGAGAACGTTTGTGAACTTTCTCACGGTGCACCGCAGTGGGTTCCTGACTAGAATAGGCAATATATCGATTTTATGGATGTTATGTCCAAGGAACCTATATCTAAAATTTCAAGTGTTTAGACCAAAAATTGTCGGAGGGGTTGGGTAGAGTTCTCAAAGATAAAATCGTTGAACTTTGACTCCTTAATCGACAAATTTCTGGCCAAAAACCAATCACATAGATTTTCCCAAATATCAGCACCCTGTATATCACATTTCGAGTCTGTAGACTAAAAATTGACAGAGTTATTTTGTAGGGAAATGTACACACACAGACAGACACACAGACCGATACACGGACAGACAGATACACGGACAGACAGATACACAGACACGTTCACTTTTACACACACACACACACACACACACACACACACACACATATATATATATATATATATATATACTTTTTTGGGCGGGTTGCATTATCTTAATGCTAATAGATAAGCATTTTTTCTTTACTCATATGGTGTACCAAAATACGGAACGGCATATTTTAAAATAATATTAGCTACGGACACGTGTTTCGTCGTCATACAACCCATCAGTACAGCTGAACCGGACTAGATTCGAACCTCAAGCCCGTGAGGTCTCGAGTCCAGCGCATTGCCACTTTCCATTCGTAAATATATACAATTTTTAGTCTTTATCATATTTTTTTCCTACGGTACGTTTTTGAGCATATTGCATAACCTTAATGCTAATTGGTAATAACGTTTCTTTTACCTATGTAGTGCATTTAAACAGGGAGCGACATATATATTTGCGAAATAAATTTTTCTCTTACCTGTAGTGTCTGAGAAAAAGATATATATATATATATATATATATATATATATATATATATATATATATATTTCTGTAGAAATATATTTTCTTATAATATATATGAATCATTATTTAAGAAGCTCAATGGATTTATAGAGCAATATAGAGAATAAATGTCAAAAAGTTTTATCAAAAAATTCGTGATGTTGACCATCTTATAATTTATTCCTTTAATTCAGTTGACTTATACAATTCTTGACAGTATCTGTTTCGTAGCGCAAAACCAATCACTTAATTATTATATCAATCAGTTGATCTATTATGCCCTTAACTATAGCAACAATCAATCCGTCAAAAGGAAATGAAGTGAGACTTGACATGATAAAATCCGAAAATTGGAAGAGAATCTGCAAATACCTTTATAGTTTTCCATTACGCCATATTGAATTTTTATCAAACAAAGTCATTCAACCCAACTATTCTTACTAACAATATACATTAATTTATGAATCTTCAAACAAAATGTTATATTTAATAATTAGTACATTTATTAATTCTAATTTGTGTATGCATATTTATGAAAATAATATTAATAAATTATAAGCTATTATACATGTTTGTATATACGAAATTAAATTAAGCTAAAAAAACAAAAGAAAAGAAAATGATTGATCATTTAGGTTATCATAACTAATCAATTGATTTGAATTGAAAACTATACATAATTCAATTCTTTTGGCTCTTATAATAAAGCTTATTAATCATTACAATTATAATTTTTAAAATCATACAATCAAAAAGCTATACATACATTTTGTTAAGTTTAAAGATGAACTGGAAACTCCTTATTATCGTAATTGTAAATTATTAAATTTACTTAATCAAAGTGAGGCAGAGTTACCTCCCTTGGAACAAATCCAACTAAATATTTACTTTACTTTTATTTATTTATTCATTTTATTTAACATTCATATTATAAACACTCACAACGCATAGACATCCATATTCAACTAATAAGTAATTTTAATATAGTTTTATTGTCTTTTGCATAATATTATTAAAAATAATTAAATCAAATTTATATTATGAATTAATTCACTAATCTTTTCAATATAAAATGTTAGTATTAAAAATTATTTCAATCGATAGTCATAAGTTATTAAGTTATACTTCATATCTGCTAATGTTGAATTGTAAATTAATTGGTTACTTACATTTACTTTAATTTTTATTTATTCATTTATATATTTATTCATATTATTATCAATATCAGCACCATCATTATTATTTATATTGAAAGTAATATTTTTAATTTTTACATTTCACAAATTTTACTCAATTCTACATACGACAATCTAGTATTAAAAACATTTTTCGGTGCTTGATTTTGCGCTACGAAACCGATACTGTCAAGAATTGTATAAGTCAACTGAATTAAAGGAATAAATTATAAGATGTTCAACATCACGAATTTTGGAATAAAACATTTTGTCATTTATTCTCTCACTCTCTCTCTCTCTCTCTCTCTCTCTCTCTCTCTCTCTCTTTATATATATATATATATATATACATATATATATATATATATATATATATATATATATATATATATATATATATATATATAATCGTAATCCTGTCTGTTTGTTGATGATTCACAATTCGGCAAATATATACAAAATGGACACTATTTCACAAATAAATTTTAACACTAGAAACGAGCTTTCATATACGTTAATTTCTGCAAAATTGTAAAATGTGGTAAACTGTCAGGAAAATCCAAACAACTTAGGATATTTGGTGTATCTTAAATAGTATATGACTAAACTCTCCGCCCGGCAATGTATTTTTTACATGGTGGCAAGGCCGGGTATGTAGAGCTAGTATATATACATACATACATATATATATATATATATATATATATATATATATATATATATATATATATATATATATATATATATAACATAAACCCACATCTATGCAAGAACAATGGTTGGCGCGCGTCCATACCTGCATATTACCTTAGATCTTGCAATTGCTGACCGCAAAGCGCTTGGAAAAAGGACGTGAGAAACAAGGGTGGGATTTTCAATGATTTCAGTTTTGCTCTGTGAGATTCTCCATGGAACAGTGTTGTATTTCAAGCGCGAGGCTGGGTGGGGAGCCGCATGGCCTTTGTGAAGTGTTGCTTTGACGTTTATTGTCTATTGTTTTGTTTACCAACAGTGGCGCGTGGGGTTCTGAGATTTGAGCGAAGAATTGCAATAAATTACGCATAAAAGTCGAACAATCTTCCCCCTGGATTCGCACGGCTTTTCTTGTTGTGCATGCGCGGATATACAAACCGGAGACCAAGAGGACACCTGTAAGACTCACAGAGTCGCCTTCAATAACACGCCTACACAGGTGGAACGGCATTCACATATACAACACACACATACAGACGCCTATATATATATATATATATATATATATATATATATATATATATATATATATATAGAGAGAGAGAGAGAGAGAGAGAGAGAGAGAGGGGAGGAGATAATTCATTCTAATTTAAACTCTGTAAATTAGATTTTATAGTAATTTATTATTCCATAAGATATACGAATTGAAAACTTAAAATTTCCCTTATTTTTATAGAGTTTCAAAGAATGATTTTATATATAAGGAATGTAGTTAGTAAAATACTATTCATTGGTAAGTTATAATTTTACTGGTAGCGCATAAATTGAAAACTGAAAATTGTGAGAGAAGTCATATTTGTATGAAAGGTTAATGATGATACAGCAATGCATAAGTTAAAAGATAGTCCAGATGAAGTCCAGGCTCGAAGAAGAAAACGTTAAAAAAATTCGGTACAATTCAAGGAAAATGTTTATTAGTTACATACATCTAACCAACCAACATGAACTGGCGTAAATGAAATAGTTAAACAGTAATTGTAATAATCCAACTTGTTGATCGGTTAAATTGAATAAACTCCAAATGCGAAGATGGCATCTTTGTCCTTGTCGAATGATAAATGTCGTAAATTCTAATTTACATTTCTTATATTAATAGTTTTTTTTTTATTTGATTTGGATTATCTTAAAAAATAAGTATTAATATTTATACTCGCTTTAAATTACAGAATTATACAATTTTAAGCGTAATTTTTTTTTAATATACGTGTGTGTGTAAAAATCTATTAAACTAAAAGCCATTATTTTTTTAAGTGCTCAATACATATATACAGCTATTATAAGTGAAATTATGTAGACACTAGAAAATGTAAATGTTAATTAATATTCGTAATGTTTATTTTTTATGGTTATATAGATTAAAAAGGCAGTTAAATAGCGTTTATGCAACATTCACGACTTCCTTCGGTGGAACACGCTGAATTGTCAAATGTCTGCACCCAAATTGTGTGTTTATTAGTTGTGGATTTTCTTCATTCTCAGTGCAATTGTTTGGTAGTCTGAGATTAAAGGCTTAGAAAATAGAGTCAAAGGTGGCTTCCTGACTGTATTCGAATTACCCAACTGACAGGAATTAGAATCTCCTGTACTGATGATTGCGTAAACCAGAAACGCTAGTATTTTCAAGTATAAAAGAATTAATTAATTATATATATAATTATTATATATATAATTATATATATATATATATATATATATATATGTATATTACTGATGAGACGAGTCCAATTTTTTACCGTTTCTGTTTAAATTTCCGATTTACATAAAAACATCGATTTCAATTCCTTAAAACATTCTTAATAGTTCCTATTTATTTCGCCTTCCCGCGGGGGCAGAGTTAGACACCAAGGTCATTTTTTAATGTAAAGAAAGAAACAAAAAAAGACTGTTTCAGTCACAAAGGATTTCCCCTTCACTAACCGAGAACAGGAAATCGAACATAGTATAAATATTACACTTTGATCTTAGCTCGCAGACCAAGAAATCTTTTATGGTAGTTCATATGACAGTAAACACGCGTGTAATATCTGCAGATAGTTTACAAATCGTAAAAAATACGCTTAGGAGGAAGCATATATTATGCGTAGATCTTTGTAAATATTTTTCATCGCATGTTTTCGTTGTGGTTGATTTTCATAAACCAAAAGTCTACGATTGGTATGTAAAATAAGAAACTGTAGAACAGAATGGTTAAGAAAGTCCGTTTCACAGTTAAGAATAAGTTTAGAATGTTACTATTTAGAAATAATATTCCTTACGTGCAGATGTGAACTATTCTCCGCCTTCCCTTTATAAAAGAATGTTTATATTTCTCCCAAATATACAGACTTTTACAATTATTAGATTGATACACTTTACTGTAAAAAGGAAAACAAGCACAAATTAACTAATTAATTAATTAATTAATTATTAATAATAATATCTAGAAGAAGAAGAAGGAGATTAATAATAATAATAATAATAAGAAGAAGAAGAAGATTATTAATAGTAAGAATAATAATAATAATAATAACAATAATAAGATTATTATTATTATTAATAATAATAATAATAATAATAATAATAATAAGAAGAAGAAGAAGAAGAAGAAGAAGAAGGATGGGGAGGAGGATAATAATAATAATAATAATAATAATAACAATAATAATAGTAATAATAATAATAATGATAACAAAAAGATTAATTCTAATAGTAATCATAATAATAATAATAATGATAATAATAATAATAATAATAATAATAATAATAATAATAACTGAAACGGAGAAGGTGAACAAACTCCTCCCATACATGCTAACATATACCATTACAGACCTAAACAATTTAATTTACGCAGGTGCTAAGACGAAGTTTAATGTATGAAAAAAAGACACAGGAACCAACAAAACCTGGATGAGAAGTGAGTCTAGAAAAGCCAGATCAGTAAACTTAAAAAAGAAGTCAAAGCGATAAACAAGATGAAAACGACAAGAAGAGAATGTAAAAATAAAAATGTGATCAAATGTGAGAGGTTCAACAAGAAACAGGAAGAATTAAAGCAAAAAATAGCAGCAAAAAAAGAGAGATTAAGACGATAACGATATAAATCTGAAAAATGCAAGCAAAACAGGACCTTTGAATGAAAATCAATTCTATAAGAATATGACGGAAGGAAAAATACCAACGGAACAACCAAAACCAACAGAAATAAAACGTTACTGGAGTCAGATATGGGAAGAGCGACAGGATCGGAATAAAGATGCAAACTAAAGATAGACAGAGAAGAAAATCATTAAGGACACAAGAAAACCTCTCCGAAAAAGGCCACACTGGAGAGCACAAGACCACGAAGAAATACACGCATACTGGTTTTAAAAAAATTCACACCACTGCATGAAAGATTAATTCAGAATCTGAAAAAAATGGATTCATGAAGCAGACGTGCCAGAATGGATAACAAAAGGTAGAACCACACCTGTGCAAAAAGAATCAGAAAAAGGAAACATACCAGTAACTATCTGCCAATAACACGTTTACTTACAATATGGATATGGAAAATACATACAGCACAACAGAAGGAACGAACTTTTCATTCCCTTCATAATTGCGGACAATTCACCGAGGAATAGAAAGGATGCCAGAAAGGAAGGAGAACACATGATACATAGACCGAAGGATTATGAAGGAGGTTAAAAGTAGAAAAAGGAACTTAGCCATGGCATGGATCGACTAGAAGAAAGCGTGTGACAGAATCCTGAAAGCATGAATAATAGAATGCCTGAGAATGTACAAAATACCAGGTAAGATAATCAATTTGATAAAAAATACAATGAGAACGTGAAGACTTGAACTGAAAGCTGATGGACAATGCATAACTGAAATTAAAATACAAAGTGGGATCTACCAAGGTGATCACCATTACTGTTCATTAGAGCCATGATGCCACTGAACAATATACTAAGAAAATACCAAGTCGGATGCAAGTTCATTAATACAAATGAAATAATGACCACCTAATGTATATTGCAAAAACAAAGATAGAACAAAAGACGCTAATAAACATCTTTAGCTAAAGTATCCGAATGGAATTCCGTATGATTAAATTCGTACTGCTGGCCATGAGGGGGGGGGAACTTGAACAACAAAAGCTATAGTAGTACCCCATCAAACAGAGATGAGAGAACTAGGTGAATATGGTTGCTACAAATAATTGGGAATTCTGGCAGTCAACACCATTAAAGCAAGAGAAATGAAAGAGAAAATGTGAAAGGAATACCTCAGAACAAGTAAACTCCTTGAAACCAAACTATATAGTAGAAACCTAATTAAAAGATTAAACACGTTGGCAGTGTCACTAGTAAGATACCCTGGACCATTTATAAACTGGGCCAAAGAAAAACTGAGGAATCTCGACCAGAAGACCAGGAAACTCACGACAATGCATAATGCACTAAATCCCAAGGATGATACTGACTAAGTCTATGCGAAAAGAAAAAGACGTAGGAAAGAATTGGTTTGTATAGCAGATTGTGTAAATAACACAAAAAGAATTAGAAAAATACATAATGTAGAACACCGAAAGAATAATTACTGCAGCAAGAGACAAAAGAAACCAACAAACAATATAGAAAAAGATTCGAGGAATAAGGCGAAGAAAGAAAATGGGAAAAAACAGTTAAACAGACGATTTATAATGGTTACAAAAGATGAGACAAACGAAAACACTTGGAAATGGCTACAAAAAAGAAACAAATACAGGGAAACTGAATACATGATAAAAACCTCAAAAGATAACGCAATTAGAACCAGCCGCATCAAAGCAAAGATCGACAAGACGCAAGAAAACAGTAAATGCAGACTCTGCGGACAAAGAGACGAAACATTAAACCACATAATAAGTGAATGCAGCAAACTAGCCCACAAAGAATATAAAAATTGACATGATCAAGTGGGGAAGGCAGTACACTGGCAATTGTGAAAAAGATTGCACGTTTAACACCCAGACAAATGGTACAAGCACAAACCAGTGGCAGTATTTGAAAATGAAATCACAACATCCTATTGGGCATGGATATACAAACGGATAAACCCATACAAGCAAGAAGACCGGATGTCATAATAGTTAACAAAAAGATTGTAGATTTTGCCGTTCATACAGATAAAGTGAGGATCAAGAAAACGAAGAAGTGGAAAAATACACGGAACTGGCCAAAAAGCTCAAAGAGATCTGGAAAATGAAGAATGTCAAGATATCACCACTAATATTAGGAGCACTAGGAACAATACCGAAAAACTTTGAAAAAAGATTGGGAAAGATTGGAATCAGAGGGATGGCTGATAAGATACAACGGATAACAATAATAAAACGGTTGAAATATTAAGGAAAACCCTTGAATGTGGAGATTAACACACATGAACTACAGACACAAACTGAACATACAGAAAATGCTACAGCTATAAAACACAAAGGAGCATCAAATGGAATCATAAAAACTGAAACGGTTTAATTGTAAGATGCCGCTCTTTTTTGTATGTGTTTGCGACCATAATCTGGCACCACACCAAATAAGTGAGAAAAGTTAAGGAGGATGGAAGATAGAGGAGAGAAAGCACTAGCCAGACCTCCGCTAGTTGAGTGCAAAGAGGACTGAGACCTTGGGTAGGCTTAATGCCATATAAACTCCGGTAAATACCAATGGTTGCTGCCAACGAGAAATCAATGGTAAGTGGCTGTTGCGATAACGCAAGTTCATTTGCAAAGGTCATCGAAAGAGTTGGAGTGTAATGAAAATCTGGGTAGACTTGTTGCCACTCAGACTTAGGAGAAAGTTGTTCTCAAGGAGCAATCTTTTATGGCTTGTGTAACTACTCCTAGTGGGTTATTAATAATAAGCTCGCATTTAGATTTAAAATGTAGCATAAATGAAAAGCTCCGAAATACTATTCTCCGCCCCCCTCTCATATCCCTAATCGAGACGCTAGAGTTTATAACTGACCGAACACCGGCACATTACGACGTTTTTTTTTGTTTGTTTTTTTTTTGTTCTTATTGAACGCAAAGTTGACTCAAGCAAAGGCGATCTCTAATAGTTATGTATTGAAGATGGAACCTTCTAGAAGGTAAATTATGATATTTCTTTCTTTTTTCTTATTAGGTACAAATGCTAATATTAATTATACTTATTTCACTTTTTAATTCATAGTTTTTATTTGATTGTATTTTACTTAATGTATGATATTTTCTGGTCCAATAATGTACTCGTTTTGTCTCGCCTGTGATTTAAAATATAGCATAAATAAAAAGTTCCGAAATTCTATTCTCTGCATCCCTCCCACATCCCATATCCCTAATTCGGACGCTTGAGTTCATAACTGACCTAACACCAGAATGTTATGACTGTTTTTTCTTAAATTATTATTGAACGCAGAGTTGAATCAATCTAAGATCATCTCTAATAGTTATGCATTGAAGATGAAAGCTTCTAAAAGATAAGTTATTAAATAACGAATTGAAGTTTTGTAAAATTATCAATTTTTAGTGATGCATATCTTTTAACACCCCGTTAAAGTGTTCGGGAGAACTTATACTAAGCATATATACTTAGTTTTTTGTTGGTTTTTTTTTTTACATTTTTTACACGCGTGTATACTGTTTGGTCATATCCTTTATATACATGTGGTAGTGCACAATGCCTCTCATCTACATAAGAGGGAAAGACTATCCCTGTAAAACAATTCTGGCTTGGTGTTGCCACAAACACTGCAATATGAAAATGTCTTTAAACAATAATATGCAACGTTAGACCTAGAAGAAAGATCTAGGTGTCATGATCGACAGGAGCTCATTCGGTGGCCAGGATGGGGGGGGGCTCGGTCATCATCCTACGAATGTGGGGTCCTCTTCTAATTTCAGAAACAAGAATATCACTGACAGAACAGGTAAGTATCCTTTCTAATTGCAGATTTTCTCTGTTTCTTTTTGTAGCTATTTTCAAGAGTTTTCGTTGATCTCATTTTTTCTCGCTCTTATGTGGCTGTCTCCCTTTCCATTTCTCTTTTATCGTCTTATCCTTCGTCTGTTATTTTTCTGTCTTGTTTGTCTCTTACTGCGGTGATTATTCTTTCGGTGTTCTGCATTATATATTTTCTAATTCTTTTTTGTGTATCATTTACACGGTCTTTTATACAAACCAATCCCTTTCCCCGTCTTTCTTTTTCACGTAGAGTCGGTCAGTATCATCCTTTAGATGTAGTTCATGAGTCTCCTGGTCTTCTGACCGGGATTTCTCAGTTCTTCTTTGGTCCAACGTATGAACAGTCCAGATTATCTTACTAGTGACACTACCCATGTGTTAATACTATATAGTTTGGTTTTGAATATTTTTTTGTTCTTCTGGTGTTTATTAGCGTCTCCAATTCCTTCTTGCTTTTTTCAATCAGTTTTAGGCCATCCATGTACATTCAGTGGTTCATTCTTTTATCTGTGTCCGGCTTTGGCATTTTCTTAGTATATTTTTGAGGGGCACCATAGCTATGATAGATAGTAATGGTGAAGAGGAATCACCTTCGAAGATAACAAATTGTATTTTAATCTCAGTTATGTATTCTCTATCAGCTATTAGTTTACGTTCTCATTGCATTTTCTATCAAATTGATAATCTTGCAAAGTATTTTGTATATTCTCATACATTCTATCATCCATGATAGTGGGATCCTGTCGTACGCTTTTATGTAGTAAATCCAGGCCATGCTTATGTTCTTTTGTTCTACTTTTTATCTTTTTTCAGGAGCCATTGGTCTATGTATAATAGATTTTGTTCTTTTTCTTTTGTGACATCCTTTCTGTTCCAGGATCATTGCCAGTGCCCTAAAAATGCAAATCCAGACGGCTCAAAACATGAGGGCACAGTTATGGTATTTGGTGTTGTTTCAAGTTAGGGTCACATCATGCAACCTCAAATCTTCGAAGTCGGCTTGAAAGTCAACACCAAAGTCTGCCTGGATGTGCTGAAGAGTATTGTGATCTTCTGGTGCTATCAGGTGACCGCTGGGTGTGACAGCAGGAGTCGGAACCGCCCACACAAGTCAAAAGAGACCCTGGCTGTGCTTGAGAAGGAGTGCTTTGTACCTTTCTCTCATTAGCTCCCTTTCTCCGACCATAACCCGCTGAACTATTTCGTTTGGTCATACGTTGAGAGCATCACCAACATGACTTGTCACAACACCAAAACCAGCCTGATCGCCGCCATCCGCCGAGTATTCGCCGAGCTCCTTTAAAAATAAAAGTAAAACTGTAGTGTTGTATTATTCAGGGTTACAATTGGAGTAGCATTTTGTTTCTGTCGGGTCCAATTATACTGTTCTTGTTTTTCCTTCATTTACATTTTGGTAGAATTGGCTTTCATTGTTTTCAATTAAGATTAAGATTGTCCAATCTTAGACTACATTAATATATACTGCTGCAATCAAATCAAACCCAAATTTAAATTATAAATAAAAAGACCATAACGATATTATACACAGACACAATAATAGAATTAGACTCATTATTTCATTAATAAATTTAAAACTTCAACTTTTATAGTAAAGACAACCCCTTCCCAAGACACAAAATATTAGAAAGAACCACTGTTATTTGTAAGTTTAAATGCCATTTGGGAGAATATAACTCGCATAATAATCATGATAATGATAAATATTATAACTACGTTGCTTCCACAATCATCACCGTATCCAGCTGACTTACCATGCATTCTGAAAAGTCTAGTTCCATTTACCAACATCTAGAAAAACACAACTACCGCCCTCCGATACAAAACAAATTCTAATTAATAGTACTAAAATTTCGGAACCAAAGAAGAAATACTTAGAGCTGTCTTCATCAAAACCCCACAAACCTTAAATTAACTTACGTATGTAATCAGAAATTAAATTTGAAACTATATTCACGCAATACAATTTTGTCCTCTAACGCTATTACAGTATCACGGAATTTTAATCAATCATGGGACAACAGTTATATTAATTGATTGTACGTTTCTGGACTTCATTTAAACATTCTCTTTGTTGCTTCAGCATTTTTGTTTATTTATATTTTTCAACTGATAATGATCTAATTAAGATTCAAAAACGTTTGCGATAGATATGAAACCTACGTCAATTGTCTTAGATTTTTAACACAAAAATGTTATTAGTAAGAATTTAAAAAAAAATAGAATTAAACAGATGAATTCTGTTATTTTAAGAATGTTTTCTTAAATGAAAAGATGCTGCCTAAATACACACACATTATATATATATATATATATATATATATATATATATATATATATATATAGGGGGGTAAGGAAGTAAGCAAAATTAATACAATATCATTTACTTATTTTCCAAGAAATCAATCAAAACTATAACAATTTGGAATAGTCCACGGTTTTTTCTAAGACGATATCAAGTTTATTTAAATACAGTCTCCTGATTAGTACAAGAGGGTTAGAGAGGAGGGTTTCCAACAATTTCTCTCTGCGTCGCCCTCTCTCTTTCCTTTTCTCTTCCCCCTTACTCTCTGCATAGATACAAACACACACACATACACGCACACACACACACACACACACATATATATATATATATATATATATATATATATATATATATATATATATATATATATATATGTATATGTGTATATATATATATATATATATATATAAAATCAAAAAAGATTAAGACATTTTTCTTATGTATTACGAGTACTTTCAATTCTAGAAAAATAAAAACATACGATATCGCATACAGCGTTCTTTTCGTTTGGAAGCATAATGTCGGATTGAATGACTCCATGTTCCGCGGAAACTGAACAGTCATCCAAGAACTGAGAAATACTGACATTGTTTTTTTTTTCTTATACTAAGACAAAGCCCCACCCAAAAGGGCGTATTCACATTTTAGCTAAAATTCTCATGTCCCCTTTTCATCCCACCAGGAATAGGAATTTGAATATTTAAAGGGGTCGCTTTTCAAAAAAAAAAAAAAAAAAAAAAAAACATTTAGCTAACTCACTTCTGTGAGATATAAGAGGCCATATTTTCCTACAAAATATTGTCACACCCTGACGTTAAGCCTCTCCCTGATTATCTACTAAGATTATTGGGGGGGGGGTATGAAATGAAACATTTCTAAAAGCATGTAGATGATTGAATTTAGATCGATGGAACATAATTCCGCGGGTCTGCTCACCATCTGACTACAACATACACGTTTTAAAGTTTAATGTTAGCGAAATTTTCTTGACTTATAAACTTAAATAATAAAATTTGGCCCAGTTTCAGCTATTGTTATGAATCATCATGGTATTGTTTCAACGTCTACCTAACAAATTCATGTGTCCTCGAGTGGCCTTTGTGACTTGATAGACGGTAATCCGTTAGTACATTAAAAACGAAAAATAAGAAATGTTTATTGATTTTCATAAAGTAGTTTTTCTGACACAAATTTTAACCCATCCCGTATAGTACAGGGTGACCAAAAAAAAACGGGCCCCAATTCTAATTAGGCCCGGTTCTTAGTGTTTTGTCCGAATGAAATGAAACTTTGGTCATGACTAGTTTATTTTATTCAAAATATCACATCAAAACACTAGGGTATTTGGCCTTTTTTTCTCCGTTCTACAGTATATGTTCTAGATGGCCTCCATTTAGCTTTTGTTTTTTTGGGTCACCCTATATATTTATGAGGTCAGTTTTTAAATGCCTGAAACATTTATCTTGTACAGAGGTATTTACCTTTTAAAAATTAAGACTCTTTCCTGATGTTGCTAGCAAAACATATTATGTTTAGTGGGTTAGTTGCCAAAATCCAACTTCCTTTTTAAATGAGCCTAAAAGGGTTTACAAGTATCTTTTTTAAAGAATCCGTTATGAACTTCAATATGTATGTTTATTAAAATCGAAAACTGCCGTACTAATGATTATGAATTACGTAATATATATTCTTAGTAACAGGGTGAGCAACGTGTAAATATTGTTATTACTTCTTTTCTTTTTTTTTTTTTTTGCTTTGTAAATTTTATAAATTAGTGACGGCATCACACTTTAGAAAGATTTAAAGGCATTCAAATTTGAAACTAATATTATATACTCATCTCGTGTAGGATATCTATCTATCTATCTATCTATCTATCTATCTATATATATATATATATATATATATATATATATATATATATATATATATATATACTCATCTCGTGTAGGATATCTATCTATCTATCTATCTATATATATATATATATATATATATATATTATATACTCATCTCGTGTAGGATATCTATCTATCTATCTATCTATCTATCTATATATATATATATATATATATATATATATATATATATATATATATATATATATATATATATATATACAGTCGAACGATAAATTTGTGATCTTAAAGAAAACAACACGACAGATTTATATTAAACTTTTATTAACAAAATCAATTCAGGTAACTTGATTATGTACTAAAGCTGACATCTATTCAATGTATCTACCTTCAGCCTCAATCATTGCCTCGATACGGGTCCGGAACTGGGAGCATGCTTTTTCCACAAACGGGGGAAAAAGGTATGCGGGAGCTCGACGAATACTTGGCGGAGGGCGGCGATCAGGTTGGCTTTAATGTTGTGGGAAGTCATGTTGGTAATGTTCTCGACGTATGAGGAACTGAAGTAATTCAGTGAGTTCAGGTTGGGGGTAGGGAGCAGAACGAGTGCACTTCCAAACCTGTGTCACTTTGGACTTCTGGACCGGCACCGAGTCGTGCTGCCACATCCACAGTCTGCCAGCGGCCATCTGATTGCACTTTGTGATTATCCCACTCTTCAGCAAATCCAGGTACACTTTGGTATTGACGTTCCATTCAACTTCGAAGATGTGAGGTGGCATGATGTGGCCCTCACTTGAAACCAAACCAAAAACCATAACCATGGCAGGAAACTTTGTTTTCATGGCCCTGAGCACATACCTGTTAGTCGTGGCAATCGATTGATGCATTTTGAGGGTGCCGGCAATGGTCTTGTTACTTATAACTTGGATCGGTAAGTGCATGAGTTTTATAGCGGCGCATCTCCGAACTTGGTCGTTGAACATTGTGTCACTTTCAGACATGATAGAGGGTTCTTATCGTTCTTGGAATTTGTACACAACTGCCCAACTAATAGATGGTTTGCAACAAAAAAAAAAGAAGAAAATTGGGTTTCATCGAAAGGAAATGGAATCATGTTGTCTTTTTTAGGGCGACAATTTTATCGTTCCAAATTAGAATTCTCAATTATATTATGTAGAACAAAATCTATTGTTTCACAAGGAGTACACATAATCACTCTTGCGCAATCCTACGGTATCTCATTACTTTATTTAATCTTTATATATATATATATATATATATATATATATATATATATATATATATATATATATATATATATATATATATATATATATTGTGGAAATCTTAAAACCAACAAATGTCATCAAAAGTCATAATAATTGCAAGAAGTGTGCAGAAACTTTGAAATCAATATTCTTCAACTGATAAGTTTTGGAAACAGTCATATTGAAATGTGGCCTTAGACGAATTTAATAAGGGCCAGTGGAATGCGGCATGGAAAAATGAAATTCCTATCTAAAGATTTTGTAAATAAAAACAAATGTCAACCAAGGAAAAAGGCAGTTAGAGAGAAGACAGGCACCGAGACGATCAGTTGCCATTTTGTGTCATTCACGTCACCACTCCCCCCCCCCCTCTCTCTCTCTCTCTCTCTCTCTCTCTCTCTCGCTCCATAACACATTGAGAAAGAATTGAACAGAAAATAAATTCCTTTTCATAAACTTACGTCAAGTGTTTTTTGTGAAAAAACTAATTGTCTTTTATGCGTTCGTCAACTCTATTTAAACTAAAGAACTGCAGTATAACGTAACACAAGCTTCATCTCATCTTCTGTCACAGCAATGTTGTAGCCATGTGTTTGTTTTACAAACGCTTTAATGAAATGTGCTCTGATAAACTCGCAACACTTGTGCCTCCTCCCGACTAACCCGAAAAGCAGCAAAATCACACCCCGATACTGTTGAGTTCCCTAGATGTGGGAAAGTCTTCTACTCCAATATTATTTGCCCTCGAGCTGCTGGGGTTTGGAGTTCCCTCCCTGTTTTTTGCTTCTTTGACTGTATTAACCTGCAGAAGTTTAAATGTTTTGTGAACAGACATCTCGCTGTCCAACTCCTGTCAATCAGCTGCTAGATACGATTCCAAATAGCAGTCCTTTGCGTCTAAATGGAAATATGGCTTGTTTGGATTAAAAATGAGTAAAACTTTTATTTATTTATTAAGTTTACATTTATCGGATGAAAGCTCTTCCTATATGTTTCATGGTTTAACTAAATAATTATATTATATTATATTATATTATATTATATTATGTCATACTATATTATATTATTATTTTTATTTCAAAATTTCTTTAATATTATGTCCTTTAAAATTATTGATTATTGGTGTGGGGAATCACTAATGCAGAAGATACCGACTCTCGGCGTGGTCGTGGTGGTTGTGTACTTCGTAATATGTCACCTTGTCGTTAATACTACAACTGTTTTTTCTCTGTATATTTTGTTTGGTTCTCAATACAAATACCTTAGTCTAACCTATATCCGTTAGGGTAGGTTGATTTTTAACTTGTTTTGGAAAATGTAAAAGACCTAGGTGGAGAAAGTTGCACCCACATGAGGGAAGTACAAATATACAAAAACTAGGTTTCTAACATCAGCCGTTAGATGAGCATTTGATTTTAAAGATCGTCTGTTTTGAAACGGAAAAATCCTTATCTGTGAAAGATTTACATGTGAAATTATTTGGTATTTTGCAGTTTTGATCATAGCAAGGAGTGGGTTTATTTATTTAAATAAACTATATAATAACTGGTATGGTAAATATTAAAAAATTTATAACTCCCCCCCATTTTTTTTGGAAATGGCATATTTTACCTTACTGTGTGTTACAATTATAAAAAAATTGTAAAAAGAATTGAATTTTTTGTTGTCAATAAAAAGAAGAAAAGTTTTAATTGTTTGGGGGAAAAAAAAATTTAAACAAATCCAAAACATTTCTTACTTCTAGGGAAAAAAGTACAAAAATCAAACTATTTTTGTAACATAATGTCAAAGGTCTCTCTATAAGCCCCTTTTGAAGCAAAAAATGGCCTCATTTCATGGCATAAAATTTTAGCAATAATATGTCTATGCCTTGCTTCAAGTCCATAGACTGAATGGCAGGCTTCTGATGTCAACTTCACAGCCCTTTCAACACTTTGTGAATGAGCAGGCAAATCAGGCAAATCTGGCTTTCTACCACTCATCAAGAATTCGCGAAGTTCATTGTCTGATAAGTCTTCAGTCAAAGCTGGCTCTGACACTCCATTTTGAGAAAGGTCTATCAAATCCGACCAATGTGAAGCATTAAAATTTATATCTGAAATTTTTTTCAGACGCTTTTTCGATGGTTCCCCATTCCTGAAAAAAAAGAAATTATTATATTGAATTCAACAAATAAACACAATTTTTATTTTAATTAAATTTTTTGTTAAAATGAATGTATAAATCAGTGTAAACAATTTGATCAGTTTTATATGAACAAATGTTTACTTACCTTATGGTTAAAATTCTTTTAATAGCTTCTTCTCTCACTTCCAATTCATTAGATTTTATCATTGAGAAAATAATATTTTCAGGCAAAAGGGCAAAAGCGTTGAATTTAAGGTTTTTCAATGCTATTTCTTGAATTTTTGATGGCTGCTTTTTTATTTGCCCAATCATTTTAAAAATATACAGTTGCTGGTTATGAAATTTGTTATCTAATTTAATTTCAAACCAGCAAACTGCATAGACTTGGACAATGAATTTAATCAGATTGTGCATTTTTGTGGTTAATTCTGTTGCATAACTTTTTCGTGTCCATATGCACATTAATCTGATTGCCAGAGTAAGCCATCTTGACTGATTCAATGGTCAGATCCTCCAGGCTGCATACTTAGGATTTACTTTGCCCCTCGAAATTCCTACTGAATATTCTAACAGTAATCTCTGGTCACCAGATAGATCCTTATTTTCTGTTAATTTAGAGTAAATAGTCTCTAAAGGACTACTCACTTGTAAAAAGTTAACTTGGGGCAAATGATGTTGATTGCTGGCACATAATTTTCCAAGTGGGCCTGTAAAAGATGTTGGGCTTTTGCCACTTCCATCAATGGATTTAAATATTGCCCTAAAAGGGAGCTCATTCTGATGGAGGGAACATCCAATTGTGTGTAGTTTCCTTTTGATTTTATCTTCTAAGGAAGAGACTAGTCCTGATTTGCATCCTGTGTTGGTGCTAGTGTTGTCCAAAAGGACAGCCTTTAGTGTTTGCACACTTTCATATTGTTTTAACACTTGGAACACCTCATTTGCCAGAACAGCACCTGTGGCTCCAACAGTGGGGATCACTCTATGAGTAAGGTATTTCCCATTACTTCCGCATCCCATCTCTTTTGTAAAAGTCAAATGATGTTCTTGTCTTTTAGATTTTCTTTGTATTTTGTTCCCTTTATCATCAACAGTTTCTTGGTAAAATAATGTATCTTTGTCGTGTTTCCCATCGACACCAATGCAGATAAGATTGCTAATTTTTTCATTATGCTTTTGATAGGCACTATTTTTTGTTCTTTCTTTTTCCCTATCAATTTCGGATTTGTCCAAAAAAATATTTTTTTAAATCAATGTTTGGTTTCAGAAGGCCCACAGCCTGCAGATCTAAAAGAAAAGCATTTGCGAGACTTGCTCCTAAATTGGACGAGACATCACCTCTGATGAGTTCAACTGCATAACGTGGAATTTTTATAAGGCTGTAAATACTCTTACATTCTCCCTCTGGTTCAAAACTTTCATCTGTTTCATCACTATTTTCTGAAGGAAGAATATTTTGGTCTTGGGATGTTGAAGCAACAGGAGGGGATGAATCAACTTGCTTTTCTCTTGACACAAATAACTTTTTAGATTTTGCTACTGCTGCTGTATCAACAGGTCCCAGTTGAAAATTGCCTTTGGGTCCAATTTTATTTCTTTGGTCCTTCAAATATTCTCGATCTTCCAGAGGAACCTGAAATATACAATTTGACAAATGTTAATTCTATTCTTCTCTGGTTTTAGAAATAATGCTATTTTACATATAAAAAATTGTAAGAATTTTCTCATTTGGTTAATGTCTATATCATACATATCTTAAATTAAATGAATTTCGATACTTGTAATTAATATGATTACAAGTATCGAAATTCATTTAATTTAAGATATGTATGATATAGACATTAACTTGTTTAAAAATAAAAACAAATAATTGAAAATTAAAATAAATAAAAGTAAACTTACCTTCTTTGTGATAGAACAGGTACACACTATGTGCTTTGCTTGACAATTTTCTTTTCTGTATTTAACATTTTTGTCACTACATCTTGCAAGTGGTAAATCACATGAACACGATGAAATGTCAAATAATTTGTCAAGTTTTTCGACCAGAATATTTTTAGCGACTTTTGATAAGGATTTTCTGTTTATTTGCTTAACTTTTCTAAAGCAAGTATCTTGCACTTTATATATAATCCATTTTTCAGTCAATAGGGGCAAACGGGGATTTACTGCCTTCCAAATATCCACAATTTCATTTGCCATTAATTTCGAAAGAGAAAATGCATTTAGAGTTGGCTGAGATTTCTCCATAAAGTAACTATATTTAATAACTTGACGGAAAGTAGGGGGTTCTGTAGTTTTTAATGGAGAAGGTGGGCCTGCAAATTTTGTAGAATCAGTACTGCGTGTAGAAATACTTCGTTTTCGACTCATTGTTAGAAAAATATCTGCAAAAATATATTAAATGATATTGTAAGAAATAGAAAAAAGAAAATTATTAATTTAAATTAGGAAAAATAGATAAATATATATAAAAAAATAATAATGGTTTTACTCACCGAAAACAGTTTAAAAACACAAGTCGATTAATTCACACACAAATAGCCTTGCGTAGAAAAATGTTATTTTTAATTAAAAAAACCTGTCAAATAGCACAAAGATATAAAATATATATTTCTTTCTCTTATTAATTAAAATGTGCTTAGATATAAAATGCAAAATGTAGTTTTTGTATTTGAAATCAGCCTGTTACTAAAGAGTAAACACAACACACGTGAGCGAGCGAGCGAGAAAATGAAACAAATTAGTAGACGGTGTTGAAGGAAAGATGAACCGGGTAAAATAAAGCCCTTGTTATAAATTTTTAAAATTTATTTTAAATGAAATCTTTAGCAGAGTTTCTTTTTTTCCGGCACTCATTAAGTTTTCTGAAGATAACATACATAACAAACAAATTTAAAAAATATTGCTTATACTTTCTTCATATTTTTTCTTAAAAAGAAGCGGTATTAATATGACATGCTTATTCTTTCATTTAACACCGGCATTCAGCGATGTACAGCCAGGATATTGAAAATTTTCAATCTTTAAATTCATTTGCTCAAAAAATTACGAGGTTTTGGGAAAAAATATTTTGCAGTGTTGTTATAAATGTTATTTAGCAACTTTCTCTACCTCAGTCTTGGCGTGGTTTCAAAATCGACCTACCCTAATATCCGTGTCCGTGTCTTTCTTAGTGACAATTTTTTTTTTACATGGTAGTCACCACTTATCAAGGCCCGGAAGCCACTCGGGGATAAGGGTTATTGCGTGTACAGTAATCAATGGGATAATATCGTAGTAATCGTTAGTATTGGAGATTTGATAAAGTGTCTTCCTTAAGGGGGACGTTTATCAGGAATTTGTTTATGTTGAACTTGAAGACATCCAAGTTGTAGTCAGGTGGGAAACAGGCAAACGAAAGAGAGTTCCATAGGCGTGCACTTCTAAGAAAGAAGCTTTGTTCATGGAATCTACGTTTTGATTTAGGCACATATAAAGAGTGGGGAAAATTATTATTATTTTTTTTTACACAGTGATCACCAATTATCAAGGCCCGGAAGCCACTCAGGGATAAGAGTTATTGCAAGTACATTACGTTAGTGTGGAGATTTGATGAAGTGTTTACTTAAGGGGGCGGTTCATTAGGAATTTGTTAACATTGGACTTGAAGACATCCAAGTTGTAGTCTGGTGGGAAGCAGGCAGACGGAACAGAGTTCCACAGGCGTGCACTTCTAAGAAAGAAGCTTTGTTCATGGAATCCGCGTTTTGATTTAGGCACAGATATAGAGTGGGGGAAATTTTTCACAGTGGATTCAGCTAGACGGGTGTTTTTCGTGAAAGATTGGCGAGGGGAGACCAGAGATTGGAGTTCAGGCGAGCACCTGCCATGGAAATAACGATAAAACAAGGATAGGCTCGCAACGTCTCTTCTGTGGGAGAGAGGTTGCAGGGTAGAGAAAAGGGTATCCCCACTAAGCCTTGAAGTCTATTTTGTACTCTGTCAAGGCAGGATAGGCTGTTTTTAGCAGCTCCTGCCCAGATATGGCAACAGTATTCCATCCTTGGACGTACTTGACTTTTATACAGATAGAGAATTGCATCAGTAGTGAAATATCTTCTGGAGCGGTAGAAGGATCCCACCATCTTTCCAGCGACCTTGGCAACAGATTTGATGTACGTGTTCCATTTCAGATCAGGAGTAAAGGTCAAACCCAGAAGCTTGTCAAAACACGGGGCCTCACCCAGACGAGAGCCATCCATCACAATTGATGCCAGATGGAGATCAGAGCTGTGATGATGTAAGGATAGGAGTTTGGTTTTGGATGCATCACAGGTAACCAGCCACATCTTCGCCCACTGAACCACGCGCTCGAGATCAGAGGAGAGAGAATCAGAGAGAACTTTGTCATTTCCAGCTTTTGATGTGTTGCCGTAGATAGTCGTGTCATCAGCATAGATGTCAACGAATGATTTAAGTATGTGTTTAGGGAGGTCATTGATGTAGATCAGGAAGAGAGTTGGGCCCAGGATTGACCCCTGAGGGACTCCAGCATTTATATTGCAGGCCTCCGATTTTTGTCCATCTACCACTACTCTTATGAGCCTATCGGAGAGAAATGATTTAATGATTGAGAAAACATTTCCAGTTATACAGTAGCTGGAAATCTTGTGAAGTAGACCCTTATGCCATAGCTTGTCGAAAGCCTTTGATATGTCAAGAGCAATTGCCCTAGAAAGGAAGCCTTTGTTAAGAGATTAACTAATCCTGTGGGATATAACCGTCAGCACATCTGCGGTAGATCTTGCAGAGCGGAAACCATATTGTGTGTCACTAAGGAGGTTCTTCCTGCTGAGGTGGTAGGCTATTTCTCTATTTAATATGGATTCCAGCAACTTACTCATAATACACAGGAGACTTATTGGTCTGTACTGAGAGGGAGATGACTTATCACCTGAATTCTTAAATACAGGGCAAACTGATGAGGTCTTCCAGGGAGTCGGAAAGCACTTCTCCTTAAGGCAACGCTTAAACAGTTTCATAAGTATGGGAGCAAGTTCTGGTCGAAGCTTTTTTAACACTATAATTGGGATGCAATCAGGGCCAGTTACTTTACTGGAATCTAGGTTCTTGATTAGCTTGACGACCTCATGCACGGATATTTGTATATTATCTAGCTTGTTCTGTGTTATAGGAGGAAATATGGGGAGTTGATGGCCTTCGTCGCATAGGGTAGAATTAGCTGCAAATTTCTTTGCAAATAGTTTGGCCTTGTCTGTGGTTTCAGCTAGACCGGTGTTTTTTTGTGCAAGATAGGCGAGGGGGGACTAGACATTGGAGCTCAGACGAGCACTTGCTATGGAAATAACGATAAAACAAAGACAGGCTCGCGACGTCTCTTCTGTGTGATAGAGGTTGCAGGGAATAGAAAAAGGGCATCCCCCACTAAGCTACGAAGTCTATTTTGTACTGTGTCAAGGCAGGATAGGCTGTTTTAGCAGCTCCTGTCCAGACATGGCAGCAGTATTCCATCCTTGGACGTACTTGGCTTTTATATAGATAGAGAATTTCATCAGCAGCGAAATATCTTCTGGAGCGGTAGAAGAATCCCATCATTCTTCCAGCGACCTCGGCAACAGACTTGGTGTACGTGTTCCATTACAGATCAGGAGTAAAGGTCAATCGTCTAGGCTACAACAACTGCGCGACGAGGAACTCAGAATTCACAAATGGAATACTAAAAACAAATTGGCGATGAAGAACGCAAAAAGAAAAATAGATGAAATGGTGACAGTAATTGAACACCAAATCTATCGGACAACAGAGTAGCGTTCCAAACGAACGGGATACTTTTTCAAGTGGGACTGCGAAAATAGCTCAAAAGAATTTCAATTAATGGTGATAAAGTATCATTTTGTCGGATACCGAAAAAAAAAGTCCTCAAACCGCTTCCTAAGATTTTCATTTAAAACTAAAGAGAATAAAATATTAAGATTTTTATTTAATCAAATTTTCTTTCGCTCAAAAAAATATAACGTAAACTGTTTCAACGTACAGCATAACATTGTAATTAGTGATATTACAGAGATTTTATTTTTTCGAATAAGTAAAGATCACTCTTGGGAAAAGTATACAAGATGTAAGACTTTAAAGAAATTATCCTAAGATACGGAAAGTAATACTGCGTTTTGAAAAATACGATATTGAACAAAATGGGGGCGTTTACCTACGTTCTTAAGCAAGAACAAACGTTCGGCGCTTTCTTTAGATTTTATGAAAAACTTTTCAACGTCGATTGCGAAGATTGACTTCATGCAAAGAAATTTCGACGGCTTTTACGAAAGCTAGAAACTGCGGAACACAACAGATCTGTAGAGTACATACTAACTAAAAAAAAAAACACGGTTCTGGGGTTCGCTCAAACCGTGAAGTTACTATTAGAACTTATTAGTCCCAATACGTCACTGTTCAATAAAAGGTGGAAATGATTTAAATTGGTTACGCGGGACAACGAAAGTTATTTAGCGTTGGCATCCGTCGTTAAGAAGCACAATAACGACTTTAATCTAGCAGAATTATCGGCAGATGATTTTAAACGCCTTATTTTAGCTCAAAAACCCAATCTAACACTTTAGACCAAAGGAAGTGCAGGAGTCAGCAAGGCTATCCATTATATGCTGCATATCAGTCTCAGTGTGCGACAAAAAAAAACAGCATCGTCTGCATACAGTAACTCCTTGAACAAGACATGATGCAGCTCGGTTCTGGCATTAACTCTTTTAAGATTAAAAATGCGACCTGTGCTCCTGGACGTGCCGGGCCGAAAAAATCATACCCATAGTTCCTCTGTCAAACCTAAAGCCACTTTTTTACTTTAGAATAGCATTAGGACAAACATCCTCAAGTAACCTGTTAAATAAAAGTCGTGCGAGAACTTTCCCAGCAGCTTCCGAAAGCATAATCCCACGGTAGTGGTCACAAACATTTTTCTGTTCCTTTCCTTTAAACAGGGTCACCAAGAAACCATCAATCCAATCCTGTGGAACAAGAGCATCTGCCCAGATTTCCTCGACAAAACCAAGGACAGCATTAGCAATATTCACACCTCCAATCCTAAGAAGTTCCACCCGAACACCATCCAAACCAGGTGTCTTGCCACTGCTGATTTGTGCGATAGCCAACTGTACCTCAACCAGATTAGGCAAATGATCCATTCTGAATATGATATCACATTGTGGTAGGCTATCAATTGCATCAGCATCTACTGCTGAGGGATTATGAAACACGTCAGTAAAGTGCTCCTGCCGTCTTTTCAAGATATTTTCTGGATCCTTAATGACAACAGAACCATCTTTCGACATCATGGGAGATATTGAAGAGGTAGGAGGACCAAATACTTGGCGCAGGAATCCATAAAATTCTTTCGAATTTTTTGTGTCAAACGCCTTTTGGATCTGCTCCGTTATATTCATCCACCATTGGTTTTTCATTTTTCTTAGCTCACGTTGCAATGTGGCTTTGACCTCTTTGTATTCTCGCAAATTAGTTGTATGATCAGAATGCTCTTTACGAAGTAAAGATTCATAAATAGTCTGTTTATTTATCAGCAACTGATTAATTTCAAGATTGTTGTCGTCAAACCAGTTCTTGTTCTTATCCCTCTTGAAGCCAAGAACTTCAGCACCAGCAGAATAAACCTGAGTTATAAAATTCACCAATGTACCATCAAATGCAAGATTATCGAGCTTTTCCACCATAGTCTTTTGAACTTCAGGCACCTTTAACTTGGCGACATCAATACGGCTAGGTACCTTAACACTGCATACATACATACATACATACATACATACATACATACATAAATGGCTTCATTCAGTCTTGAAAGACTATGGATACCCTTGAAAGAGTGCCTGCGCGTGAAATTATTGTGGCAATAGTTGCGCAATCTCCAACCACACCTCTTCTGTCGACATTGCTCAATATCAGTGGCAAGTAGTGGTTAAGGACGACTGAAAACAAATGCCGAGAAAAGCGGAAAACACATACAGCGCCTAGAATTCCCAAACGGTCACCCATCTGGTACTAGCAAGGCTCAACATTGCTTAACTTCGGTGATCTGACCAGTACCGGTGTGTTAACGGGATTATGCCGAACATACATACATACATGTTCTTGCACACGTATATACACACGTGTATAAACGCGCATTCTTACGTATAAACGCACTAGTGTTCACGCAATTTATTAGAGGTAACGATGTCATACTCATATAGCCAGAATATCATTGTCTAATCTTTTTCACTCGTTCTTTTTCATTTTCGTTTTACTCGCTTGTCTTCTGCTGCTGACTTATTCTCGACTCTCTTTGTTACATTAGTTTTTATCTAATGGATTTACGAACGTTTTTCTTAGTATTATTTTGATTATACAGACGATTTTTCTCATCATGAGTGTTATTTGCACGTTTGACGTTTCGGCGAATGTAACATTCGCCCTTCTTTTGGTGTGTCTTGTCGAACTCGGGAATCTTTTTCTAAAACTCGGGAATCTTTTTCTCGAACTCGATAATCTGTACAAAAGTTCGAACGGAACGTCTAATTTAATCTACGAGAATAACATGCTCTCGTTCCGTCAGCCAGGACTGGGTGAAAGTCCTAAGTAATTCCCAATTGTATTCTAAATATCGCCTATAATGCGAACTGAACCTTCAACCTTTACAAGAGTGTCACTTACAACTGAATGTGAGCAAGTACTTTATGGGTTACATTCTTCGTCCAATGGTCAATTGTAGTTAAGTATTATTGAGAGCTATATAATAATAAAAAAGTTATTTCGTTGGGTTTTTAAAGTTAGACCCAAATAGCATTTATGCTGACAAATCAAATTTTGTATTTAGCTGAAAAATTTTACTTTGTTATTATTTTATCGTATCGTTAGTAATATAATAGTGTGCTTACCACTGTATGGCATCACATTCATCGTTTGCACTTGTGTGATACTTTTGATATCTGCTTGAAATCTTAGGAAGTAGGTAAGAAAAAGAAAAAGAAATATAAAAAATAGGAAATATGTTTACCAGATGAACAATGAATAGGAAGTTGTTCACGAAGTAACACAAAAGAAGGCTGGAGTGAGGTTATTGGTTCAGAGTGTGTCAGTGAACAGAAACAAAGGATGGGGAAAAGGATCAGGCAATATATTTAGAGTTAGCTTTAAGAGCGTCAATCTGTTTTGTGACAGTTTGCGACAATTATTGACAGCTGCAGACAGTCTTGAGTTTGCGACGGTTGACGACAGAGTTGAGGAGAGTTGTGATTTGTGTGCAGTTAAAGACAGGTTGCGTCTTGGACAAGATCGAGAGATATTATGAAGGTCGAAGTGCAAAATTGAATTAATCTACTGACTGACGAACAGGACACGAACAAATGTGTAACAGCGTGTAAAGGATCGATGCTATAACACACACGCATACGCACACACGCATACGCATACGCATACACACTGATATTTGCAAAATGTGTTGGGATTAGTGTTTTGTTTTAGTTTATATTTATACTTGTGAACATGTGCATCCCCACCTGCTCGGCAGCTGTCAATGTGAGAGACGACGCCATGGCCAGAAGAGAAGACGATGGCGAAGAAGACCCCTGAAATAGCGTTGGATCGGTGGTTGTCTAGCGGAGATTACGTGATATTACACTCTCTACATTTGACAAGACTTTTACTTGTATGTTAAGTAATCTCTCCGGAAGATGACATTAGGTTTAGTCGAAATCTAATGAGATATAGATTACAAACACAACAACCTTTTTCTATGTGTTTTTTATTTATCTTTTGCGTTCTCCTGTGAAAGTTCGTTAGAATTATGGGAAGAAATATGAAGAGGTCGACATGATATCTATCATATTCAACACGCTTGAATGTATTTAAACAGAAAAGCGTTGTAATCCTTGTCACCCTTGAGTGACTCAACTAAATAAAACAAGAACACCATACAAAACATTAAAGAACAATCTGTCTGCCATCAACGTTAAATAACATGTAACCGTAATGGCTTCGATGGTTATGTTTTCGAATGTTTAAGATTGAATTGATAATTTCTATTATTTCGATTATTCGGACTACTGTTCTCGTCTTTGGTGTTATTCTAAAACGTTTCTGCTGACGTAAGCTTCTTCAGGTTCGCTTTGTTGAACTCGTAATCCTTCGATATTATTTGGATTATTTGGACTACTGGTCTCATCATGTCGAAAAGACAGGTGACGTAGCGGATAAAGTACTTAGTACATTCAGCTGTTATTGATACTCTTTTGGAGTTTGAAGGTTCGACCTACACTGCGGGCGTTATACTCAAAATACCATTTTGAATTATTAAAGACATCTACCTTTTCAAGACTGACAGATCAAGAATATGATACCTCCGTTTATTAAATAAAGGGTTCCGATCGAAATTCCGTGCAGGTTCCTGAGTTCGAAAATAAGATTTCTCGTGTTCAACAAAATACACTTGAAGAAGTTCGGAGGTCACATCGGCCGACATGTTTGTGCAAATAACACTTAAGAATAGAACTGTAACCGGAATAATTGAAATAATATGAACTAGCAGGACCCGTGGAAATTCAACGGTAGTTAAAATCTTTTAAAACACATCAGTAAGAAATTCCTTATTGTTATATTACAAAAATTAACGTATGGAAGCAAGTAGAACAAAGAACTTTAGTTTAAACTTTTATTGAAGGTCAATGCGATCGTAACTGATGCTGTTGATATTGTCAGGAAGTGCTGGTGATGATTGAGGCGGTGACAGGGACGTCGATCATCTGCTTGGAGTGAAAATAGTGGTCACTCAGCAGGTTCTGGGGAGTTAGACTGTGAATTTAAAAAAAACTGTGTGACATTGTTGACATCGATTTTGTTCAAGTTCTGATGACCCCAAGTTGTTTAATATTTCAGGACATCTTGGATTACATGTATAGGTAAGGAATAGGTCTGGCTTTCCATATTTACAAAAAACTGCCATTGCATCTTGATACAGTTGTTGAAGATTCCTAGGACTTCTTGTAAATGAAGATGGTAGAATAACTGGTACACCAGAATAACCATCTTCATTCCTTGCTAAATGATCCATTAAGCCAGAATATTGAGCAGCTCTTAGTTGACTTTGATAGCTTTTAATGAAGTTAAATAAGCAACCGTCAACTTTTACATATGCAATAGATTTTTCTATTTATTTTGAATTTTATTCAATGAAGATTTGGAAATTCACAAATATTTTTTAAGTCGAATTATTGATATAGATTTCAATTAATGCATCACAACTTCCCGATAATATAAATAGAACACTTTGAATTTTCTGTACAAACGTTTTTTCCATAAAAACATTTTAATCTGTTATAATATTCAGATTCTTGTGTATTACATGCATATAAAATGAAGTGTTTCTGTAAATCTTACGAAGTACAGTTAAATTTTGATTTTTCGATAATCAAAATGATGTGAGGTAGGTTGTACCTATCAAATTTATGTCAATGTTATACCTTCTATGCATAATTATCTTTAAAATAATCCAGAACCATAAAAAGACAGTTCATATATATTTGTTTGTTGTTGTTGTTCGGGAAGTTTTGGAAAATAAAAGGGGTTAATGATTTTTTTAACTAATAAAGAGTGAACAATAAAGGGAGATAATTCACATTAATTAATGTTTGCGATGATGATGACGCGTTTCATTAATTAATGTTTGCGATGATGATGACGTGACACGGTACGGACAAGCAAATTAATATATAGATTATCGATCCTCATCTCAAAAATTCAGTAACAAATATTGGAAATCTTTATATCGAACTTGGGAACACTTTATTAAAGGAAGATAGAAAGTGGATGCTTTGGGGTTCCATTCGGTAGCCATGTAACTCTCACTTTTCTTGTATTTTGTCGTTTAGTCCTCACATTCTGTTGTGTGTGCGTGTATGTGTGTAAAAGAAATTATGGGTGATGGGAAAATGGTTAAAACAGCAAAATAATGCGTAATAATTTATAATTATGTAGCATTTCAAATATTAGTCTCAATTCGATAATAAACTGAGGAAATAATTGTAAAAAAAACTTTTAAAATTTAATAACTAATCGAAATATCTGCTAAATTATAAACTTCTTATTTTGTGATATTTTAGTTGAACTCATGTTATAATGTCGTACCGTCGTGGGGTGTGTATAATGTTTTACACACATATCGATAATCCAGGTCATCTTAATCGTTTCAATGCAGATAATTATTTCAATTGAAGATTTATTTATTTAGACAGCGCAGACGGTTGCAAAAAGCCAGGAAGAGCGAAATATTATATATTATATTTTTTATTGGAATCCTTTCAGATGAGTAATTTGTGTATTTATTTTATTTATTTGCCAACTGTTATCCTCATCTTCAAGCAATGTTTACTTGGAACGGTAGAGATTCAACGCCTCTATTCACTGGGCCACAAGCCCTGAAAGGAGGATCAACGTTGGAGCTTTTGGTATTATAAATTCAAGTTTTCATTCTTATCTGGTCTTTTATTGTTGGGTGAGACAACAACACTATAAAAGGCAGTAATTACTGATGATAGCGGTTTCAATCCTACCCAAAAGTAGGCAAGAGGATTAAGTTGGCGAAAATGTGTTGAGACAACAACAACTATGGAAAGTAGTAATTACTAGGGATTCAGCTACAAGACTCAGCATCTCCAGAAAAAAATCACGAATAAACCTAGGATCGCTGGAGATAACAATAACAAAATAAAAGAGATATTTATATTTAAATAGAATTGTAGAAGGTGGTACAATGCTTGTATAGTATGTAGTTAAGTAGAATTGTAGAAGGCGGTAAGCCTTCTACAATTCTATTTAACTACATACTATATGTACTACATACTATACTATACTACATACTATATGTAGAAGGCGTACCGCCTTCTACAATTCTATTTAACTACATACTATACAAGCAGTGTACCGCCTTCTACAATTCTATGTAACTACATACTATACAATGCTTCAAGCAAACTACACCCACCTCTTAGATATTTATATTTTTACTAATTTTATTAACGGTAGAAACATTAAATAAATTTACATGACAATATTGAATGACCGGCGTGCCGCCATCTTGCTAGTCTTTCTCTAACCTCTGGAACTCTCTAGTCTTCAAGGGCAGTAACCCAGAGCAAAAGTGTGATAACTAATTTTATTTATATAAAATTATGTCCACTTTTTATCACTATAACACATTCCATGAGCGATTGTTTTGACAAAGGGGAAATAATTACTTTAATATGTCTAGTAGTATTTCAGCCCCATCGCATATCAAGTGGCTTCATACGTTGTCTGGATTAATTCTCATAATTTTATTTTTAATCCACGAATGTAGATTGTCATCGTTCCGTCAGACATGATCGGTTAGAAGTCTTAAGTAAGAATGCAATTACCAATATATGTGTCTAATAGTTGTTCTATATATATATATATATATATATATATATATATATATATATATATATATATATATATATATATATATATGTATATATATATATATATCATTAAATATCTCGCTTCGTTTCTTTATTACATTTTTATTTTCTCTCCTTTTCTATCTGCCCTTATCTCTCTTCAGAAGGTCATGTACTTGGTCTTAAACGAGGACCCGATGAAAGATAAGGTTGAGTTTATTTTCGATATATAATGTATGGCTATTAATAGGCATTACTCGGTTTTGTGACGTCACGAGAAGTTATACGTCCGATGATACTTTTCCGAATGCTGGTGGTAGTATTTACCGCCCTTACATGGCAGAGCGATATGACACAAGGTCGAAAGTTGAAGATTAAAAAAGCCAGCGCAAGAAAGGCATGTCGCCCTCTGGCTCACAAGAAATGCCTCAACAAATCCGTCGGACGAAAAAAGTAACCTATTAGGTTGGTGCAAAAACAATATCGTTTTCTCACATATGTTACTTTTAAATATGATTTCTGAATTAATGCCGAAATTGCACCAAAAAATTATGGTTATGGTGACTGTTTGGTGGTCTGCAGCCGGTCTCATCAATACGGCGGATAAGTACTGCCGAATAATTGACGAAATGCGCCACAAGATCAAACGTGTGAGCCTGAGATTAGTCAATATGAAAGGAGCAATTCTCATCTATGACAACGCTCGCCTAGATGTTGCTCAAGTAACCCTGCAGAAACTGAACGAATTGGGCTACGAGACTGTCTCATCCGCCCACCGAGTATCACTTTTTCAAGCATCTTCTTCATGAAAATGCTTCAAAAGTCGAGATGATGCTGAATCGGATTTCTATTCTAATGGGATGACTAAACTTGTTTCTCATTGGCAAAAATGCTTCGATTCTAATGAGGCTTATTTCGGTTAATGAAGTTTATTATGAAAGGAGTTATGATCTTTGGAAGTTGAACGTCAAAACACGACATTATTTTTGCACTAACCGAATAATTCTTTCTCAAAGACAGACTTAATGCTTGGGAAGATGAATCTTTTACGACTAAATAGAACCGTATCCATTTCAAATACAAGACTCGAACACATGGGCAATACTATATATATATATATATATATATATATATATATATATATATATATATATATATATGTATATATATATGTGTGTGTGTGTGTGTGTGTGTGTGTGCGTGCGTGTGCGCGCGTGTGTGTGTATGGGTGTGTGTGTGTATGTAATAGTTATCCACGGACATGTGTTACGTGGCTATTTACGCTCACACATAAATAATAATAATAATAATAATAATAATAATAATAATAATAATAATAATAATAATAAGGTGGACATAATCTATGTAAGGAAGGTAAGTCTTTCTTCCTCTCTTTCCCTATCCCTCTCTCTTCTCTCTAATTCTAACTTCTCCCCCTCTCTCTTTCTTTTTCTCTGTCTCTATTTTTCAAACATTTCGGAAAGTGAATCGCCATTAGCTTAAAACTGGCTATTTCGCTAACAACGAACCGATGATTTACACACACACACACACACACACACACACACACACACACACACACACACACACACACACACACACACACACACATATATATATATATGGTATTAGCTAGCACCATTATGCAAACTCCATTAATATATTTTACCAAAATCGAATGACACCTAACTTCAAAATCGAAGAAAATGCAATTAAAAATATCGTTCGTAGATAGTTAACGCATATAGACAACAACTCTAAAACTAAATTTATTATTTACTGCAAGGAGTTTAGAACCCAAAACCTCGTGGTTAGAAACAACTCATCACCGCCTATAAAAACGTGACAGCAAACCAATGTAGTGTATAAATTCAAATGCTCGCTGAGAGAATGTAATAGCGAAATAAATATATGAACATTGACCATACGATGACAACGTTGTCCTGGCAAATCACCATTCATTTAAACAATACTAGTCATATATCTATCAACATTTAATAAAAGAGCACAACTGCCGCCCCCTCCAATCTTAGAAAAGTCCTCGTCGACAACACAAAAATTATACAACGTGAAAATAATATTTAAAAATTAAAAATTCTTTAAGCGTCATATATTAGAATTCATCGCCCTACTATAAATAATATTGCTTTCGAGAAAAGCAGCAATGTGTTAAAATATTTTGCGTAGCGCGTAATGGATAAACTTTTTCCAACAGTGTCCACGACTATGGAAGATCAGATAAATAAATGTGGATTTATAAGATCCAAGAATACAACCTTGATCGCCCTTCGGGGCCCGTGGCGCAGTTGATAGAGACGTTGAATCTCTACGGTTCCAGATGAACATTATCTGAAGATAGCGGTTTCAATCCCACCCAAAGCGTGCCAGAGGTAATTGGTCAAAAATGTGGTTCCTTCGCACTTTTACTTTCATCAACACCTGAAGATTATTCGTGGACATATCGAAAGTGCTTGTGACAGTAACAACTATGGAATCTTTATTAATATTTTTCATTTTGATATAAAAAAAGATTATACGGAAAATCGAAAAATTAAAAAAAAATCATAAAACAAAGTGTCTCCGTTGCATATAATATAGTTTGCTTGAATACATATATTTGTAGATTTTTTTTTCTTTTTAGAAAGGAATCGCCACTTATCAAGGCCCAGAAGCCACTCTAGGATAAGGATGAAAGTGTGTACAGTGGTCAAAAGGACAATATAGTAATCGTTAGAAGTGTAAATTTGGTAAATTGAATTACTTCAGGGGGGACGGCTTATCAAGAACTTGTTTACGTTGGACTTGAAGACAGCCATATTGTAGTCAGCTGGAAAACAGGGAAACGAAAGAGAGTTCCACGGGTATTATGTTGACTTTTGGAGCATGTACATTTAATAATGAAAATATAATCTTATATCTTAAGTTGTCATATAATAGCTCTGGTTATTCCTAAGTTATATCTATGGCTAGGACAACAGCATATTCCTTTCATTGTTTTGACTCTCGAGTGTGTATCCGTTGATAGCTTATATGCATTCATATAGAGTGATGTGGTTCTCCATTGATTAACTGTGTCTAACTGTGTCGGACATATACTCGATATACTAGAGTCAAAACAATGAAAAGATATGCTGTGGCCATAGTCCTAGCTACAACCATAGAGTTGATTTCAATGCATGCTGTATTTATTGGTATCTGATTGACTTAATTCACATCACCTTTCATTTATGTATCTTAAATGTGTTGTTTTTTACTTGCTAGTCATCTAAATCTTTAGCATATTATCCAAGTCGAAGTATTTGACTTTATATGTGTGTGAATACTTGGAAATGAATGACGAATAATCAGTAAAGGGTATTCAGACATGCAGCAAGTTGTTCATCAGCTTTTGGGCGAAAATTTGGCTGCCAAGAGGTAAGAATTGAAAGAGTTGATCTTTGCAGACTACCAAACTCCTCCGCCAATATTGGGTCTAAACACTTGAAATTTTAGGTATACGTTACCTGAACATAAGTCAAACTTTTTCTTACATACATACATATATATATATATATATATATATATATATATATATATATATGTATATATGTATATATATATATATATATATATATACTCGGGTTTATTTATTCAAAAGTAATGGACTAATGAATTCAACGAGGTTGTTAGATAGTGCTCAATAAAAAGAGCTTATAATACTTGTTTATTGTTATATAAACATGCTCACATCCCGCTGCTACAAATAGCCACTTGTTTCAATCAAACAACAGATATCATCAGGCAGCGACTTGACTATTCAAAAGTTCAATCAGGTTATTATTGAACTTTTTAATAGTCAAGTCGCTGCCTGATGATATCTGTTGTTTGATTGAAACAAGTGGCTATTTGTAGCAGCGGGATGTGAGCATGTTTATATAACAATAAACAAATATATATATATATATATATATATATATATATATATATATATATATATATATATATATATATATATATAGTTATGAATAGTACATGAGGCCCGAGCAAAGCCGGGCTGAACTGCTAGTATATATTTATATATATATATATATATATATATATGTATATGTGTGTGTGTGTGTGTGTGTGTGTGTGTGTGTGTGTGTGTGTGTGTGTGTGTCTAAGCTAACCTGGTTCTTTCAAATCACCTAACCACGCCCTCTTACACGGCTACACCCCTTGTATAACGAGCCCGGATAAACAGAAACTGTGTTTTCAGGTCAACTTTGTTTGGCATTTTTTTTTTTTTTCAGTCTAAGAATTGGGTCGCCAAACATCCAGTGGCGCCCTAGTGTTTATTACGCCAACGACATTCCCAATCCGACGATGACGAGCTGCATTAGTACTATTAGTAATACTAGTAGTTTTAGTACTATTAGTAGTATTATTAATGGCGACGTCAGTTTTGGTGTCATGACGATGCGAAACGCAATGTTATTGTTATGATAAGTAAGAAAAAAAAATACTCTTGTCATTATCAGAATAGCTGAACGGGCAGATTTTTTTTTAAATAAGAAAAATAACAGTGTTTATATTGTGAAAGTTTTATTGTTGCTACTGAAATAATAAACATTTTCGTTCAATTGTAGCATAGCGGTATTTAGAATATCTCGCAAATTTCGGTTGGTTTAATTGCTTAGTGTTCCCATAAAACTGTTATAAATCGAATTTCGATGCTTATTGAAAGAGTGGCAACAGATTAATGTTATTTTCTTTACTGCTATGGCAAAAATAGTTATGCATCTAACAATTACGAAAATTCATCGTGTAGAAAGTTATTTATAGATAAAGCAATTTTTACAGAAAGTTGGGGAAAATTGCGTTTTTTTTTTTGTTTTTTTTTTGTAGATGTTTTATAGTAGTTAGTGCAGATTGCAGAAACAGGGGACAAAACTCAGAAAGCATACTTTTGGTTATACCGTAATGGCACCCAACATGTGTAGGAGATAGCGAAAAAAATTTTTTTTTTACTAAAAACACAATAGCAATTGTTCTACTCGTGGACTTTTCGTCATTTTTCGATATGTTACTATTTTCGACAAGACAATTAAGAAAGTACTATTGATTTTTTATCGAAAGGATATTAAAAAGAAATAATCGATTTGTCGCCTCTCTTTGAACAAGCGCCCGTATTACTTCTTCTGATGAAAAATAAAAATGGTCTACATTTATCCGAAGATGACACGCCCAACAGTTTATATATATATATATATATATATATATATATATATATATATATATATATATACACACACACACACACACACACACACACACACACGCGCGCGCGGGAAATGGCCATTACACTTTGCGAATCGTCGCCATTGCCTCCAGTTCTGCGCCATTCTGAGCAACTCAGTCATGCTAATGTCCGCGATGTCCTTCACGTTGTCTGGCATTCTGTTTTTGGTTTTCCACGTCCTCTTTTGCCAGAAGTTGTACCAAAGAGCAAATCTTTTGTTCTGGCCACATGTCCCAAAAATCGTAGTTTCCTGTCACTGATTTTGTCCAGCAGTCTTCGACATGCTCCAATCTTCTCCAGAACCCATTCGGTGGTACGTTTTTCCACCCAGCTTACACAAAGAAGTCTACGGTAACACCACAATTGAAAAGCATCAATTTTCCTCTTGTCGACTTTCTTCAGGACCCAACATATTGATCTGTATCTTGCTAGTGAGAAACCAGAAGCTTGCAAGAGTCGTTTTTTATTTTTTTTGTGAGCGTTGTGAAATGCATCTATCTTTTCAGATATTGGTTATCGCAATCATTTCTATTTTATCCATATATATATATATATATATATATATATATATATATATATATGCATGCATATATATACATATATATATACATATATATATATATATATTATTTTATGTATTTACATAAAATCTTTGGGAAAATTTTTCAATATTTACTTTGACAGTGCTCGATATGTAAGTAGAACTAGGTAGTAAGTTTTGAAAATATATATGGCAATTAAGCTACACAGAAGTTTCCGCATTTCATTCTTAGGAGAATTCGTCTGACTATTGCCTGGAATTGATGTTGCTTCAAGATTTCATTGGTTTGCTAGTCAACCAATCAAATTCTTGGTTATTTACATGCTTAGACTATGTTTAAATAAAAAAAATAGCTATCTTAAACTAAAAAATTCAATTGCAAGAGTTAAATAGCGAACGTATATACACAAAATAAACGGTACCTTATGATAACAGAAAGAAATGATGAACTAGTACTTCTTAAAATTAAAACAACTAATAAATAAACAAATACATAGACAAATAGTATAAGATAAAATATAAAGAAATATCCAAATTAAAAATAGGTAATCCTCAATCACAAAGAAATGAAAAAACTATTTCGCGAAAACAACAAAGAAACAGGTGCTCGCGCTTATTGACTAAAATAAATAGGTAAGTATATAACTAAGAATCTGACTAACTGACTAGAAAACCCAATATCACGTGGATATACAAAAACTCGCAGCAATATCAATTCCATGCAATAGCACGAGAAATCCTCACGAGGAGGAAATGCGAAGAATTCTGTGTAGCTTAATTGATGTGTATATTATTAAAATGTAATATATGCATATATGTATGTGTGTGTAAATCGCCCTTTTAAACACATGTAATTTTATTTTATCTAAGTTCTTAACACGTTAAAACGTATTTTTTTACACATGAGACGCTTTAGTATTTTAAGTAATTTAAATGTAATTTGAACTGAAGCAAAAAAAAGCATCCAGATTTTAAACGAAGCATATATATAATATATATAACATATATATAATACAAAGCTGTCAGAAAACGACTGAAACAATCAGTTGACAGTAATTTTAAAACAGAAAACAGATGGACGAAAACGACTACCGAACTTTCCTACACAAATTCGACCGAAAAATAAAAATGACCATTTGAGAAATGGAAAAATTAAAAAAAAAACAACATAAAAAATAAAAAAAATAAAATAAATAATCATGAAGCAAAAAGACTTCGTGCTATTTAACAATCTATCTCTCCTCCTTTTCTCTCTCTCTCTCTATCTATCTATCTATCTATCTATATATATATATATATATATATATATATAATATACAGCTGAATGTGTGTGTGTGTGTGTGTGTGTGTGTGTGTGTGTGTGTGTGTGTGTGGTTACGAATACGCTCCTACATGGTTGACTATTTTAATAAACTGATTACATATAATGATGGAAGGTGTATTGAGACACAGGAATGGGTATGTTTGATCTGGAAGAACAGTGGTTCATTAAAATTGTGGGGTCTGCGTTCGCGCTTGGTCCACAAAGTATGGAAATAAAAAATTTAAAAATTAAAAAAAAATGTTTTGATTTACGAGTGTTTTTGATATAGATGTACATAAGAATACTTTGATAAGTATGTTTTAATAGGGATGATATAATACAACTGTGGGGTCTGCGTTCGCGCGTGGCCTCCATAGAATGGAAATAGGCACAAACTTTAATAAAGACTTTTCATATCTATCTGCGTAAGTATACTTTGACAATTATGTTTCAGTTTGCGAAATATGGTATAATAAAATTATGGGGTGTTCGTTCGCACCTGACCTCCATAGAATGGAAATATATCACAAAGTTTAACAAGTTTTTTTTAATACAGATCCACAGAATATTGTGATAAGTGTTTCAGTGTGAACAGGTATGGTATAATAAATTATGGGGTTTATCTGTATTATTTTTACTTTCATCATATTTTGCTTTGGTTTTGATACCCCTCAAATTCAACCCAAATTTACAACCCTTCCTTTTCATAACCTATCATACTTTCATAAATCAGAGTCCATTTTCTGTAGGCTGTTTTTGAACCCAGTCAACAAGGGGTATTTTGCTAATATATATATATATATATATATATATATGTGTGTGTGTGTGTGTGTGTGTGTGTGTGTGCGTGTGTGTGTGTGTGTGTGTGCAATGCACACAGGGTGATGTGATGCGCAAGTGTGTTAGCTATAAGGTAGCGTCTTAGCTCACGCACCATCTCGCTCTCAGCAACCACCACTGGCTAGCCTTGCGCGAAACGAGAAGCCGAGTGTGTAAGTCTTCTCCTGTCAGTACACAGCCTCTCCATCATCAAGACCTCTGCTGTGCCTCCTCGTGGTCACACACGGTAACTGGTTGTCATGCGACTCCAGGCTGAATCAGTAGAGGATCTCGGAACAGTAGGGAGTCCCAGAGGGACTGTGCTACGGCCCACTGACGTGTGGACATGCCCTGACACATTACCAATCCCTATCCCAGCTATGGGTTAAATGGCCTCACTGCTTTGTGAGAGCCATGGAAATGGATAAGGCTAGGGGAGCAACCCCGACAGAAACGATGGAGTGGAGCCCCTTAGGCGGTTGGATGGCATACTTGCCTCCCTCCGGCAGCTCCTGCACCCTTGTTCGTCCCCAGCCGTCTCGACTATGTCTTTCCGTTGGAATTGGGCGGGCCAGGACGAGAGAGTGAGGCCGATGCAGCGCAAGTCCCCCTCACTATAATCCAAATCCAGCGCAAGTCAGGGTGTCAAACATTGCGTCAACACCAAGCCCTGTGGCGATGGGCGAGCGGCAAAGCAGCAGGTGTGGAAATCACTGGGAGCTGTAGCTGCAAACCTGCACACAGGCGGCCCAGAAACTGGTCGTACTCCACTCGACCGAAGCAGCGAGGGGGTGCAGGCAACTGGCTGGCCGACCGAGCAGTCCTTTTCAGGATCACTCTGCTCGCCTCCATGGCCTGAGGACGGGGCGATAAAAGGAGCCCTAAACATAGCTGCTTCACCATCACCCCTGGCCAGCATACCGCGGCTGGCGGGGTTTCCCTCACAGCGGTCGAGACATGAGAAAAAAAGGGTTGGTGCTTACCTTAGCATCATGGAATGTCCGTACTTTGCTCGACAACACCAGAGCTGACCGACCCGAGAGAAGAACTGCTCTCGTAGCAAGGGAGCTTGCCCGTTATAAGGTAGACATCGCAGCCCTCAGTGAGACTCGCCTCTCAGACAAGGGTCAACTGACAGAGTCAGGTGGCGGCTACACCTTTTTTTGGAGTGGACGCAGCGGCGAGGAGCGCAGAGAGGCTGGCGTGGGCTTCGCCATCAAGACTGAGCACGTGAGGAAGCTGGTTAGCATCCCGGACGGCATCAATGACCGGCTGATGAAGATGCAACTCCCACTTAACAAGGCAAGAACCACCACACTGATCAGCGCCTACGCACCAACCATGACTAACCCCAAAGATACGAAGGACCAGTTCTATGAAGATCTGGAAAGCCTCATCTCGGCTGCTCCGCAGAGAGAGAAGCTCATCGTCCTCGGCGACTTCAATGCCCGCGTTGGCATGGACCATTCCACTTGGGACCGGGTCCTTGGCCACCATGGAGTGGGCAAGTGCAATAGCAACGGCCTACGGCTGCTCAGCCTTTGCGCTGCACATGACCTTTCCATCACCAACACCATGTTCCGCCTACCCACCCATAACAAGACGTCGTGGATGCACCCACGCTCCCACCACTGGCATCTGATTGACTACGTCATCATCAGGGCAAGGGACAGGAGAGACGTAAGATTGACCAAGGCTGTGTGTGGTGCCGACTGTTGGACAGACCACCGCCTGATCATATCCAAAATGTGCCTTTACATCCAACCCAAGAGGCGGCCTCAGGGCCAGAAAGTCACAAAGCGCCTTGACCTGGAAAAACTTAAAAGTCCAGATGTCATCCATGAGCTACAGGAAGCAATCAAAGACAAGCTATCTGTCCCCCTCACCATCTCGGACACTATCGAAGATCAGTGGGCACACCTCAGAGACTCCACCTACTCCATCGCTCTCAAAATCATTGGACCCAAACAAAAGAAGCACCAGGACTGGTTTGATGAAAATGACTCTGAGATTCAGCCCCTCCTGGAGGAGAAACGCCAACTTCTCCGTGCACATCAGAGTGACCCCAAGTATTTTGCAAAGAAAGCTGCCTTCATCAACATCCGCAGCAAGGTGCAGGCCAGACTCCGCTCCATGCAGGATGCCTGGCTCAGCGTCAAAGCAGATGAGATCCAGGAGCATGCCGATAGCCAGGATATGAGGAAGTTTTACGATGCGCTGAGGGCTATCTACGGTCCCCAGTCCTCTAGCTCCTCCCCCTGCTTAGCTCCGATGGAACAACTGTCTTGAATGACAAAAAGCAGATCCTTGATAGATGGGCGGAGCACTTTAACAGTGTGCTAAACCGACCATCTTCCATCAACGATGAAGCCATCGATCAACTACGCCAGGAGCCTATCAACGAGGAGCTCGACATCCCACCCTCGTCAGAGGAAGTAAGCAAAGCCATCAAGCAACTTTCCTCTGGGAAGGCCCCTGGCCCCGACTCAATTCCAGCAGAAGTATACAAAGCTGGTGGACCTACACTGCTTTTAAGACTAACAGAACTCTTCCAATCCATGTGGGAGAGTGAAGAATTACCGCAAGATTTTCGTGATGCTACTATCGTTCACATTTACAAACGCAAGGGAAATCGTCAGTCATGTGACAACCACCGCGGGATATCCCTTCTTTCCATCGCCGGGAAAATCCTGGCCCGCGTCCTTCTCAACCGCCTGCTGGTGCACCTTGAAGATGGTTTTCTTCCCGAGAGCCAGTGTGGCTTTCGAGCGGGCCGCGCGACGACTGATATGATCTTTGCTGCACGCCAACTGCAGGAGAAGTGTGTCGAGCAGCACCGGGGCCTCTACACCACGTTCGTCGACCTGACCAAGGCCTTCGACACTGTTTGCCGAAATGGCCTCTGGCGGATCATGAAAAAATTTGGTTGTCCAGACAGGTTCATCGCCATTGTCAGGCAGTTCCATGAGGACATGACCGCTCGTGTCCTGGATGACGGCGACCCCTCAGAACCCTTCCCTGTGACCAACGGGGTCAAGCAGGGCTGTGTCTTAGCCCCGACGCTCTTCAGCATGGTTTTCTCTGCCATGCTCCAGGACGCTTTCAAAGACAGTCACTCTGGCATTGTCATCAAGTACAGATGTGACGGGGAATTGTTTAACATCAGGCGAATGCAGGCAGTCACGAAAGTGAGGGAAACCATCATCAGAGACCTTCTTTTTGCCGATGACTGTGCCCTTAATGCCCCAAATGAGATAGAGATGCAACGTCAAATGGACGGATTTTCCACCAGTTGTGACAACTTTGGTCTCACCATCAGTACAAAGAAGACAGAAGTTATGTACCAACCCGCCCCAAGAGATGCATACCATGAACCCGGCATCACTGTCAAAGGACAGAAGATCCATGCTGTGGAGCAATTCACCTACCTTGGCAGCACCCTCTCCCGCACCGCCAACATTGACACTGAGGTTAACCATAGGATCTCCACAGCGAGCAGTGCATTTGGAAGACTTAGAGACAATGTGTGGAAGAGGAGAGGCATTACACTCACAACCAAACTGAAAGTATACTGAGCGGTCGTCCTGACAACCCTACTCTACGCCTGCGAAACTTGGACGCCATATAAAAGACATGAAAAACAGTTGAATGGCTTCCACCTCAGATGCCTCCGTAATCTTCTCAACATCCGCTGGCAAGACAGAATTCCTGACACAGAAGTCTTGAAGCGCGTGGGGCTCCATACCATCACCACCATAATCCGCAAAACCCAGCTCCGGTGGGCAGGCCATGTCTATCGCATGCACGACAGCCGAATCCCCAAACAACTTTTCTATGGGGAACTCAGCCAGGGAAAGCGGAATGCAGGGGGCCAAAAGAAACGATATAAATACTGTCTGAGAACGTCCCTAAAAGACTTTGACATCAGCCCCCAGTCTTGGGAGAGTCGCGCTGCTAAACGTTCGGCCTGGCGTTGCGTCATCAGCCTAGGAGCCGACAGGGCAGAGAATCAACACATGACACACGACCAGCAGAAGCGCAAGAGGAGGAAGGAGAGAGCTGCCGGTTCACAGCCTGCCGATACCGCCTTCACGTGTCCAGAGTGTGGAAGAGTCTGCCGAGCACGGATTGGCCTCATCAGCCATCTCAGGACCCACAAACCCCTGACGACGAATTGATTGATACCTTGGTCATCGTCGATTTCGACGGACGAGCAAGAAGAAGAAGAAGTGTGTGTGTGTGTGTGTGTGTGTGTGTGTGTGTGTGTGTGTGTGTGTATAATACCCTCTCTCACTTCTAATAGCTCCAATCAATGTATATGTATAGCATCTAGATAGGTAGCCCTTTCTTTAGAGTAAATCTGCATGGTATGTCCGAAAACATATGGTATGCACCGTAAACACGTATGTAAATTAGATAGCAACATCTCTTCACTTCGATGTTATCAATCAGATTAATATAGAAATAAAAAGATCCACTTAATATTTTTCAAAGTCCATAGTCCAAGTCTTTTAATCCTTATTTTCACACACTTTTTTTTGCAATAGCAATGTGTGTTAGCATTTGCTTTGAAGTACTTTGAAGGTTTGATCTTTTGCGCTCACCAAACGTTCGTTTCAAGTGCATTTTATTATGAAAACACGTGGTTTTAATTAGTTCTCTCTTTCTCTCTCTCTCTCTCTCTCTCTCTCTCTCTCTCTCTCGCTATGTTTAATAAATATATTTATATATATATAAATGATTATTATAGTAAATAATTATACACACACACACACACACACACACACACACACATATATATATATATATATATATATATATATATATATATATATATATATATATATATATATATATATTAGAAACCCGGGATACGGTTGCCCTATGATAAGCTTTTTTATAATTTACGATGTGAATTTTTTCGGACCTTGGTTACGGTATTTTCCCCGCCTTACGGTGTTATTTATAATGTTATTTGATTATATACATTTGTATTGTATACTGTATTGTATTTTATCACTAATTTTTAATATGTATCGTATAAAATTTGGCTTAGGCCCCGCCATACGGTCATTTTCACCAAATATATATATATATATATATATATATATATATATATATATATATATATATATATAAAATGAACGTGTCTGTCTGTCTGTCTGTGTACATTTCCCTACGCAATAACTCTGTCAATTTTTAGTCTATAGACTCAAATTTGAAATACCGGGTACTGAGATTTGGGAAAATCGATGTGACGGGTGTCAGCCAGAAATTTGGCTGTTAAGGGGTCAAATTTCAACGATTTGACCTTTAAGAACTCTACCAAACTCCTCCGACAATTTTGGGTCTAGACACTTGAAATTTTAGATATAGGTTCCTTGAACCTGGATCTAACTTAATAAAGTGATTTGAGCCCGAAACTATAAATTTTAAGGGGTCATAATAGGGGTCAAAGTTTTAAAAAATTAACCATTTGTTTTGTTTTGTTTTTTTGCTTTTTTTGCATAGCATACACCTCCAAACACCCGAGCAACGCCTGGCACCCCTTCTAGTATATATATATATATATATATATATATATATATATATATATATATATATATATATATATATAAACGTTTTATATAAAAAATAACTGGAACTTCAAGTCTCCATGATCATATGGTTTCTCTGGAATGTGTAATTCACCCTGCAGATTTATTCTGTTTCCATATGGATTACTAATGGATTTTTAATCGACTCATTTAGGATTTATCCTGTTCGGGATTTTCAGGCTTTCTGATTTACCGTCTTTTTCATTGGATTTTTACCATATCCCTTTTCTCCTTGTTTTCCCGTTTCTTGATTTCTGTATCTCATTGAACCCCTATTAACTGTCACTAATTGTTAAACACTTTCTTTGGTGCAAGTATGATTAATTTCACATTGTTTGTTTCCTTTAATGCATTAATCTGCAAAATTATTGTATATTTTGCAAACCACTCCACTCTAATGAGAAGAAATGCAGTTCTCGAAACTCCATGGAATAAGGGTTTTCTTATTCATTTGTACTCCTTATCGGATAATTAAAATTTTGTAAACCTTCCTTAAAGGTGTTTAATGTTTATTTTGTTGGGTTTTTTTTTGTGAAAATTTGAATATATTCTATTTCTTATTATAGTTTTCGATTTCGATTATTCATATATAATTGAATTGATGTCAATCCGTGAGTATATATTAATGGCCATCCGGTGTTGCCCGGTCCTAAAATACGCTTATGCAAATTTCATATTTATTATTTTAGAGCCAATGCTCTGCTTATTATTACATTGTACCCAATATATTGTACTGATTTAAAGATAGTAAAAAATATCCCCTCGATTTTATCAACTAGTATCAGAAACAAAGCATCTTTCGCTTTAGCGTTATTTGTTAGCATCTGATCCAACAAATGTCTAAAATTTAACCAATATTAAATCAATCGACATTCCAACTTAAGCAATTTTGACATTTAGCAGCTATTCTATCCAGCTACAAACCTAACTAAATTTGTTCCATCGGTCCGAATTCCCTATATTTCAAAATTGACAGTTTCGTAGAGACAGCCTCTGGCATAGACAGGTAAGACTCAACTTCTCCCTTTTTCAAAAATACATTTTGATAGTGACGTCATTATCTAAAATTACAATTATGAACGACAGTAAGAACACGTTATTTCGTTATCATAATGACACTACTTCAATTCTAATTGAAATATATTGACATTTATAATACACTAGCATGGGACGGGAATGGGAGATAAAGACCCATAAAAATGGCCCACTAAAATGCGATATTATGCTATATTCCAGTGACCAAGATTTTATTCAGAAATAGCAGGGCGACCAGACGTTGCCCGGGATTGAGTGATGATTAACGAATATCTTACTGTCCTATATTTTTATTGTCATCGAAATCCGTGAAATCGCCCGGAATGGGAACTTCACTTGCCTCCATGCAGTAACTTAATCAAAAATAGGTTATTCTACATTGCACTCTAGAGAACCTACTGTTTCTTTTATAAAATTATTTCATATAAGTATTTTTCCAGTTAACGAAACAAAACATTAAGAAATTTACGTGCGGGGTTTGAACCTACAGACTGCTTAATGAAAGATAAAAAAAAACGCTATAAACTTTCTCTACAGTAAAATTTTCACGATCCATTGTTCTATGATTGTTGCTAAGCAACGACATGGAAAAGATGGCTTTACTGATGATAGATAAA